>NC_057753.1:5963960-6073984 GCF_004010195.1 Chiloscyllium plagiosum
AGTAAAGTATTCATTCAGTGTCTCCCCAATCTCTTCCGCCTCCACACGCAACTTCCCACTACTATCCTTGACTGGACCTATTCCTACCCTAGTCATTCTTTTATTCCTAACATACCTATAGAAAGCCTTAGGGTTTTCCCTAATCCTACCAACTAAGGGCCTTTCATGTCCCCTCCTTGCTGCTTTTAGCTCTCTCTTCAGGTCCTTCCTGGCTACCCTATAACTCTCAATCGCCCCAATTGAACCTTCACGTCTCATCTTGAGATCGGCCGCCCTCTTCCATTTAACAAGGGATTCCAATTCCTTATTAAACCACGGCTCCCTCGGACGACCCTTTCCTCCCTGCCTGACAGGTACATAATTATCAAGGACACTCAGTAGTTGCCCCTTGAACAAGTTCCACATATCATTTACACTCTTGCCTTGGAGTCTACTTTTCCAAGCCACACATCCTAGGTCGTGCCTCACAGCATCATAATTTCCCTGCCCCCATCTATAACTCTTGCCCTGTAGTGCACACTTATCCCTCTCCATCACTCGAGTAAAGGTCACCGAATTGTGGTCACTGTCCCCAAAGTGCTCATTTACCTCTAATTCTAACACCTGGCCTGGTTCGTTACCCAGAACCAAATCCAGTATGGCCTTACCTCTTGTTGGCCTGTCTACATATTGTGTCGGGAAACTCTCCTGCACACATTGAACAAACGCTGACCCATCTAACGAACTTGAGCTATAGCTTTCCCAATTAATATCAGGAAAGTTAAAGTCCCCCATAACAACCACCCTATTACTTTCACTCTTCTCTTGAATCATCCTCGCAATCCTTTCTTCTACGTTTCTAGGACTGTTAGGAGGCCTGTAAAAAACTCCTAACAGGGTGAGCTCACCTTTCCTATTCCTAACCTAGGTATTCCATATCGATAAAACAAACAAACACAGGATGTATACAATTAAAATTCGAACATAGTATAGTGTTGTAGAACAGAGAGACCTCAGAATTCCTCTTCTGAAGAACTGTGTCCAATTCTGTTTGCCTTGTTTAGATTAGATTCCCTACATAATGGAAAAAGGCCCTTCAGCCCAACAAGTCCACACCGACCCTCTGAAGAGTAACCCACCCAGACGTGTTTCCCTCTGATTTATGCATCTAACACTATGGGCAATTTTGCATGGCCAATTCACCTGACCTGCACATCTTTGGACAGTGGGAGGAAACCCACGCAGACACGGGGAAAATGTGCAAACTCCACACAGACAGTCGGTCGATGCTGGAATCGAACCTGGAACCCTGGCGCTGTGAGGCGGCGATGCTAGCTGTTACTGGATATTAATAAGCCAGACAGAGTTCAGAAGAATGTTGTCAGGAATGGAGGATTTGAGTTATAAGGAAAGGCTAGATAGGCCGATATAATTTTCACTGGCGTGTTTCACTGGTTGAGGGATGACCCTGCAGAAGTTCAATAAAGTCCCGAGGGAATAGATATGACGTAAGGCAGATGTGTTTTTTCCCAAGAATTAGAAATTTCAAATCTAGGGTGCATATTTTTCAGATGGGAGGAGAAAGATAAAAAAAACATAATGGGCAATGTTTCTACAGAGTGTGAGGAATGAATTTCCTCAGGAAGTGGTAGATGTAGGTGCAGTTACAACGTTTAAAAGACATTTAAGAAATTGTTTGGAGAGTTGTATGCCAAGTGCAGGCTGGTGGGATAAGTCCGGTTTGTGGTTTTGGTCAGCATTGACGGACTAATTGGACTGAAGAGTCTGTTTCTGTGCTGTACAAATGTATGACTCATAGTCAAAACGGATCCGTTGATCAGTAATGTGATTCCTGACATCCAAATCTTTGCAGCTATCCGTGTGGACACCAGCTGTTCATCGGACACAGGTATTGGGAACATTATGCAAGGGCAGGGGTGTGTGGCAACTTAACTAGTGTCTCAGTCATAAATACCAGTGACGCAGGTCACAAACAGAATATTTTTCGGCTCACAGAGATGACAGGGATGGTTAAAGGATCGACATCAGTACAAATTAAAACTTACATTTGTGACGAAGGTGCTCCTTTAGCAAGGTTAATTTGTGCTTGATTTTTCCCTGGTTTGGTTTAGTTTGATTTTAGAACAGTAGTGTTGCTGAATCTCAAATATGCAGGCTGATCCTCTTCTCTCTCTGACCTCTCTCCTGTAAGACCCTGGATGTGATTTTCCCTTTAGTGCTAATTGGTGTTTATCAGGATTGTTCCAAGTATTTGGAAGAGCATCATTAAGCTGGTAAAGTCTGGTGGGTTTTCGGATAGGTTAAGTTATTCGGTAATCTGTTCTCTTATGTTTGTATTTCATTCGGTAATCTTGTAAATAGATGCTGTTTTGTTTAATACTAAGTGGTTTGACCAGCTGTGTTTCTGTTGGAATATCTGTGTTACACCTGCTTAAAACGACTGGCAAAGATAGGGTCTGGGCTGCTTTCTTGAACAGTTTTGAGATGGTCTGGTTTACTTCATAACAGACTGGTGGCTCTTTGGGGGACTTGTTCTGTAGTTCCAAATTAGGGTAAAAATTATTGGACTCCAAGGCAGCGACTGGTATGTATTTAGTGTCTTTTGTTCTGGGTGTTGAATTCGATTTGTTTAAACAGTGCTTGGGACAGCAATAGCTCTTTCAGTCACCAAGATTTTTCTGCTGGTGAAAGAAGTGAGTATTCGGGTTTTGCACAGGGTAAAAAGGAAACGCTTGAAGGGGAAAGAGAAGTTAAAAAGATCTGGTATTTTCACTGCAATAATGTAGGCCATATGAAATTAGTGTTGGCTGTTAGGAGAAGCACTGCAAAGCCAGATGTACGAAAACAGGATAAGCCAGTGAATTTTGTTGGAGTATTAACAGAAAACACTCTGCACCAGGACGTACAAACTGGCCGGAGGATCGCTAAGGAGGAAGTGAAAGATCTTTTTAAACCACATACTGCGAAGATAAAGTTTATTCCTATAGGGCAGCAGCAAGTTAGGAGGTTACAATATTAAGAGATTAAGGATCTTCTCAATCTGTGATGTTGGAAGATGAGGAGCATGAGGAATGACAATCTTGTACTGGGAAAAAAATTGGATCACCTCTCACAGTTCAGTATAGTCGTCCAGAGGAGGTTGTTTGCAATTGCTCCCCAGTCTCTATCAGTCAATTTCACAAGCAACCACAATGACCAAGCTATATTTCTTGGAAACTGATCAAAACAGTTTCAGATGAAGTGCCTTTGTAAGTGGGCGGCACGGTGACACAGCAGTTAGCACTGCTGCCTCACAGCACTGGAGACCCGGGTTCAATTCCCGCCTCAGGCGACTGACTGTGTGGAGTTGGCACATTCTCCCCGTAGCTGCGTGGGTTTCCTCCCACAGTCCAAAACCCTGCAGGTTAGGTGAATTGTCCGTAGTGTTAGGTGAAGGGATAAATGTAGAGGAATGGGTCTGGGTGGGTTGCACTTCGGTGGGTCGGTGTGGACTTTTTGGGCCTGTTTCCAAGCTGTAAGTAATCTAATCATAATGCAACTCTTATATATGTTGAAGTCGCCGATTTTTACTTTTCTTAGGAGCTGCTGTAATGGGTTCTTTATTTCGGCTTTGATGTTTGTTATGATGTCTGATAATTGCAGTGACAGATGTCTGCCCAAAGATGGCCTGACAATGGTGATAAGCGTGTTACACAACATTTACATCTATGCAATTACCTCCTTTAAATAGATCTGTTCACCATTTATCCAGCTATGTATCTGCCCAACTATCTTTCTATCTACCTACCGAGCTTTCAATCTATTTGTACAACGTTTGTGCTTATTTGAAAAAAAAAAGGTAGAATGATTTCTGTTCCTGAAAGACTTCACACAGAGTGTGGTGGGCGTTTGGAACGCGTTGCCAGCAGAGGTGGTAGAGGCAGGCACGGTAGATTCATTTAAGATGCTTCTGGACAGATGCATGAGTAGGTGGGGAGCAGAGGGATACATATGCTTAGGAATTGATCGACAGGTTTAGACAATACATTTGGATCGGCTCAGGCTTGGAGGGCCGAAGGGCCTGTTCCTGAGCTGTAAATTTTCTTTGTTCTCTTCTTTGTTCTTTGACTTTCAACTTGAAGCAGCACTTCTCTTTCTTTCACTGTTGTTCCTGGACCTGTTAAATGTTCCCAGCAAGTGCAATTCTGCCACAACACTTCGCTCAGGTATAGTCTCAGTGACAGTGCCAGAGCATCGACTGACATCATTGAAAATGCTACACTTGTCTTTTCCCTAGCAAAATATAGGTGGGAGACCATCAATGGTGGCTTAAGTCGAAGGTTGTCACAGCTCAAGGGAGGGAAAGAGTAAGATGGAATGTCCTTTATAGCCAATTCAGCTGGTGCAGGAATTGGACTTGGGTTGTTGACGTGACTTGCATGAACCAGCTGTCTAGTAATCGGAGCTATCTGACTGTAGTTTGCTTTTGTCTTATTGAGGAATACAAATAATTGAGCAAAATCTATCAATAAATTTCAGACTACCCCTGTTCAGATATGTGTAATCAATTGCATGTTTTTGCATCTTGCAGACCCCTTCTCTCTGCATGTTTCTGGCAATTTTTTGAATAATACATTATCAAGAAATTCAATAAATGCAATTATAATCGTCCAATATGGACAAATTGTTGCAATAGTTAATTTACAGCAAAGTGGGAAAATAAATAAGTTGATTAAACAGTTAGGATAAAATTCATCACCCAATATGGCACGTGCAGAAATTATCTTTTTTATTACAATTAGCATAAATTATCAGTTGAACAATGTGCTTTGTGCAGAACCTTCTTGTCTCACTTGAAATGATGCGTCAAGCATATTGAAAATTTTGAAGTCAATATCAATGACTATTAAGTAAGTTAATTTGATCAACAGCAAAGTTAAAAAAGAGAGTTAAGTCTTTTTTTATACAGTAATTGTGTCCAACAGGAACGGTGACCTAATGGAATCTGTTTGTTCAATGACTATAACTACTTGTGAAACCACCTAATTATGGCCCTGGTGTGTTAACTTCAAAGATAATTGTGGATTAAAAGAAGACTATAAATAGATTGCATGCAGAATCAGGAACAGACATCACTATCTCTGGCAGAGCAATGCATGTACCACCAAGAGGTCTCGAATATGCTATTTTTTACACATTGCTTGCAGCTATTGCGGTCCCAGGTAAAGTACTTTGGCTCACACAACAGGTAAAGTACTGTGGACTAGATTACAGAGATTTTGAAGTTGTGCTATACTTGTATAATTTATTAGTTAGACTCCATCTGTGAGATTTCCTTTAGTTGTGGACGCCTTGCATTGGAAAGATAATCTGTCAAGATGTTCAAAATAGTTGAATGAATGTCATAGCATGACATATAGATTTCCTCTGATATAGGGATGCAAGTGCGCATTAGTTGTAAATTGTCTTTTTTAAAAATCTTGAATGCACGTGTTACTGGCGAGAGTACCATTTGTTACTCTTTCCTAATGGCCTTGGAGTAGGTATTGCTGAGCTGCTACATTGAACTACTGGAATCTCTGCGGTTTTGATACATCCAAAGTGACGGCCATGAATATCTTCTCGAACCATAACCACACATTCGTGTAGTTTAATGTTAGGATTTTCTGTGGTTATAGAAGGACCTTGCAGTTATTGGTTTCACATTCACCTATTGCATTTCCTCTTCTCGTTGACTGTTTTATAGAACAGGCTGAGGAGACTTAGTGAGTTGTTGCAATGGACATTGTAGAGGGTAAACATTTCTACTATTGTGCATGCGTGGTAGTAAAACTGAAGATTGCAGGTGTTACCTTGCATGGTAATCAATCTGTCTATTATGACCACTCATAAATGCATTTATGAACGCCAGGATCACTCAGTTTTATGTCGAGATCTGTCAGTGCAACTGATTTCGAATATATTGAGATTTTGTCCATTGTTTCATGTTAATACAGGTTCTAATTCTTTTCTTTCGCAGTGTGGGGAATAATCAGCGATTTACTGAATTGAACATATCTTGACTAATTGATTCAAATCATTTGAAATGTCCATGTAATAATGTATTTTCTTGTCTGCATGAGTTTTAACATGGTTTTCATTAAACTGTCTTATTTAGTCTGTTTCAGCTTCACCGTAGTTATGATGTTTCTAATGGTACTATTGTAACATCTGATATAGTAATGTAAGAATTTGATTATTTTTAGTCCCCAGTGAATGAAGCTATTTATGATGCGTTGAAACGTTATATAATGCAGATCACAAATAATACTCAATCTTGAAATCTCTTCTTAGCTGTTTGTCTCTTTAATATTACAGTAAATGTTGTCGCAATTGTGATCCTCTCCCAAGGAAGATGTGGTCTCTCTAAATGTATCACGCAGTACCTGGTATCTATGGCAATTACAGATCTTCTGGTTATTATCACTGCTGTGTTATTAAATCGTATTCCGGGTATTTATTTTCCAGGCAGTTTTCTGTCCATTACTCCCGTGTGCAGTATGAGTACCACATTGATTTATGCCTCCAGAGACTGTTCTGTGTGGCTAACAGTCACTTTCAGTTTCGACCGGTTCATAGCAATTTGTTATCAAAAGCTGAAAATAAAATATTACGCAGAAAAGATGGCAATTTTTGTGATAGTAATGGTCTGTGTCCTGAGTTGTGTAAAAAATATCCCTTGGTATTTTATTCATGAACCTATCTACACAATTGGAATTGTCCCCTGGTATTGTAGAATAAAAGATGTACGTTATACTTCAGTTGCATGGAAAATATTTGATTGGGCTGACCGTATTTTAACTCCATGTCTCCCATTTCTTCTGATTCTTCTATTCAATGCTGTCACTGTCAGGCATATTCTTGCAGTCAACAGAGCCCGAAAAAGGCTCATGATCCACAAAAATGAATGTAACCAAAATGATCCTGAGATTGAGAGCAGGAGAAAGTCCATCGTTTTACTCTTTGCCATCTCTGGCAGTTTCATCCTATTGTGGCTGACGTACATTATACGCTTTATATACGACCGATTGACAACTGACAATAAAATCAATGGTTTCACTGACCCCAAGTTCATTTTTCGTGAATGTGCAAATATGCTTCAGCTTTTGAGCTGTTGTACAAACACTTTTATTTATGCTGTGACTCAGAGTAAATTCAGGGAGCAGTTAATTAACAAGTTACAAAGTCCACTGACTCTAATGCGTAACTTGCTGAAACAATGAAACATAAAAACTCACTGAATTTCCCTTGTCAACCTTAAATATTCGAAAACGACGATTAGTTTTGTTTGTTGTATTTTCGTTTGATAGTTATGCATTAATTGAGCATGCAAACATAGACTGTGATCGTACAACACAATTTTTGAAATAATCCTGTACCGAAAAGGAAACAAAAAAATGAATGCTCACTCCGCATGATCTGCCTCCACCAGAGAAAGAAATGTTTCCATTTCCTGGCAGATGACGTTCTGTGGCAATGACGTAGCCATTACATTTCCCAACAAATAATAACTCCAAAAGCAATGGCATGCGTTTTACTGACAATTAAGCATCGGATTTTCATGATCTTACCAAAAGATTTGCAAGGGTTCAGAAGAGTTGCTCTTCTACAATCTAGGATTCTTCGAAGATCGTGATTGTAAAGTCCATCAACCTGTTTCATTCTGTCACAATTGAAGAGGTGTGTGTATGTTATGTGCGTATATGTATGAGCAACTGTTGTTCCTTGAATCTGGAATAAAGAAGATAAGTCCGTCTTTACTAGAAGCTATTTAATGTGCATAGCTTGTGAAATAGACATTTGCAAGGAACTAGACAGAATGAAATAAAGTCATAAACATGTCTGAATATATTAACAGTAAAACACTGTTCATGCTTAGAATTACTTTCCTCATATACATGACATATTTGACATTCCAAAGGTTTCCAATTATCCAGAGAATTAAACATTCCTGGCATCTTTCATGAAATTACTCTTGCTTTATGGAATCATAAAATTCATATAGTGTTCAAGCAGGCTATTCGGTCCATCAAGTCCACACGCACCTCAAAAGAGAATTCCATCCAGACCGACTACACTATCCCCGGAACCCTGCAGCACTCTTGGCTAATTCAACTATCCTCCACATCCCTGGACACTATGGGCAATTTAGCATACCCACTTCACGTAATGTGTACATCTTCAGATTGTGAGAGTAAGCCAGAACACTAAGAGAAAACCCATGCAGACAGGAGAATGTTCAAACTCCAGACAGAGAGTCACATGGCAGAGGAATGAAAACTGAGTCGCTGTTGCTGTGAGGCAGCAAAACTAAAAAAATGCGTTATCACCATGCCCCTGTGGCTGCACATGTCAAACAATAATGCATGGTCTAATCACCAACTGTTACCCTTTCTCGTGTTAAATTATCATTTCATAATCGTGGTTCACCAGCTTTGATATTTTTGCATATGGTTATTAATCTTTGATATATTTGACAAGTTCAGGATGTCCTGTCAGACGGAAATAGAGGATATTAAGGATGTTATGTACAATTACCACCAGGAAACCAAACAGGAAAACTCAATGATTAATCAAAGTCCCCAATTTCCGAGTTAGTAGAATGCTTAATCTATTGAGCGTTATTGAGTGGTTTAGGGAGAACTTTAAAAGGTGGCATTTCATAGGTTAAGGAGAAAAAACTGGAAATCAGTTCAAAGACCATGGCAAAATAATAAATCTTAGCAACTTTTATAGCGTAAGATCGATTATATATAATTCCGTTACAGAGAAGTGAGATGACCTTTAACAGTGTAAGTAAAGGGTGTTTGAACAACACGACTTACATTGCGACACAGTGTGACACAATATCACGTACTCTCAGTCAATCAGAGCCTCTTTAATATTGACAAAAACAGATGCCATTGAGGAAATTAAGCAATGTGACATGGAGACCTCAGGATGTAAATAATAAAAAATTGGGAATAAACACCGCAGCGATAGTGAAAAATCCAAGTTGCCAATTTCCTTTTGTAATTCATATACATATGATGGATTTGTCCTGGAAAATGTGTCTGCAATTCTAAGTAGAGAAAGGCAGTTCGGCTGCAGTAATCACTTCACATTGGTCTTCATGGTAGTGGAAGAGGAGCAACTAACAATGAGATGAGGAAAAAAAACGACCTGGAACACGTCTGGCGAATACGTGCAAACTCCACACAGTCAGTCGCCTGAGGCGGGAATTGAACCCGGATCTCTGGCGCTGTGAGGCAGCAGTGCTAACCACTGTGCCACCGTGCCGCCCACAATCACTTCGCATTGGTTTCATGGTAGTGGAAGACGAGCAACTAACAATGAGATGAGGAAAAAAATGACCTGGAACACGTCTGGCGAATCTCCTTCTTTCTTCTTCAATTGTAAAAGAAATGACATGAGCACGATAGAGATGACAGATTGCCAAAGATCGAACGAGGTGATGTGAAAGAAGACTAGTTGAAATGTACCCGGAACCATCCCCGTTCTCTACCGCCCTCCTCCGCCAGGCCAAACCGCTCTCATTTTGGACAACTTCTTCATTAATGCCTCTCACTATTACCCGATCAAAGATATGAACATGGAATACCCATGGCTCAAAGTAATAAGTGTCTCTTTGTATGATACTTGTCATATTCCAGTCCTATTCTAGTCCCTCCCCTTCATAACTCTTGCTTAGGTACATTAATGACTTTGTTGGTGTTACTTCTCTGTCTTGCCCACAGTTGGAAAAAGAGTTAACAATCTTGCTTCCAAATTTCACCTGCTCTCACCTTCAACAATCCATCACTGATTCCTCCCTCCCCTTCCTCGCCATCTCTATTTCCATTTCTGGTGATAGGGTGGTCACCTATAGGCAAGACAAAACTACTTATTCCCACAGTTAACTTAAGTGTACACCCTCACACACTGCTTCCTGCAACGTCTCCTTTCCATTTTCCGGTTTCTCCAGCTCCATCGCACCTGTTCAATGATGCCAGCTTCTACATGAGGCATTCTGAACGTTCAAAAAACTTTATCTTGTTATGGATCAGACCATACTCCACCACCTCCCTCACACCAGAAAAGAAAAATAAAATAAAGTAAAGAGGCAACCTAGACATAAGCCTTTATATTCATTTAAAGGCAAGTTTAAGGCGCCGTAATTAATAGACAATAGACAATAGGTGCAGGAGTAGGCCATTCCGTCCTTCGAGCCTGCACCACCATTCAGTATGATCATGGGTGATCATCCTCAATCAGTATCCTGTTCCTGCCTTATCTCCATAACCCTTGAATCCACTATATTTGAGAGGTCTATCCAACTCTTTCTTAAACTAATCCAGAGACTTGGCCTCCACAGCCCTCTGGGGCAGAGCATTCCACACACCCACCACTCTCTTGAAGAAGTTTCTCCTCATCTCTGTCCTAAATGGCCTACCCCTTATTTTTAAGCGGTGTCCTCTGGTTCGGGGCTCACCCATCAGTGGAAAGATGTTTCCTGCCTCCAGAGAGTCCATGTTCATGATTTCGATACAACCGCTAGATACAGGCAAAACACACTTTATTTTTTCCATCACAGTTAAAATATAACTTGATTGAAATACTTACCAATATGATATATAATTTAACCACCAATCATTAACTATTCTAATGTAAGCACTGCTCCCTAAACACATCCTTGGCATGGCAATTTAGACAATCATTTTTTTTTGTTTCCAGTGCTGACTTTCTCCAGGGCAGCCGGAAAATAATACTGAGAAAAGGAAGTCTACTTTTATTTCAAAGAGGAAAATCTTTCTAACTCTTCACGAGCAGAAGGAAGAGAGAGCTCTGCCTATTTGCTCCAGCAGTTACCAACTCAAAATCAAACTGAAAGCAAAACCAAAAGAACCCTTGTTTTTGCCTGACTCCACCCACTCATGCTTCTATTGTCGGATTTTTTTCTCTAAGAAAAGCAACATTATTTACTCTGCTTTCCTAAAATACGCACCCGTCCACCAAGGTGGCAATACGCTTCTGCAAAAGACACAGGACAGATCATGTCTCTTTAAGGCATAGTCGCATCACATCCTCACACAAGGGTTCGCCACCAAATGTTTAACAGGGGCATTAACTATATCGATCCACCTCTGGCACTTCTTCCCACAAACCTGATCTTCTCGCTGACTATGCGTAGCAGCTGGTTTTGGACTCGGGTAGACAAAGATAAAAATTGCACGACATCAGTTCGGAATCCAACAGGTTTATGTGGAAATGCTAGCTTTCGGAGCACTGCTCCTTCATCAGTTAAAAGAACAAAGAAAATTACAGCACAGGAACACGCCTTTCGGCCCTCCGAGGCTGCACTGATCCAGATCCTCCATCGAAACCTGTTTCCCATTTTCTAAAGATCCGTATCCCTCTGCTCTCTGTAGACGAGGAGCGAGAATGACAAATTTGCATTTACATTGATGATTTTGCTTCTCAACGGGTAATTTGTGCTTTATTTGTAATCTGTTGCATTTTTAACCAACTTCATAGTCGTAAAGATATGCCACTGCCTTCATGCGTTTTCACCATTACTGTTTTGTAAGCTACTTCAAAAATTCATTGTTCTCTTTCTTTTTGTTGCACGTTCCTGCATTTTATTCAAACGTCCTGCATTATATGTAACGTAGACAAATATTCCAAGTACAGAAATACTTGCGTGTGACAATGTAATGCAACTCAGGATTACTTTCGAAAGTGTAAACTTCACTTAAAGTGCAAATTTGATGAGTTTGCTTGGACTTTAATAAGGCAGTGTTCTGCCTAATATTGCTCACATTGAAATTAGTCCAACCTTCTCTCAGATTGCCTCTCTTTCTTACAGTTGACGTGGTGTTTGTTCTGTGCAAAACACAATGTGGTCTTTGACACTTTATGGCAATACGTTATCAGAAATTAAAAGCAAACTATTGCACTAAAAAAAGACCCTGCAGTGTTGGCTATATGTACTATATGTGCATTTAGCTGCTAAAAAGCAAGTTTCTGCATTTTAACAATATAACCTAGTTCTGCAGTGCTGAATCTATATTGTACTCATCATCTGCCTGGATTCGTGTGACTGGATTCTTCGCATCGTCAGCTCTTTTTTGTTAATTGCATTGATTTCACTGCTCGCTTTCATGACTGTCAGGCATATTATGGCAACCAGTAAAACTCCAAAAATACTCTGCAAACACGACAATAGTGGCAATCAGAGTATTCCAAAGATGGAGAAGAGGAGAAGTTCATGGTTTTATTGTTTGGCATCTCAGTAGATTTCTTCAAATAATAATTGCTAAGTATTGTAAAATTCCTTGATAGGCAAATTACCAGCGTATTTCTTAGGTGCTAATTTCAAAGAATGAAGCTATATTCTGGAGGAAACCAGACTTTTCCTAAAGATCTTGTGTTTCTGCATCAATCGATTTATTTATGCTGTGACTCAGAGCAAGGTGAGGATGGTAATAATACCCCGTCAGTAAAATCATTGAGTTGTTTTAAGCGATGAAAACAGCTAAATACAAAATGACTTATACATTACAGCAATGTCTTCTTATTTCTGTCCATGCCACATATAACCTCTTTTCCCAGGTCGATGGTCACTTAGATACACTTAGCAGTTGTGTGATCTATAAAAAAAGACATCAATTTATGTATCCTGTGGCAACATTTCTCTATTAAATTCCCGTTCCATTCCTTATGTTATGCCAAGTCTGATCATGCTCCACGGTTCAGAGGTGCCCGAGGTATCCTCTTTCCTCAGGGTATAGGAACCTCAATTGTAGCTCCAGTGTACAGAATGTTGAGAGTAGTGACGTCACAAATAAGGTTTCAAGGTCGCAGGAGTGGATTGGTCGGCAGGAAGGTGGTTTGACGTGTGTCTATGTCAACGCCAGGAGCATCCAGAATAAGTTGGATGAACTTGCTGCATGGGTTTGTGATGCATGTGGCCATTTCAGAGAAATGGATAGAGCCTAGACGGGAATAGTTTTTACAGATTCCGGGGTTCAGATGTTTCAGTAAGACCAGAAAGTTGATAAAAGAGGCTGAGTTATGGCATTGTTAGGCAAGGACAGTATTACGATGGCCAAAAGAACGTTTGATGAGTATTCCTTTGCTCTGGTAGCATGGCCTGAGGTTAGAAACAGGAAACGAGAGGTCACCCTGTTGGGTGTTTTCTATAGGCCTCCGAACAACTCCAGATATTGCAAAGATGATTCTGGACAGGAGCGAAAGTAACAGGATAGTTGTTATGGGGTCTTTAACTTTCCTCATATTGACTGGAAGCGCTATAGTTCAAGTACC
The DNA here is from genome assembly GCF_004010195.1 of Chiloscyllium plagiosum. NCBI lineage: Eukaryota > Metazoa > Chordata > Chondrichthyes > Orectolobiformes > Hemiscylliidae > Chiloscyllium > Chiloscyllium plagiosum. The sequence continues at coordinate 5,977,284 of NC_057753.1, forward strand.
TTAGGTGGCTCAGTTTTGTTTAATGTGTGAAGGAGGATTTCCTGACCCATTATGTAGACAGGACAACAAGAGGCGAGGCCAGATTAGATTGGGTACTGGGTAATGAACTGGGCCAGGTGTTAGATTTGGAGATAGGTGAGCACTTTGGTGATAGTGGGCGCAATTTGGTAAAGTGTATTTTAACGATGCAAAGGGGCAGATATATACCACAGGGCAAGAGTTACAGCAGGGGGAACAGCAATGATTATGCAATTTAGCAAGATTTAGAAAGCATAGGATGGGGAAAGAAACTGCAGGGGATGGGAAAGTTTAAAATGTGGTTCTTGTTCAACGAACAGCTACTGCATGTCATTGATAAGTATGTATCTGCCAGGCATGAGGGAAGGTGGCCGAGCGAGGAAACCATGGTTTACTAAAGAATTTGAAGCCTTTTTCAAGAGGAAGAAGGAGGCTTGCGTAAAGATGAGACATGATGTATCCGAAAGGGCGCTTGAGTGTTACTAGTTAGCTAGGAAGGACCTAAAGAGAGAGCTATGAAGAGACAGGAGGGGACATGGTCTTTGGCAGGTCGGATCAAGTAAGACCCCGCTTTCCTTTCTATAGGTATGGCAGGAGTAGAAGAATGACTAGAGTAAGATATAGGCATGTCAAGGACAGATGTGTGAAGTTGTCCTTGGTGTCCGAAGAGGTAGGAGCAGCCTTTGCCTTTGATCCTTGCGTTGTTGTTGTCTACAGGAATAGTGCCAGAAGACTGGAGAATGGTAAATGCTGTCCGGTTGTTCAGCAAGGGGAGTAGAAACAACCCAGGTAATTATAGACCAGCGAGATGTACTTCTGTTGTGGGCAAAGTTTTGGAAAGAATTATAACAGATTGGATTTTAATCATCTAGAAAGGAATAATCTGATTCGGGATAATCAACACGGTTTTGTCAAGCGTAGAACGTGCCTCATAATCTTTATTGAGATTTTTGAGAAGGTGATCAAACAGGTGGATGGGGGTTAAGCAGTTTTTCTGGTGTATATGCATGTCAATAAAGCGTTTGTTAAGGTCCCCCACGGTAGGTTATTTCAGAAAATACAGAGACATGGGATTGAAGGTGATTTAGTGGCTTGGATCGAAATTGACTAACTGAACGAAGACAGAGGGTGGTAATTGATGTGAAATCTTCATCCTGGAGTTCAGTCACTAGTGGATTACCACAAGGGTCTATTTTGGGGCCACTGCCGTTGTCATTTTTATAAATGACCTGGATGAGGGCGTAGAAGGATGGGTTAGTAAATTTGCGAATGACATTATAGTTGGAGTTGTGGATAGTACTGAAGGATGTTCCAGTTTACAGAGGAAGATAGGTAAGCTGCAGAGCTGGGCTGAGAGGTGGCAAATGGAATTTAATACGGAGAAGTGTGACATGATCAACTTTGGAAGGAGTAACAAGAATACAGAGTACTAGGCAAATGGCAAAATGCTTGGTAGTGTGGATTACTAGAGATGCCGGTGTCCACGTACATAGATCCCTGAAAGTTGTAACCCAGGTTGAGAGGGTTGTTAAGAAGCTGTATGGTGTGTTAGCTGTTATTAGAGGAGAGATTGGGTTTCGGAGCCACGAGGTAATGCTGCAGCTGTACAAACTCTGGTGCAGTTGCACTTGGGATATTCCATACAGTCCTGGTCACCGCATTGCAGGAAGATGTGGAAGCGGAAGAAAATGTGCAAAGGGCAGTTACCATGATGCTGTTTTGTATGGAGAGATGGCGGAGGTATTTGAGGCTGTTATTGTTAGAGAGAAGAAGGCTAAGAGGTGACATAAAAGAGACATACAAGATGTTTAGAGAATTAGATATGGTGGACAGTGGGAGCATTTTTTCGCGGATGGTGATGGCTAGCACGAGGGGATTTCGCTTTAAATTGAGGGATGATGGATACAAAACAAGTGCCAAAGGTACGTCTTTTTTTACTCAAAGTGTAGTAAAGACGTAAAATGACCTAGCTGCAACAGTGGTGGACTCACCAACATTAAAGGCATTCAAATGGTCATTGTATAAATGTACAGATGACAGTAGAATAGTGAACATTAGATGGGCTTAAGATTGGTTTCACAGGTCGGTGCAATATCGATGACAGAAAGGGGCTATACCGCGCTGTAATGTCCCATTTTCGATTTTCTATCCAAATCACCGACACAGGTAACATACAGTGATGGGCCGAGCCTGATTCCTGTGGCACACCATTAATCACAGGCCTCCAGTCTGACAAGCATCCTTCCACGATCGTCCTCTGCTTCATACCATCAAGCCAATTGTCTAAATAATTTGTCAGCTCCCTTTGGATTCTATGTGATCTAATCTTCCAAAGCAGCCTACCATTTGGAACCTTACCAAATGCCTTACTGAAATGCATATATACTGCATCTGCCGCCCTGCACTCATTCACATTCCAGATTCATCACAGAATTCGAACAAATCTTTGTGGTATGATCTCTGATGCACAAGGCCACGCTGACTACATCTAATCAAGCCCAGGCTTTCCAAATCTTATCCCTCCGAAACTTCTCAATTAACTTACCCACAACAGGTGTTAGGCTTACTGGCCTATACTTCCCATGTTGTTCCTTGCAACCCTTCTTGAATAATGGCACAACATTGGCAACCAGCCAGTCCTCTGGGACCTCAACTTTGACTAACAATGATGCACGAAATCAGCCTGGGCCTCCGCAACTTCGTCTCTACCCTCTTGCAGTGGTCTTGGAAACATCTGGATATAACCAGGAAATTTATCCGAATCCATACATTCTAATACATCGAATAGCTCCTCCATAGCGATGTGGACTGTCCCCAAGATATCAAAACTTCCATCCCTACTTTGGCAAGTGTTCATGTCTTTCTCCATGGTAAACATAGAGGAGAAGTATTCATTGAGGCCCTTGCCCAGCTCCTGCTTTTCCACACGTACATGTATCCTCTTTCGACCTTGATGGGCTGTACTCTGTCCAGTTATATATTTTTTTCCTTTAGCATACTTAAATAATCTCTTTGGATTCACCCTAATCGTCTCAGCCAACGCCATCTGCTATACTAAGATAGGAACTTAACATTATTAAGTTGGAAGGGGTATAGAAGAATGTTGTGAGGAATGGAGAGTTTGAGTTAGAAGGAGAGGTTGGATAGGCTGGGAAGATTTCAGTGGAAATTGACATTGTAAAATCATGAAGTGTACAGATATCATGATGGCAGGTGACTTTTCCCTGGGGTGGGGGATTTCAACAGACTAGGGGCATTTTTAACGTGAAAGGAGAATGATTTAAAAAAAAAAGACCATGGGACGTCCTTTTATACACAGAGAGTGGTTCATGTGTGGAATTAATTTCCGGAGAAAGTGGTGTATACAGGTATAGTTACAGTTTCTAAAGTACATATAGGCAAGTGCATGAATGAGAAATGTACAATGAGCTAATAGTCAACTGCAGACAGATGGGACAAGTTTACTTTTGGTTTATGGTCCGCTTGGACTGACTGGACTGTAGGGTCTGTTTGTGTGCTGGACAACTGCATGAATCTGAGTCAAAACGGACCCATTTATCAGTGAAGTGATGCCTCAGGATTCAAATATTTACAACTCTCGATATGGAAACCAGGTGTTCATCAGACCCAGGTGTTCAGAACATTGCCCCAAGGTAGGAGTGCGTGGCAACGTATTTTGAATCACAATCATAAATGTCAGTGACACAGGTCACAAACATAATATTTTTCTGCTGAAAGACAGTAAAGAAGGGGTGAGGTAATGATAGATGTCAGGACTAATTCAGACTTACATTAACCAGAGCTAATCCGATATATATATATAGCCCACATAGTTGGCATGAGGCACGTTTCTCAGGGAATGCAGAAATTGTTCTGCAGGTTCAAGAGAACTTCACTTTTAAAACTTACTTTCAGTTGCTGACCAGTGCAATTACTGTAGCCAGTTTTTTAATATCAATTTTGTAATCGAGAACTGTGTGACGACGCTGCTCATCAGTAAAGATTATTCTCTTGTTTTTTTGGGGGGGATGCAGGAGGGGTGTCGTAAATGCAGAGGTTCAGATTTTTCTGGAATTATTTCCTTGAAAAAGGTTTTAAGTTTTTTTTTTACAATTGCGCCATGAAAGTGGAGTGGCTTGTTCTCCCAGTTCAAGGCTTGATTTAGTTTGATTTTAGCTAGCTATTTTGTTTGCAGCTGCTAGGTTTTAGCAAGAAACCCAGGTTCAGATTTTTCTGGAATTATTTCCTTGAAAAAGGTTTTAAGTTTTTTTTTTACAATTGCGCCATGAAAGTGGAGTGGCTTGTTCTCCCAGTTCAAGGTTTGATTTAGTTTGATTTTAGCAAGCTATTTTGTTTGCAGCTGCTAGGTTTTAGCAAGAAACCCAGAGAAGCTGCTGGCACCTCAAAGAAGGAGCAACATGCATATTCTCATTCTCTGCAATGTCTTCCCCTGGTAGAAACTTGTGTTATCTTTTTTGAATTGGGGGTGTACTGGTATGTTGGAGGAAATCGGAAGAGATGTTTTTCATGTTGCGCTTTCGTGTTGGTTGGGTTTTCAGATGGGTTACATTATTCTAAATACGTCTTTCGTTTATTAATCTATAAATAAATTCTGTTTTGTTTAAGACTGAATGATTGGGCCAACTGCATCATTCCTGGAATTTCAACTCTTAACCTCCTTAAAGCAACTAGAAAAGTTTGGTATTAATATTAGCCTGAAGACGAAGCACTGCTGGTGTTTCCTGCTTTCTATTTATATGTTTGAGTTTCCTTGGGTTGGTAATGTCATTTCCTGTGGTTCCTGTCCTCCCATTCACTGAAGATGTTACCTAGTAAGGTAACGAAATATCTGAAAATAAACCTTCCAGCTCAGCAAGCAAACCCACATCCAAAACCTCAACGTGAGCTACAAATCTTCTCAAAACTCGTTAACACCTCGGGCTAAAACTGGCCTGAAAATGGGAAACAAATGCTATCCGACAGAGCACCACCTTTGAACAGCTGTATTCGTGCACGAATGTGTAAGAAAACAGGTACTACCTAAATATCTTAAATACAAACCTCACCTTTTCACCTCACTAGCCCAAAGAATAACAGTGCAGAATGCTTCGAGAAATGATTGTTGATGCCCACAACAGACTCTGTAAATACAATCGGGAAATGTTGCACTAGCAATATTTACTCACTCATGCAACAGGCCATGAATGGACAGACTCAGTACAACAAGCCATAGATAATGGACAGCAACAAACACAGTAAAAGATAAAAAAGCTAAACCTGCAGAAAATACCTAGACAAATTTACACAAAATAACAACACTGACAACACAGAAGCATGGATTAAAAAAACTTATCTGACCGACCCTCAACAGACACTGAAAAAAACGTCTTAGTAAGAGGATTAAATTACAACTTCTTTTTCTCTTTTTTTTATCTCTCTTTTTCTTTCTCTTTTTCTCTCTTTTTTCTCTCTTTTTCTCTCTTTTTCTCAAACTTTTTCTTTCTCATTTTCTCTCCGTTTTTCTCTTTTTCACTCACTTTTTCTCTGTTTTTCTCTATCTTTTTCTCTTCTCTCTTTTTTCTCTCTTTTTCTCTCTTTCTATCTCTTTTTCTTCCAGGGTGTGGACAAGAACAATTTCTTAGCAGCATTAGAAACAACCACTGAAAGGCAACCAACTCACAGAAGAAGCCCAGAAAGCTATCAGACAGGTAGTCACTACAACATTAACCAGGAAAAAAGAAGGAAACACACTCCATACACAAGAAAGGAAATCACTGGAAAGACTAAAAAAGAGACAAAAAAATTGTTATCCTACCTGTAGACAAGGGACGCTTGAGAGTGATTTTAAATCAAAGAGACTACATTAAGAAAGCTAATGCACTACTTGCAGATATCAACACTTAGCAACAAGTAGTGATAGAAGACCACACAACTCGAGAACCGAATCACAGCCCGACTCAAAACAGACTTCAGAAATCTGGAGAAGTTAATCATACTGACTTCCAAAAATGAAACCAGATGGATTCAACACACCACGCTTGTGCGGATTACCAAAATTCACAAACCAGGAGACCCCTCAGACACCTCTCGCCACCTGGAACACCTACTTACAGATTGGCCAAGGAACTACACCAAAGACTAAAACACTTAGTAGAAGACTCACTCCACTCCATCCACTCCACCCAAGCATTCCTGAAGACCATCAAAGACATCAAGATAGAAGAGGATAGAATAATGGTCTCCTTTGACATAACAGCCCTGTTCACATCCAAAAAAATTTACCTGACCAAGGAAGCACTGACTATACTATTAGAAGACACAAAGACACATACCAAACACCACCAACTTCATCAGCAAAGATGGTATCGTCAAGCTTGTGGACCTATGCCTTCTCACCCACTTCACCTTCAACAACAAAACCTACAGATAAGCCAACGGAACACCCAAGGGATCTCTGATATGAGAGTTCTCAACTGGGACAGTAATGCAGAGAATCGAACAACAACTTTGCCAACCATTCAACCCAAACTCTGGGTCACCCTTACTGCTATACAATTCACTAAAGAGGAGGAAAACGACAAGAAACTGCCATTCCTAGATGTCACAGTAGAGTGAACAGCCAATGGGGAACTTCAAGCCAGCATATACAGGAAAATAACACATACTGACCAAATATTAAACTACAGAAGCAATCATCCCAAAGTTCACAAACGATGCTGCATTAGAACATTATTTCAACGAGCCACCACACACTGCAGCACAGAGGAACTATGCAGAGCAGAGGAAAGTTACATATACAGTGTATTCAAAAAGAACGGGTACCCAATGAACACAGTCACCGATTTCACAGCAACAATCCCAAAAGAGCAGACAAAACGCGTCCAGAAACCTTAGCTACTCTCCCTTACATCAAAGACATCTCGGAAATGGCTGCCAGACTGCTCAGATCCCTTGGAATCATGGTAGCCCAGAAACCCACGAACACACTAAAACAGCAGCCAATGAGCTTGAAAGACCCGATATAGACAACAAGCAAAACTAATGTTATTTACAAAATACAGTGCAAGAACTGTAAGAAATAGTGCATTGGAGAAACAGGCAGAACACTCGCCACCAGGATACATGAACATCAACTAGCCACAAGACAACATGACCCTCTCTCACTAGTATCCTTTCATACAGATAAGGGAGGACACCACTTCGATTGGGACAACACAAACATCCGAGGACAGGTCAAATAAAGACATCCACGAGAATTCCAAGAAGCATGGCATTCCAAACAGAAATCTATCAACAAACACATTGACTTGGATCCCATTTACTACCCCCCTGAGAAAAAGAACGGGAAATGGCACCATCATAGGAAATGAATTCAGCACAGGAAACTAAATAATTAACACAAGGAAACCCAAATATATAAATGGAAAGCGGGCTACACCACCAGCGCTTCGTCCAGAGGCTCACTGAAGATGTTACCTAGTATGGTGACGATATGTCTGAAAATGAACCTTTCAGCTCAGCGAGCAAACCTTCATCCAGAAGCTTATGTTGTCCTTGGTTTCTTCAAGAGGAGCTGGAAAACACAGCTGTTCTAATTTCTCTGGAATGGCCGACCGATACCAGTAAGGTAACAATCAGGAAAAGTCATTTAGATCTTTCATTCTAAAAAAGACACATGTGAAATGAAAGGGGAGCGACCAGTTCTCGCTGTTCAGAGGTTTTGTTTTCTCCTGGTTTGGTTTAGTTATAACAAGCAGTCTTTCCGAAGCTGCTGGTCAAAGACAACCACCACTCTGGGGGGGGGGGGGGGGGGGGGGGGGGGGGGGGGGGAGGGCCATACCTCAGCAGATGTTTCTTGCCTGACTTCTCTCTCAAACATTTCTCCTGTTAGAATTTATTTTTGAATGTACCTTCTTGCTTCGTTATATGTTTATGGGATGGTGCAGGTAATCAGAACAATTCTTTGTTAAATTGCAGGTGATATCGTGACGGTTGGGGTTTCAAATGGGTGTTATTCACAATCCTGTTTTCTTTCCTTGTGTTTCATCCAATGGTGCTGAAATAAATTCTATTTCACTTGAATCCAAGTGGTTTGACCGACTGCATCATTCCCAGAATATAGTTCTTACATCTGTCGAAAACAACTAAAAATGTTAGGGTCTGGGTTACCTTCTTAAAATGTTTTTTTACGGGGTCTGGACTGACCCATAACAATACATCAGTGAGTAAGTGATTTCATAAATTGCTGCCAGTGATACCTTACTTTCTTTTTTAAAAAATAAAATCGTGCTAAATATCAAGTGCTTTCAGCTATCAGAACCAGTTCTCATCTATTTGACTAACTGAATTGGATGATGTCCTCAAAGGAAGAGCATAGACGAAGTGATGAACTGTATCTGTTTTTGTGCAATGTGCTTTGATTAATAGTGATGGCACGTTGCAATTACCATAGTGTGAATATTGCATTAATTATAAAGATGTAAATTATGGAACAGGCCCTTCGACCCTCGATGTTGCACCAACCTGTGAACTAATCTAAGGCCATCCCCCTACATCATCATCCTTGTGCTTATCCAAGGATTGTTTAAATGCCTCTAATGTGACTGAGTTAACTACATTGGCAGGCAGGGCATTGCACGCCCTTTCCACTCTCTGAGTAGAGAACCTGCCTCTGACATCTGTCTTAAATCTATTACCTCTCAATTTGTAGCCATGCCCCCTCGTAAAAGCTAACGTGATCATCCTAGGATAAAGACTTTCATTGTCCACTCTCTCTAATCCTCTGATCATCTTGTATGTCTCAATTAAATCCCCTCTAAGCCCTGTTTCCCTCCAATGAGAACAGACCCAAGTCCCTCAGCTTTTCCTCATACGCCTTAGCTCCAGATCAGACAATATCCCAGTGACTCTCCTCTGCAACTTTTCCAATGCTTCCACATCCTTCCTGTAACAGGGCGACCAGAACTGTACTCAATATTCCAAGTGCGGTGTCACTAGTGTTTATTATAGTTGCAGCATGACATTACGCCTCCAGAACTCAGACCCTCTACCAATAAAACCTAACACACTGTATGCCTTCTGAACAGTACTATCAACCTGGGTGGCAACTTTCAGGGATCTATGTACATGGACTCCAAGATCCGTCTGCACATCCACACTACCATTGACACAGTGTTCTGCCTTCCTGTTATTCTTCCCAAAGTGCATCACCTCACATTTATCTGCATTGAGCTCCATTTTCCACATCTCAGCCCAATTCTGCAGTTTATCCAAGTTCCCTTGCAACCTGCAATATTTTTTCCACACTGCCCACTACTCCACCAACGTTCGTGGCATTTACAAACTTACTAAGCCAGCCGCCTATGCCTGCGTCTAAGTCATTTATAAAAATGACAAGCAGCAGTGGTCCTAAAACAGATCCTGTCATTAATTCTATTATGTAGTACTATCAAATTAAATAAGAACTGATGAGAACACGAAACACAGCCAGTTAAAGTTAATTGGCGACAGAGGCAATAGAATAATGAATAACCGCGCAGGAGCACAAATTTATGGTAATATTTCAGAAAATAATATTTACATAATTGCTGTGAACTAAGGTAACAAAATCCATAATAAAGACCCAATATCCTTGATTGCCATTTATACAATAGCTTCGTGCACTAACGAAACTGTATCTACAATACGGTGTGCCGATTGATTCTTATTTATGGAATGCTGTAAATGCGCTTGTAATTGTTCCGTGGAGAATTGTTAGATAAATAAAATAGATGGATGGGTATTCTGCGAGCAAGCTTTCTACAGGATACGCTTGTGTCCAATTGGAATTTAAAAGAGTGATCAATTGGTTGAAACATACTGAGTGTTACTGACAATTTGCATGTGAAAGAAATACTTCCTCTATGAGGAAATTGTAGGACTGGGTGTCAGAGTTGAAAAATAAGAAGTTGCCCATTTATGATAAAATAAGAGCATTTATGACTCACAGGTTTAGTAAATATCTTCACCGAAATTAGCGGAAGTGGAATCGTTGGCCCTTGTAAAGGTACAGGTCGACAGATCTTGGGATACTTTGGAATGAAAGATTATTGGGAGTAGGCTGTAATATCGAGTGATCGTGTAACCATGAGTAGCCTGTTGCTAATTTACACGGTTTAGCTGTTGTATGAGAGGGAAGGAAGGGGTCAGGAGAGATTTTGAGTGTGTCAGTTTAATGGTGTGACAATGCAGTGGTCAGTCTGATACAGGCAGGCATGGAAATGCTTTGGCAATAGGGGATATACGAGTATATTTTCAACAACCTATCGTAACGTGTTATATATAAATGTATTTGCAATGTCCTTACAGTTTAAATTAATATAAGGGTAGGTGATGGGGAAATATACAACTTATATTAATAGCCACCTACACATTACAGGTTTACTTTGTGTACTTTTGCCTATCTAGGAGCGGCAAAACAATGCAATTAACTGGGACAGTGCTTATTGTATCTTTCGGTGAATCAAAATCGGTTTGATCTTACGTAAAAAATGACAAATGAGGTTGTCCTCATCTTTGTTTTAATTTGTTGCCCCTTATTCTGAAATTATGACCTATTATTCTACCTTACATCAAGTAAGGGTTTTGCACCTTTTCTATGTCTACTTTGTCAATCACTTTTAGCTTCTTATATTCCTCAATTAGATCTCCTCTTATTTTTCTAACCCCGAGAGAGTCCAAGCCTAAACTGTTAAATAAAACCATTGCCAAATATTTGGCGTCAAACCAGTGAACGTGCTCTGAATTTTCTCCATCCCTCCTCGAGTAAAGGAACCAATACTGTACGCAATTATCCAACAGAGACAGTTCAATGCTGTTCATTGAGACGATCTTTAAAGTTCGCAGTCATTAACAAATTTAAATGCCAGCATCAAGCATGAAAAGATTTAAACAAGTTTCACCGTAGCACATTCTGAGGCTCAGACGTGTAATTCCGATTATTTCAGCATCACGTCAAAGAATCTTCCTAAAAAAAGCAAAGCTACCAACAACACGGCGCAGTGCAATAACAGCAGAAAAAAAATCAAACATCATATGTAGAATGACATTATATGATGCATCAATAAATGTAACTGCTCGTTGATTCATGCTCCCTCCGACTCTGGATTTAATCCCTAGTTCCACTTCAAGGTTCTAATCACGTAGGCATTGCCCTTTGATGACAAGAGCACTGCTTGTCAATGACCACACGGGGGTTTCTCCTTCCAGGTGGTGGAAGTCCAAATAAAGTTTTCTGCGCTCGTTGTTCCTTCACTCTATCCCAAACCTGTACACGCACACGACACAGGTGCTGGGAGAAATAAGCACTACCACTCTTTGGTGGTAGTGTGGGGGTTGGGTAGAAAAAAGAAGAAAAAAAGGAAAAGAAAGAAAAAAGAAACCAAGAGCAACATCAAAAACAATACAACCAGGAGATGTAGAATCTTCTGTGTCCAGGGACTGAATGTGGAGCTGCCTGCCTCAAGCTATTGTACAGCGATCATGCAAATAAAGATTGACATTATGACGGGATACCGGCCTCTGTACAGTTATTTCATCAGGCAGGCTTACTGCTCTGACATGAAACTTCATGCCGATTTAAACTGAATTTTACTAAATTATTTTGGTCTCCCCGCTTCCATTCTTTGTAATTGTTGAGATCACTGACTTCTCTTTTTCAAATATCGACCACATGATTATCCAATGCATCATTTCAAGCACGGAATGAAACCATGCAAACTTAATAGAAGGCTTTTATCATAATTAAGTCGGCATGTGTAATTTAGATCCAAAATTTAAATGTCGAAATCGTAAAAAAAACTAAGGTTAAGAGCTTTATTGCATTCGTATGATTAATCTCTGAGTGAGCAGATCTTCGTTTTAATCCTCATACCAAATATTTCAGTTCATTGCTGATGCACAGTGCAACGCTGGTGTGGCTACAACAATGATTTTGTTTAACCTTTGAGCATGTTTTTGTTTATGCCATTGTTCTCTTATAAATCTCCTAACATTACCAGCATACCAGGAGTAATCCAAAGGCTTGTCGTAATGTTCTGAAGAGAAGATTTCAACTTCTCTTCATGAAAGCAGTGGAAGAAGATACACCAAATAATTAAAATGCAAGCATACAGAATAACAGTCACCGACTGGAAATCATTCTGCATTTTCCTCCAGAGAAGGTTATTTGGTAATACTCCCAAGTCTAGCAGACCTATTTCACAGTATGGTGGTTATCTCTAGCCTGCCCTTGAGATTGGCTACCAAGCCAAACGCTTAACATTTCTTCAAACATGAAATGTTCTAGCTGTTCTGCAATGCTTTAAAATAGTAGTTGATCACAACATTCTTGGGCTATGCAATCAAAACTGATTTCGTCAGAGATGAACTAATAATGAAATAGTGAAAACTGCTGTGCATTATGGAAATCTGAAACAAAACAGAATGGGCATAATGGAAATACTCAGCAAATCAGGATGAATAGACAGAGAGAGAGAATCTGATACAGTTTTTAGATCAAAGACTGGATTAAAGATCGCCCATGAAAAAACTCTCAGAAGCAGGCGACATCTCCACAGTATCCTAGTGCAATAATTATTACAGGACAACTGTTCTTGTTCGTTGCCTTCTGCTGGTGGTCCCAATGTTTCTGACGCAAAGTTAAAAATCACACAACACCAGGTTACAGTACAACAGGTTTCATTGAAAACACTAGCTTTCGGAGCGCTGCTCCTTCCTCAGAAATACCTGATGAAAGAGCAGCGCTTGAAAGCTAGTGCTTCCAAATAAACCTGTTGCATTATAAACTGGTGTAGTGTGACTTCTAACTTTGTACACCCCAGTCCAACATTGCGTCTCCAAATTATTTCTGATACAACTAATTGAAAGTGGACCAGGCTAATTGGCCCTATCTTACTGTCAGCATTTGATCAAAATGGGTCGATCCTGGTCATGTATTGTTGTTCGTAACTTTTAAAAGGATTTCGCCAAGGCTGCAGTATGGTCACTGTGAGAACATTAATATGAGAATATCTTTATATTCATATCTTTATAAAGACAATGTGGAAGCAACCTTTCTCAAACTAGAAAGTTGCAGAGCCTCAATTTGAAGTCTTCCTTTGCTCAGGTTTAGCTGAAGTGCCTTTATTGGTTGTTAAGAAGGTGTATTGTGTTTTGGCTTTTATTCACAGGGGCGTTGAGGTTAAGAGCTGTAGGTTTTGCTGCAGCTCTAAACATCCCTGGTTACACCACACTTAGAATATTGTGCCCAGTTCTGGTTGTCTCATTATAGGAAGGATGTAGCTGCTTTAGAGAGGATGCAGGTGTGATTTACCAGGATGCTGCCTGGATTTGCGGGCTTGGCTTATGAAGAGAGTTTGAGTGAGTTAGGGATGTTCACACTGAAGAGAAGAAGGAAGAGAGATGACTTGATAGAAGTGTACAAGGTAATCGGAGGCATAGAGAGAGTAGATAGCATGAGACTTTTCCCCAGGGCAGAAATGGCTGTAACGAGTGGTCATAATTTTAAGGTTATTGGAGGAAGATAACAGGGGAGAAGTCAGAGGTAGGTTCTTTATGCAGAAAGTTGTGGGTGCGTGGAATGCACTGCCAGCAGTGGTCGTAATGTCAGAGACTTCGGGGACATGTAAGCGACTTCTGGACAAGCACATGGACGGCATAAATTGAGGGTCGCGAAGGTCAGGTTGATGTTAAATTAAGATAAATGCTCGGCTCAACATCGCGGGCAGAAGGGTCTGTACAGAATTGTACTGTTCTATGTTCTACGATGCAACTCTTCGAAATATTGAAGCTGTCGAATCTTTAATTTTTACCATGAGCGACACTGAAATCAACTGTTACGTGTTCATTATTTTGGCTTTGATGTCCATTATGATATCTGGTCATTACAATGAATGATGTCTGCCTAAAATGGTCCTCACAATTATGGTAAGCGTGTAACAGAGCATTTAAATCAATGCAATCCCCTCCTTCAAAGATATCCGTCCACGCATCTATCCAGCCATGCATCTGTTTAAATATCTATCTGTGAAGCTATTGATCTTGCCATCTATCTGTGTAACATGTCTGCTTACTTAAGACAAATACAGCATTCAATGCCCCCTGCTCTTGAAAGACTTTCGATTTAAAGCGGTTGTTTTTTTTCTTTCACGGTTGTTTCTCGACCTATTGAATGTTTCCAGCATAAATATATCTGCCACAGCACCAGGAGCGCACTCTGCTCTCATGTCGTTTCCCTGGCAGTGCCAGAGCAACAATGACGTCATTAAAAATGTTAACCTTTGTCCAAGCGAAACAAAGGTCTGCACGTTTGGTGATGGGAGATTAAGCTGAAGGTTGCTACGGCTCAACCGAGGGGAGAGGGTAAGATGGAATGACCTTTCTGGCAACCTCAGCTGTTGCAGGAAATGAGGCTAGGCTAGTGACGTGGCTTTTACGAACGATCTGTCGAGCTTATTGAACTATCTGAACCCATGTTGTTTTGTTGACAAAGACAACTTCTTGAGCAAAGCTTAACAATAAAGTTCAGGCTACTCTTTTTTTAGATGTGCATAATGAATTACACCTTTTATGTGTTCAATGCATCTACTGTCGCTATACACCACGTTTCTGGCCACTCATTAAATAATACATTATTAGGAAATTCAGTAAAAGCAATTCTCGAAGTTCAGGAAGGAGAAGTCATTGCAATATTTAGTTTACTGAAACATCGCTGGTGAGAAAAGAATGATGCTGATCAAACTTTTAAGACATGGTCATGGTAACATGATCGAAACTCATTAGTTCAACGACTGTAAATAATTGTGAAGCCTTCTAATTGTGACCCTAGTGGATTAACATTAAATATGATTCGAAATTTAAAAATAAATATATCTGTATGTATGTGCAATATATAAACAGATTGCACATGCAATCAGGAACACAGATCAATATCTCTGATAGAGCAATGCATGTACCGCCCAGAGGTCTCGCATATGCAATATTTTACATAGTGCTTGCAGCTATTGCAGTCCCAGGTAAAGTACTGTGGCTCACTCAGGTCTATGTTGCAAAATCTGTTGGTAAAACCACATCTGTGAGATTGCCTTTAGTTCTGGACACCATGTCTCGGAACAATGAACAATCAATCGCTAAAAGAATTTAATAGACTGGAGTATTGATTTCTGCTGATACAAGGATATAAGTGTCCATTGTTTTGAAATTGTATTTGAAAAAAAAAGACATGAATGTAAGTGTTGCTGGCTGGAGTACCATGTATTATTCTCCCCTAATTGCTTTGAAGGAGGTGTTGGTGAGCTGCTTTCATGAACCAATGGAGTACACCCCGTTCTGATGCATCCAAAGTGATGTTCAGGAGTGACTTCTGGAGTCGTAACCAAACACTCACATAGTTTCAAGTTAGGATTCTCTGTAGCTTAGAGTAGGTTCTTGCAGTGAATGGTTTCTCATTCACTCGCGGCATTTCCTCTTCTGATGGATTGTGTTTGCATATATAGAACGGGCCAAGGAGACTCAGCAAGTTGTTGGAATGGAGATTGTAAAGGGTAGAAATTTCTAATATTGTGTATAATCTGTTGTAATATGGAAGATTGAAGGTGTTACCTTACATGCTCATTAATCTGTTTATTATGCCGATTCCTAATTTCTTTGCTAAAGTCTGGCTTTAGAAATTGGATAATTTAGGTTTATGTTTGGATCTGAAAGTGCATTTTTCTTCTAATTTATTGAGATTATTTCCATTGTTTCTTGTTAATACAAGTTTTTGGACTTTCCTTAAACTGGGTGACGAATAATCAGTGATTTTCTGAATTGCTAATTGATTATTATTTTTAAACTATTTGAAATGTTCATGCAATAAGGCAATTTCCTGTCTGTAGGAGTTTAAGTATCGTTTTCATTTACCCACAGTATTTAGCCTGTGCCAGCTTCACCTTAACTATTTGTATATTTTCTTGTACTACAAACGTAAAAGCGGTGATATAGTAGTGTAAGAAATTAATTAGAATAACAGAATATAGAACAGTATAGAACAGTACAGGCTCTTCGGCCCTCGACGTTGTGCTGATATTTTATCCTACTCCAAGATCAAACTAACCTGCATCCCCTTAATCTTACTATCATCAATGTGCCTGTCCAACTGTTCCTTAAATGTTGCTCATGTATCTGACTCTACTACCACTGCTGGTAGTGCATTCCACGCACCCACCACTCTCTGTATAAAGAACATACCGCTGACGTTTCCTCCAAGCTTTCCTCCAATCACCTTAAAATTATGCCCCGTCGTGATAGCCATTTCCAATCTGGGAAAATGTCTTTGTTTGTCCATTCCATCTATACCTCTCATCATCTTGCATAACTTTATCAATTCACCTCTCACCCTGCTTCACTCCAACGAGAAAAAGCCATAGCTCTCTCAAACGTCCTTCTTAAGACCTGCCCTCCAGTCCAGGCAGCATCCTGGTAAATCACCTCTGCAGCCTCGCTGAAGCTTCCACATACTTCCTAAAATGAAGCAACTAGAACTGTGTTCCAATTGTGGTCTAACCAGGATTTCATAGAGCTGCAGTATAACCTCGCAGCTTATAAAAGCAATCCCCCTTCTAATGAAAGCCAACGCACCTGAGACCTTCTAAACAAACCAATCAACTTGAGTGGCAACTTTGAGGGATCTATGGACGTGGACCCCAATATCCCTCTGTTTCTCCACACTGACAAGAATCCCGCATCTAACACTATAATCTGTATTCATATTCGACCTTCCAAAATGAATGACTTCACATTTTCGCAGTTTGACCTCCATCTCGTAATTCTCAGCCCAGCTGTGCATATTGTCAATGATCAGTTACACCCTACAGTAGCCCTCGACACTATCCATAACTTCACCAACATTCGTCTCATTTGCAATCATATTAAGCCACTTCCTCAGGCAAGTTATTTATAAAAATCACAAAGAGCAGAGGTCCCAGATTAGATCCCTGCAGAACACCGCTGGTCAACCAACTTCAAGCTGAATACTTTCCATCAACTAACAAACCCTGTCTTCTCTGGACCAACCAATTCTGTATCCAGACAGCCGAATGTCCCTGCATCGCATGCTTCTTTACTTCCTGAATGAGCCTACCATGGAGAAACTTATCAAACGCCTTGCTAAAGTTCGTGAACCTGACATCCACTGTTCTACATTCATCAATGCAACCTGTGACATTCTCAATTAATTCAATAAGGCTTGTAAGGCATGACTTGTCCCTCACAAAGCCAACTTGACTATCTCTAATCAACTATGCTTTTTCAAAACAATCAAGTCCTTTGTCTCAGAATCTTCTCCAATAATTTGCCCACCACCGACGTAATACTGACTGCTATGTAATTCCCTAGATCAACGCTATTCCCTTTCTTGAAAAAGGGAATAACAGTTGCCATACTCCAATCATCTGTGGAGTCCAGTGGACAGTGAAGATGCAGATATCATCGCCAAAGGCTCAGATGTTTCTTCCCTCTCTTCCCATAGCAACTGAGGTCATATCCCGTCTGATCCAGACAACTTTTCTATCCTCAGGTTTTTCAAAATTTCCAGCACATCCTCCTTCTTAACATCAACCTGTTCGAGCGTATCAACTCGTTTCACACTGTCCTCACAAACGACAGATTCCCTCTCACAAGTTAGTACTGAAGCAAATTATTCAATAAACTCCCCCCCCATTGCCTCTGACTACACACGCAAGTTCCCTCCACTATCGTTGGTCGGTCCTACCCTCACTCTGCAATCGTATTGTTCCTCACATTAGTGTAGAACCTCTTGGGGTTTTTCCTTAATCCTATCCGCCAAGGCTGTCTCATGCCCTCCTCTATCTCCTCTCAGTCTATTCTTCAATTCCTTCCTGACTATTTTGTAACCTTCTAGAGCCCTGTCTGGTCCTTGCTTCCCTCAACCTTAAGTAAGCTTCATTCTTCCTCTCAACTAGATGTTACACATCTCTTGTCACCCAAAGTTCCTTCACCCTGTGATCCCTTCCTTGCCTCAGTGGGACAAACCTATTCACCACTCGCAGCAAGTATTCCTTAAACAACCTTCATATTTGTGACATACATTTAGCTGAGAATATCTGTTCCCAATTTATGCTCCACAGTTTCTGCCTAATAGCATTGTTTTTCACGCTCTCCCAATTAAATATTTCCCCAAACCCCCGCGTCCGCGCTCTCATCCCTCCCACTGCTGCAATGTAGTCCGCCCATTCACGAGGTATTTATCAAGAAAACTTACCTTCCGGGTAGCCCCTTGGTCTGCACTCTCACCATTCCCACTGGCGCAATGGAGGCCGTTGATGTGGGAGACAAGTTTTTATTTAGATTTTTAAAAAATGTATTCAAATGCTCTTCACAATTTAGAGCAGAGGGGATGGAGGCTAGGACAGTTGCGTGCTCCCTGTTGCAGAAAGTGGGAGGTAAGACTCACCACTAGTGTCCCTGCTGACCTCACTGCGAGAGGTGCACACGACTCCAGGTCCTCACAGAGCTCGTTAGGGAAATAGAGCTGGAGCTGGATGAACCTCGGATCATTCTGGAGGCTGTGGGGGTGACAGAGACGGGTTTATAGGCAGCCTATCACACCTAAGTTACAGGACAAAGGTAGCTGGGTGACCGCTAGGAGTGGGAACGGGAATAGGTAGACAGATCAGGGACTCCCGTGGCCGTCGCCCTCAATAATAAGTATCCTATTTTGTATATTGTTGGGGGAGAGTCACCTACCAGGAGAAAGGCACAGCGACCATGTCTCTGGCACTGAGCCTGTCTCTGTGGTTCAAAAGGGAAGTGGGGAGAATAGGAGAGAGATAGTGATCGGAGATTCGATGGTGAGAGGAACAGAGAGGAGATTCTGCATTCGCAAACGAGACTGCCGGAAGATATGTTGTCTCCTGCGTGCCAGGGTCAGGGATATCTCGAATCGAGTGTAAAAGGATTCTTAAGGGGGAGCGGTCAGAAGTCGTGGTACACGCTGGTACCAATGACATCGTTAGGAAAAAAAGGATGAGTACGTGAAAAATGAATATAGGGAGTGAGGTTGGTAGTGAAAAGGCAGGACGAGCAGAGTAGTATTCTCAGAATTGTTAGTCATGCCATGGGCTGGAGAGGCTAGGAACAGAGAGCGAGTACAGTTGAACACAGAGCTGCAGAGCTGTTGTCGGAGAAAGGGCTTAAGATATGTGGATCCCTTGGTTTGACTGAGGCCAGTTGACAATCCTGAAAAAACAGAATACCTGGCTTCTTTTACATCAGGGAGACAACGCGCAGGCTGGGTGACCACTTTGCGGAACGCTTCTGTTCAGTCCACAGAAATGTTTCTAAGTTTCCTGTTGCCTGCCATTACACCACACCACTATGTTCCGAGCCAACATCTCTCTCCCTCGGGTTTGCTGTAGTGCTTCAGCGAGGCTCAGCATCAACTGCAAGGACAGCGCTTCATTTTCGCCTTGGGGACCATGTAAACTGCTGGACTCGATATTGAGTTGAACAATTCAGCAAGGAGAAAGTGAGCATTGCAGATGCTGGAGAATCAGAGTAGAGTGAGTGTGGTGCTGGGAAAGCACAGCAGGTCATGCAGCACCCGAGGAGCAGGAGAATCGATGTTTCGGGTAGGAGCCCTTCATCGGGAATGAGCCCTTCATCTCCTCTGAGGGGCACCAATATGCGGGCATAAGGTTCACGAGAACTGTTCAGGAGGGTTTAAACTAGTTTCACAGCGGGCTAGCAACTGTAGCTACGGGTCTGAGAATGGAGTCGCTAGTGAAGAGCCAGATACAACGTGCAAAGAGCCTGTGACGAAGAATAGACAACTGATATGGCAAAGTTGCAGTCACTGTGGTGGTTTGAAGTATCGCTATTTTAATGCAAGGAATATCAGGAATAAGGTTAGCTAACTTTGAGCATGGATGAGTACTTGGAAATATGGTGCTGCGTTCATTACGTAGACATGAACATTACAGGGGTAATGGTTTCTCGATGTTCCAGGATTTAGATGCTTCAAAAGGATTAGGGTGGGAGGTACAACAGCTGTGGAAGTGGCATTACTAATTAGGGATGGTATCACAGCTGTGGAAAAGGAGGTCACCGAGGAAAGTTTATCAACAGAGTCAGTATGGGTGGACTTCAGAAAGAGGAAAGGGGCAATCACTTTATTGGGAGATTTCCACAGACCCTCCAAAGCAACAGAGACACAGAAGATCAAATTGCGAGATAGACTTTGCAAAGTAGCAGGGTTGTTGTCATGGGTGACTTTAACTTCTCGAATATTGACTGGAACCTCCTTAGTTCAAATAGTTTGGATGGAGCATTTTTGTCAGGTGTGTCCAGGAAGGACTCTTGGTACTGAATCAGGCTAGGTGGCAAATCTCGCAGTGGGAGAGCATTTCAGAAATAGTGATCGCAACTCCCTGACCTTCACTATCGTCACGGAGAGGGATAAAGAGCAGAAAGTATGGGAAATCTTTAATTGGCAGAAAGGGAATTACAATGCTATTAGGCCAGAACTGGTGCGCCGAAATTCGCAACAGATATTCTCAGGAAAATTTACGATAGAAATGTGAAGATCATTTAGGGAGCACTTGGTAATAGTGCTGGATAGGTTTGTCCCACAGAGGCAAGGAAGGTACGGTAGGGTAAAAGATACTTGGATGACAAGAGATGTGGAATATCTAGTCAACAGGTTTAAGAAAGCTTACTGAAGGTTGAGGAAGCAAGGATCAGAAAGGCCTCAAGAGGGTTGCAATGTAACCAGAAAGAAACTGAGCAATGAATTCAGAAGAGCTAAAAGAGGACCCGAAAAAGCCTTGGTGGGTAGAATTACGGAAAACTCTAAGGCATTCTACACTACCATGAGATATAAGGGATTGGCTAGAGTGAGAGTAGGACCCAACCTCGACTACCTCCCTTTCTGCAGCTGTTATATTATCCCTGATTATCAATATCACTCCCTCACCTCTTTTACCTTCCTCCTTATACCTTTAGAAACTTCCGGACGCCATACCATCCAACAAACATTCCTGCCCCTGTAATGTCTATGTCTCCATAATGGCCACAACATCGTATTCCGAGTAGTGATCCATACCCTAAATACATCAGCCTTATCTCTGCCACTTACTGCGTTAAAATAGGCACACTTCAATCCATCACAATCACAGCAAGTTTGCTCTGTCAGCTGTCCATCCATCCTTCCAGACTCTCTGCATCTCTCTGTTCACCAGCTACCACCTACTCTGATCCATAGCTCCAGTTCCCATCTCCCTGCCAAACTAGTTTAAAGCCTCCCGAAGAGCGATATAAAACCTCCCCTGCAGAATATTGGCACCACTCCAGTTCAGGTGCAACCCGTCCTCGTACAGGTCCCAACTTCCCAAGAGTGTTCCCAAGTATCCGCATATCTGAACCCCTGTCTCCAACACCAGTTCTGCAACTACATTTTCAGATGCACTTACTCTGTCTTTCTAGCTTTGCTAGCCTGTGACATCAGTAGCAATCTTAAGACTACTACTCTGGCTCATCCTGCCTGTGAGCTTCCAACCTAACTCCCTACATTAAAGTTTCAGATCCTGCTCCATTTTCTGAACTATGTCATTCGTACCAATGCGTACCACAACTTCTGGCAGCTCACCCTCCCCCTTCAAGGTCTCCCTTTAGAATTATGCTTAGCGCCCAGTGAATATCTTTATCATGTGCGGAAACTTAATATAATACAGATCAGATATAATACTTAATCTGTAAATCTATTCATAACCGTTTGTCTCTTTAATCTTACAGTTAATTTTGTGGCAGTTGTGATACTCTCCAGAGGAAGGTGCGGTCTCTCTAAATGTATCACAAGATACCTCGTATCTATGGCGATTACCGATCTTCTAGTCATTATCACCGCTGTGATATTAAACCGCATTCCTGGTATTTATTTTCCAGGCAGTTTTCTGTCTATTACTCCAGTGTGCAGTATGGGCGCTACATTAATTTTTGCCTCTAGAGACAGTTCTGTATGGCTAACAGTCACTTTCAGTTTTGACCGGTTTATAGCCATTTGTTATCAGGATCTGAAAGTAAAATATTGCACAGAGAAAACGGCAACTTGGGTGATAGTAATGGTCTGCATCCTTTGTTGTTTGAAAAATATCCCCTGGTATTTTATTCATGAACCTGTCTACACAATTGGCAATGTCCCATGGTATTGTAGATTAAAAGATGTACTCTACACTTCAGTTGTATGGAGAGTAGTTGATTGGGCTGACCGCATTATAAATCCATGTCTCCCATTTCTTCTGATTCTTATATTCAATGCTGTCACCGTTAGGCATATTCTTGCAGCCAGTACAGCACGGAAAAGACTCATGGTCCACAAAAAGGAATGCAACCAAAATGACTCCGAGATGGAGAGCAGGAGAAAGTCCATCGTTTTACTCTTTACCATCTCTGGCTGTTTCATCCTGTTGTGGCTGACGTACATTATCCACTTTATTTATGACCGATTTACAACTGACAACCAAATCAATGGTTTCACTGACCCCAAGTTCATTTTTCGTGAATGTGCAAATATGCTTCAGCTTTTGAGTTGTTGTACAAACACTTTTATTTATGCTGTGACTCAGAGTAAATTCAGGGCACAATTAATTAACATGTTACAAAAGCCACTGACTCTAATAGGTAACTTGCTCAAATAATGAATTAAGAAAAATAAAAAGCATTCCACAATATCTCTTTGCGTATCCTTTGTCGTCTTCAGATGCTGGCAACCAAAGTTTTGTTTTGGTTTTGTTTGTCTTTCATTTGATAGTGTTGCATTAATCGACCATGCAAAAATGGGTTGTGATCATAGAGCACAATTTATGATATATTCCTGAGCCGGAAATAAAACAAAAAAGAATGTTATTATCATGTGATCTTAGTCCATCAATGACAGAACTGGTGCAATTTCCTGCCAGGTGACGTTCCATGTCAACGACGTGATCGTTAAATTTCCCAACAAAATACAATCCCAAAAACCTTAGCAAATGATTTACTGACGATTAGGCATCCGAGTTCCAGCATCTTACAGTGAGCTTTGCAAGGGTTAGTTTGAGTTGCTACTGTGCCGTCTAGAATTCTGCAAAAATCTTGATTCCAGTGTCGATCAAGTAGTTTCATCCTGAGGTAATTGATATGCTGTCTGTATTTTATGTGTGTTTGTATATCAACAACAGCTATTCGTTGATTCTGGAATGAAGATTTAACTATTTAGAATTAACTAGGATCTGTTTGATATGTGTTGCTTGAGAAATAAACATTTCCAAGGCAATGTTCAAAATGGAAGGACGCTAAAAGTATGTCTCAATCTACTAATAAAAAGAAAATCATGGTTTGTGTTTGTTTTTCTTTCTTCATATATATGACATATTTGACATTTGAAGTGTTTCCTATTAATTCCAGTCATTCCGAATCCGTGCAATGCTGAAATCGAAAATGCATTCGACGTTTAGGGAGAACTTGGTAGGTAAAGGACAGAAAACTGATCATGCTTTCTTACGTCATGCTAAAATAATAAATCCAAGCGAATCCTGTAACTTAAGGTCAATTTTATATAATTTTATATACTGTTAACAAGAGGTGAGATTACCTTTAACATGATACTATAGGCTGCTTGAAGAATATGAGTTACATTGCGACGTTGTGTGACACAATATCATTTAACCTTTTCCTTAGATGACGTCAGCTTGTCCGAAGGGGCATAATTACAAATTGAGGGGTCATAGATTTAAGACAGATGTCAGAGGCAGGTTCTTTACGCAGAGAGCGGTAAGGGCGTGGAATGCCCTTCCTGCTATTGTCGTCAACTCAGCCACATTAGGGAGATTTAAACAATCCTTGGATAAGCACATGGATGATTTTCGCATAGTGTAGGGGTACGAGCTGAGAACAGTTCACAGGTCGGCACAACATTGAGGGCCAAAGGGCCTATTCTGCGCTGTATTGTTCCATGTTCTATGTTCACTGAAACAGAGCCTGTATAATTTGGGAAATTCTGCATTCTTCCATAAACAATGCTGTAATAAATGCCATCTCATCAGTTCTGTCATGGAGGAGGAGTCGGAACACTGTTTTTGTTCAAACAGTGACACGGGCTAAGTTACATCAGCAGAGAGATCAAACAAGCCTTCAGTTTCATCTCTCATTCTAAGAGAACATCACTTCCTCAGGGCTCAGCTGATATTCAGTGCTGTGCTCATCTTCTGCAATGGGATTTTCAGCTCTAAAGAATGTAATTGACATGTTGTGTGGACACCGTTTCAACTCCACATGTTTTCATTTCTCAAATTCTACTGGCAGTTAGTGGAGAATTTGTGGCCATGTTCTCCATGGATTTACCCTCAAGTTCTGGACTGTGAAACTATCGCCCATCATTTACATTCTCTATTCCCACAAAAGAACATTTTATGGACATGTGTCTCTTTGGATCCAACTGGTTGTTTATGTCCAGTTAAATTTTATTCACTCTTTGGATAAACCAATCAGCAATGAGGAGTCAGCAAACGCTTTTGAACACTCTCTTTTCAGTACAAATGCATTGGCAGATTTTTTTTTAAAAAGCCAGCTTATTCCAAAACTCTCCCGCTTTTAGGCGCGTAATTGGTGATTGCAAGGGGAACACAGTAACTGGAATTGAATCCAATGAAGTTTTTGCTGGAGGTCAAAGGACAAAGAAAATTACAGCACAGGAACAGTCCCTTTGGTCCTCTAAAATTGCATAATCCAGATCTTCTATCGAAACCTGTAACCGATTTTCTGAGTATCTGTATCCCTTTGCTCAATGTCCATTCATGTGTCTGTGTAGATATATTTAGTGGATATATCTTGTTGATTGTGAGAGAAGAACAAGGGAAGACAACTCATACGCAATCCGGAGGAGTGGGAAAAGCCAGGTCAACCAGACTGATTGAGTTGTTGCTTTCGCGAGCCTATGTAGACAGAATAGGCTGAATCGAAAGCAAAAACATATTGGGCAAATCTAGCAGGTCTACCCGTATCTATGAAAATAAAAAAAAGTTAAGGTTTCAAAATGTCGAGTTGTATCAGTTCTGATGACGTCACTTTTCGTGAGTTGATTGCGGAGATCCTTAGAAACATTCACTTGTTTTCTATAACCAATGATTCCTTGCCACCTTGCCTGACAGCCCTTATGATCAAGAAATATATAAAAAGAATCTGGATCCAACTGTCCTTTAGTAGGACAGCTCTCTGCCTGTATTCCTGATGAAGGGCTTTGCCCGAAACGTCGATTTTACTGCTCCTCGGATGCTGCCTGAACTGCTGTGCTCTTCCAGCACCACTAATCCAGAATGTCCTTTAGTAGCGGCCGAGTTGTGACGGTGAAGGATATGGAAGTCCAATGGGTGCTCCCAGTGTGGATTTAATCTCTGCTGACTGTATTCCATTTCCTCCCTGATTTCAGCCCAATGTTAATTCAATTCACTTTCTGTGGGGTTCCTATATTTTCGCCTGCTTAAAAAACGGAAATGACTGAAATTTGCGGTTCTCTGTTGGAAAGAAATTGTTGTTTATGTCAGTGCACTCAAAAATGGTTTGCTGTTTCCTTTTGATTAAAAAAAATCCGCAAAATATAAAGGGTTGAAATTTGCTGACAGCACAAGAGATGAAAAACGTTTAATATTTTTACAGTTACTGCAGACAGAGTATTAGTTCATTCAGTCAGGAGCAGAAATCAGTGTTCTTAATAAAGAATACATTGCAAACGAATTGAATGCGATGATATTCACAGTAGATGAGGGAAAATTGGAATGCACTGCTCCCAGTTAAATTGTCCTTTCTGAGAATCAGCAGTGACATTATGGATTGAGATGCAGTGTGGTCTTTGAACATTTTGAAATGCAGTGCGGTCTTTGAACGCCAAGGTTAGACTCCTGTCCATTGTCTCTTATCACTCCTTATTTAAATCATGTGCTGGCAACATTAAAATCTTGATGGCAGTGGTTGGTGCACATCTCAAACAGTACCTGCGCGAAACACAGGGTGGAAATTAATGATTCCACAATTGAAACTGAGGAAATGAGAGAAAATGCTGCAATATCAACTCACATCCGTCCCTTTAGTGGAGGAAGTGGAAGAATTACAAGTGAGTGCAGACCTGTTGAAGCTTTTACTGTCTTACCAAACTGGGAAATAGCCAATAACGGGATTGAGGTGCTAGAGTGTTAAAGATCTGATGAAATGATTTGTGTGGTCAACGTTTATCCTACAAACATTGTTGTGGTTCTGTTCGCCGAGCTGGAAGTTTTTGTTGCAAACGTTTCGTCCCCTGGCTAGGCGACATCATCAGTGCTTGGGAGCCTCCTGCGAAGCGCTTCTTTGATGTTTCCTCTGGTGTTTATAGTGGTCTGTCCCTGCCGCTTCCGGTTGTCAGTTTCAGCTGTCCGCTGTAGTGGTTGGTATATTGGGTCCAGGTCGATGTGTTTGTTGATGGAGTTTGTGGATGAATGCCAGCCTCCTGCTTATCTACCTTGGATTCCAGCATCGATTTTATTCTATCTATATTTCCAAAGCAGCCTACCACGTGTAAATTTATCAAACACGTTACCGAAATCCATGTTGACGCATGATCTCTGACGCACAATGTCACACTGTTTCTAAGCGAACCCGGACTTTCCGAATTCATGTATATCGTACCTCTCAAAGTCTTCTGAAGTTACTGACCTACTGCAAATGTGGTAGGTTTTCTTTCCCAGGTTTTTCTTTGTGAGCATTCTTTGAAAAGAGTACAGCATTCTCTATTCTTCGGTCTTCTGGAACCTCACCCATGGCTAATGGTGATGCAAAAGTATCAGCCAGGCACTCCATTCTCGAGATTCTTGTATTTTATTCATCTTCACAAATTCTAATACATCTAACACTTTCACAACTGTGATATGGACTGTCCTCAATTATCAACACCAACGTCCCCAACAGCCAATGCTTCATGGCTTTCTCCATGATAAACACAGATGAGAAATATTTATTGAGAACCTCACCCAGCTCTCGCGTTTCTACATATACATATTCACTCTGCTCCTTGAATGATCATACTCTGTTTCTAGTTATTCTTTATTCTAGTTAGCCTGGTTGGATTCGCCCTAATCATCTCACCCAAGGACATCTTGTGTCTACTTTTCACCCTTCTGATTTCCTTATTCAACAAGCTGTTATATCCCCTATAAATTCCAAGGATTTTCTTGACCTCAACTGCATGTAAACGAGGCATGCGCCCTTTTTTTTCTGGTCCAAGCCTCAATATCCCGGCATCCAGGGTTCCCTGTTCCTTTTAAACTTGCCTTGCACTCTCACACAAAGATATAGACTTAGAATGTTAGCTATCACATTTTAAATGCCTCCCACCTGCCTGAGGTTCCTTTGCTTGCAAACAGACTACTCCAAGCAACCACTGCAAGCTCCTGTCTAAATGCACTTAAGTTTGTCTTGTCCCAGTATAGAACTTGAACCTGTGGATCAGTTCTGTTCCTCTCCATTGCTATTTTGTTGATATAACTAAGTTCATTGCTCCCACAGTGCACACTCACTGTGAACTCCGTTACGTGTTCTGCCCTATTTCTCAAGAGTAGATCGAGTTTTGCCCCTTCCCGAGTAGGACCGCCTATATACTCCTTGAGGAAACTTTCTGAAACGCCTTTAAGAAATTCTAACCCATCTAAACCCTTAAAGATCTGGTAGTTCCAGTCTCTTCTAGAACAATCAACTTCCCTTATTATAACTTGTTCCTGCAAGCCTTCCCAATCTCCCTGCTGATTTATCTGTCTAAATCTCGTTGACGATTTAGATGCTCATAGTACAACCCCAATCACGTCACCACCCCCTTCATGTTGCTTATCTCCACCCACAAAGCCTTGCCAGGTAATTCTTTAGTTATTTCATCTCTGATTTCTGCTGTGACTCTCGCCTTGATTAAAAATGCAACTCCCCCTCCCACTTTCAACCACCTCTGTCCCATCTAAAGCATCTGTGTTCTGGCACATGAAGCTGTCATTCTTGTTCCTCCCTTCACCATCTATCTGTATTGGCTGTCATGCCCTGATTTCATCAGTCTTACCTGTCAGCCCTCTTAGGTTAAAGTAAATGCAATTCAATCCAACAGGCCATCCTGGCTTCCTGTCATGTTCCAGCCTTACCCGCCTCTTCAATTTATTATTACTGCATACTATATCTCTTTCCAAACTCGCACTTGCCTCCTTGCAAGTTTCAATTTCAGAATAAGACGATTGTTTAATTTGTTTAATGACAACAGATGGAGGACAAATACAATAGGACATTTGAAATGCGACTAATTTATTTCATACGTCACTGGGGTAGAGATTTCACAAAGCTATCATTTTTTACACAGTAAACTGAACGTGCGCTACTTTGCAAAAAGTCATGATCAACAACAATGTTCATGGTGGAAAATCAATCCTTAACATCAGTGCACAGAGTGCCTTGTTTCTACATCGAATTTATTTACCGTCTTCTCTTGCCAGTTTTGGAGTTTTTTTTTCTGTTTAACAAACCCTTACTTATAAACAGAAGTTGCTGAACAGGTCAGTCGGTCTGGCTGCATCTGTGAAGATAATTCAGAGTTAACGTTGTGGATCTACTGACCCTTCCTATTTTATGCACTTCGGCAAGGTTAACTGTGCAGTATCGGGAATGTGCCATTTTCTGTCCATTTGACTGATCCGTCGTTATGGATAATGCAATGATTTCCTGTTCTTCATTGAGCAGCTATGACTATTTAAGGAGAGTAGCGTGTGACTGTCACGTTTTAAATATAATTGAATGGATACGTTAACATTCTTACTAGTTAAAGATTCTTCAGCTTCTCCTGGCGATTGGCAATCTGGTGACTTCTTAGCAAGGGATCTTTCCATAATTTATGTTCAACTTTGTCATCACTTCTCGACAGCGCATGATTCATGAGGAACTGTAGATACTGCGTTTATGCATCATGTTTCTTTAGTCATGGAAAGACGGAAAGATAAAATGCAGAAGAATCCCTTCATCTTACTTTTCAGAACCTGGCTATATCATGTAATAGATTGATGGGAATTTTTAACTCATAAAGTAAGGAAATGAAAACCGAGTAAAATCCGCCTACATGTGCTGGGTTGTACATATTGATTCCTGTAGTGGAAGTGTATCAATTTAACCTATTCAAATGAACTTCTGTATTACAATATTTGCATTTCAAGCACAACTGTTAATTAGATTCCCTGCAGCATGGAAGCAGGCCATTTGGCCCAACCAGTCGACACCGACCCCCTGAAGGGTAACCCTTCCAGATACATTCCCCTATAAATATAGGATGCAATACTATGGGCAATTTAGCATGACCAATCCACCGGATCCGGGCCTCTTTGGATTTGGAGAGGAAACATATCCAGACACAGGGAGAACGTGCGCATTCCACACAGCCAGTAGCCAGAATCGAATCCAGGAGCCTGGCGTTGTAAGGCAGCAGTGCTAACCTCAGAACCACCGTGCCACCACACATTACCTTGGGGTAACATTTACGCAGATTCTGGAACTTTTATCTTAATCAGTCGAAATGTATACATCCTTTTGCAATAGTTTTCTCCGTATGCTGCTTCTACAAACAAACTAAGATTCATACAATGCAGAAATTCCTTTATTCTTTAACAGGATTGGACAATTGCTGGTTGGGCAGCAATTTTTTGCCAATCCCTAATTGCCCCAGAGAGCAGTTGAAAGTCAACCCCATGTCGGCTGGACCAGGTAAGGATGTTCCTTAAAGGATGTTAGTGAAAAGATGGAGTTTCCAACAATTGTGAAACTGATTCATAGTCGTTATTAGATTCTTAAACCTAGATAATTACGATTGAAATTCCACCCTTTTCCCCATAGTGGGATTCGAACGCGGGTCTCTGGAACATTGCCAAGTTTTCTAGATTAACAGTGATAATACCACTGAACTTTCTAATGTCAGCTGTCAATCAATTTTTTCTGTACCTGGCAAAAGCAAAGCTAGCATAAAACCACAATAAGTCGCATAAAGTTGAAAGTACCTATTGTTATCAGTGCATCCCTTTGGTATAGAGAGTGTCATTTGACATTTTATATAAATGTGCAAAATCATGAGCGGTTCCATAGAGAGTAGAAAGGTTTGAAAATTATAAGTGCTTGCCACTGGGAACTGGAACAAAATGTTGGTGGTCAATCTTTCCTGATTGACAAAATAACTAAATTCCAATTGAGGATTTCTTCCTTCATAGAGTGAGATGTTGAGATTTCAGCAACAAATGATTAGCGATATGACGTCATATATGACGTGGACTTTAAAATGGCGATTGGAAAGCATGGCAGGAGAATAAATTGTATGTGAGCGTACAATCCAAACAGAGAATGCCATTGACAGAAAAATCTCTCTCTCCTCATAACTGATAAATAAGTTGGGTTTGGGAGGTGGGTGGACATATTCGGGGTGGGGGGAGACACAGAAGTTGACAGTTTACAGATTGTGGTAAAAAAAAACAAAATACAAAATATGATTCCTGTTCAGAGAAATACTCAGACTGCAATCAAAACGTTAACCCCGTTTCTCTGTCCACAGCTGTTGACAGACCTGCTGTGCTTTGCCAGCATTTTCTGATATTGATGAAAAATATTGGAAGTGTTCACCTGTGGTATTATTCCTATTTTTGTTTTTGCCCGTGTTCTACTCCAATGACATGAATCTCGGAGTTCATACAATGCAAAACAAGCCAAATTATAATCCGAGCAAAAGTGGGCAGGGGAAACTTTTATCAATAGATGTTGGAATAATTTAGCTCACTTGTGAAGTGGATATTTGAATATACTTCTTGCCTGAACTTTGAAGGATGGAAAATTCTGCACACATTTTAATTGTCTTGAACGTAATACACTTTCTGTAACAAACATGTGTAAAGTGGTTTTCTTCACTTTCGATTGCTGTTTATCTACTGTCGTTTCTTCTTGTTGTTGACGTTGGTGTATATTGCCTTACAAATCCTTATTTTATATAAAGCTCCCATTTTGAGTCTATGCGGTTCCATGTTTAGTGTCTGTTTCTGTCAATCAGATAGATCAGTGCTTACAGGTACTGTCCTTCCATGATAGTACCTTCTGCCTGGTCTTGGTTAAAGCTATTGACTTCAACATTATGATTCCGTATTCTAAATTCAATGTGGCCTTGAGAAAAGTATGTGTCAAACACCTGTCAGAGCTAATTGGCTTGATATGTCAACAACCTTTATTAAGTAACGCTTTGCGGCCTCCCTGGCGTGACTGAGATTTGAATGACATTTTTTTTTAAAAAAAGGATCTGTATGTAGCCATTCTCAACATTACTTGATGTCACTGTGGAGAATTATACTGACCATATGATGTTTTGGCTAAGAAATGAAAATGTGTCAAACAACGAGTGAAGTGATACCAATGTTCCTGGACAATGAGCAAACAGTCCTGACTGGAATTAGGCAAGATATAAGAAAACTAAACAGAAAACTAGCAATTAAGGGAAATGGGAAATATTGAGTGCACTAATAATGGTCTGGAATCACAATTCGTCGAAATCTGACCTGGAAGATTGTCCAGAAGCAATTGAGAAGCTGAGATGAACTTAGTAGATATGGCATTTTTGGATAAAGGCAGCAGGCTTAATATGGACAGTATACCTTGAGAAGAAGATCGAGCATGAATATCGGCACCAGAGGATGGCAGCACGGTGGCTCAGTGGTTAACGCTGCTGCCTCATAACACCAGCGTCTTAGGTTCGATTCCAGCCTTGGCGACTGTCTGTGTGGAGTTTGTTCATTCTCCTCCTGGCGCTCTGGTTTCCACCCCCAGCCCAAAGATGTGCAGGTCAGATGAGGTGGCCATGCTAAATTGCCCATCGTGTCAGGTGTATTACTCAGAGGGAAATAAGACTCGATGAGCTACTCTTTAGAGGGTCGGTGTGGACTTGTTGGGCCGAAGTGCCTGTTTCCACACTGTGGGGAATCTAATCTAAGACTGATACCATATGATAAGGTTCGCAATGCAGAACAGCGATGGCAAAATCCGAGTCTGTTCTGCTCAATAGCAATGTAGTACAATTTATGAATTGTGTTCAGATGCAAACAGCATTTTGGCAATTTCAATTTCGTCCCTCTGTTTGATGGGTTGCACCCTTTCTGGAAACTACTCGATAACTAATTTGCAATTGAGATCTGTTGTAATTATAAATTTTGTGTAATCCAAACTTTGTTTGTCTTGAAATAGGAAAGCGTTTGTGACTTCACTTATTTTGCCATGACACCAGCCAATATTTGTAACCTCGTATATTATTGTAGTTAATAGACAGTACATTGTAATTTTTTTAAAGATTCTGTTGGAAAATGATGACAGTTTAGAATTTACCCCATTTCTGTCTCGACAGATGTCCAAAAAATCAAAGTATCATACGATTCCTAAAATAGGGATCCTCAATAGTAGAGAGGCAAGTGCAAGGCTCGAAGGACATCTCGTAATCAGAAACAGTAAGTTAAAAGGAGAGGTCAAGGTTGAACACGACAGGAACCAAGGAAATCATTTATCATTAAATTGTATTTATTGCAATACAAGAGGGCTGACAGGTAAAGTTGATTAACTCAGGGCGTGAACAGTAACGTGGGACTGGGACATTATATCGATTACAGAAACAGGTTTAATGGAGAGAAAGGTCTGGCTGCTTAATGTGCCAAGACAGAGCTGTTTCATGTGGGACAGAGGTGGTAGAAAGAAGGGAAGGAAAGATACATTTTTGATTAAGGTGAGTATCACATTATTAATCAGAGTCGAAATAACTGAAGGATCACCTGGTGAGGCTTTGTGGGTGGACCTAAGGAACACGCAGGAGATGGTGACGCTATTGGTGTTGTATTAGAGGCCCACAAATACTCAACTGGAATTAGGGAGAACTTTAACAAGCAATAGGGCCGTCATAATTTCCCAAACACGGAAGGGACTGCCACAACGTTGATGGGTTGGAATTTTTTAAGTGTGTTCTGCAAAGTTTACACCAGCAGTATCTAAAGGGTGCTACTTGGCAAGGGGCAAAACGCGACCTACTTTCGGTAGGGCAGAACAGGTGATAGAGGTGACAGTGGGTGAGCACTTTGGGAGTAGTGGTCATAGTTCTCCTAATTTAAAAACAAAGATATGGAAAGGGACGAAAGATTCTAGTTTTAAATTAGAGAAAGGCGAATTTTGATGCAATTAGACAGAAGTTTGCAGGGGTTTATTGGAATAGTTTGCAGGCAATCGGACATCTGGAACGCCTTTAAAAGTGAGATAGCTAGATGCAAGATCTATATGCTCCTGTGAGCGTGAAGGACAAGGTTGGCAGGAAGAGGAAACCCTGGACGACAAGAGATGCGAAGACTTTGAACAGAAAAGAAAGGAGACTTATCTTCAGGTTCAGGGAGTTGTAATCAAAAGAATCCCTAGAGGTACAGTGTGAGGTGCTGCATTTTGGAATGTCAAATCAATGTAAAAGTTCCATGGTGAATGGTAGAGCCTTAATGAGTGCAGTGGAAGAGACGAATCTTTGGGTTCAGGCTCTGAGTTCTGTGAAATTTGAGTCACTGGTAGACAGGGCATTGAAACAAGGCCTTTGGCACACTGGCCTACATCAGTCAGGAGATTGGTATAGAAATCAGGAAGTTACATTGTAGTAATGCGTGACGTTTCTGAGCCACATTTAGAGTACTGTGTTTAGTTTTAGTCACATGAAAAGGGCGTGATTAAATTAAAAAGAAAATTCGAAATTTTTGCGCATGTTGCCTGGACTCAATCATCTGAGTTATGGAGAGACTTTAGACAAGCTGGAGTTTAGGAAACAGCAGGAGAATGTTATTTTAGTGCATAATATCATGATAGTGTGAGTGTACTCAGTCTTTCTCTCAGTGTTCGGGAATCGAGGACTCGAGTGCATGAGTTTAAGTTGAGAGGAGAAAGAACGCAAATGGTTGAGCTGCAAGCGGAAGTGGCTGAAGCAGACACATTAACAACATTTAAAGGCATTTGGACACATACATAAACAGGAAAGGATTAGAAGGAAATGGGGCAATGCAGAGGAATGGGCTTAATGTGGACGGACATCTTCTTTTAGCAGGAGCCAGTTTTTTGCCAAAGTGCTTGTGTCTGCGCTTTAGGAATCCATGAGTCTACGATTGTAATGTGGAAAGCGGCCATTTGGCCCATCAAGCCGGCACGGACAATTTGCATCACACCGACTCAGTCCCTTATCCTCTCCCTGTAACCGTACCAAGTTTTTTTTTTCATTTAGCCTGCACATTCCTGGACACTGTGGACAATTTATCATAATCAATCCACAGAAACAGCACATCTTTTTTAACTCTGTGAAGAAACCGGTTGCAAACAGTGAAGAAACCAGTTGACCAGTGGTGTTCCAAAGAGATCAGTGCTGAGCCACTGTTGTTTGTAATATACATAATTGATCTGGAAGAGCGCACTGTTGGTACGATCAGTAAGTTTTCGGAGAGTTGGGTGGAGAACTGGCAGATGGATTTCAATCCTGGCAAATGTGAGGTTATGCATTTTGGGAAGTCTAATTCTAGAGTGAATTATACAGTAAACCGAAAAACCTTGTTAAAAGTTGATCAGCAGGGAGATCTGGGAGTTCGGGTTTATTGTGTCCTGAAGGTTGTTGCACAGGTGGATAGAGTGGTCAAGAAGGCAAATGGTATGCTTGTCTTCATCGGACGGGGTATTGAGTATAAGAGCTGGCAGGTCATGTTAAAATTGTACAACATATTGGTTCGGCTGCATTTAGAATACTGTATATACTTCTAGTTGCCATATTACCAAAAGGATGAGGATGCTTTGGAGAGGGTACAGAGAAGGTTTATGGGGATGTTGTCTGGTATGTAAAGTGCTTGCGATGAAGAGAGGTTGAGTAGGTTAGGGTTGTTTTCATTAGAAAAAATGAGTTTGAGGGTCACATGTTTGAGGTCTACAAAATCATGAAGGGTATAGACAGGGTTGATAGAGATAAACGTTTTTCCCAGGGTGAAGGATTCAATAACGAGAGGTCACACTTTCAAGTGAGAGGTGAAAAGTTTAAGGGGGAATACCCGTGGCAAGTACTTTACAGAGCGGGTGGTAGGTGTCTGGATTGCGTTGCCAGCAGAGGTAGTATAGCCAGGCACGATAGATTCATTTAAGATGTGTCTAGACAGATGCATGAGTGGATGGGGAGCAGAGGGATACAGATGCTTAAGAATTGGGCGACAGTGGAATTGGATCGGCTCAGGCTCCGAGGACCGAAAGGCCTGCTCCTGAGCTGTAAATTTTCTTTGTTCTTTGTTTTTTTTTGTAAATGCACGCCGGCGCGGGAAGCGCGTACACACTCTGTGGAGACAGTCTCCCAAGGCAAGAATCGAATCCAGGTCCCTGGCACTGTAAGACATCAGTGAAGTAGCATTATGTATTTTATTGCATTTCTTTTCTTTTTACTTTGACTCAGATATTACGCTCATGTTCTGGATGGAAATTAGAGGGAACATGTCTTGTCCACAGTGAATTTCATTACAATAATCGACACTTGTCCTACGAAGATTGTAACATTGCTGACGTTGATGCTGCCAACCGGCAAGGTTAACATAAGGTAAATAACGTTTGCAGACATTCAGATTATCCCAAATACCACATCAATAATTAGGAACAGGATATATTGATTTTAACTACGTTAAATTTATTGAGTAAAATAGGTCTGAATAGTGTTCGGTCACATTAAGAAAAAAATATCATTAGATAAATAGATAGATTGGTGGAGAGACTTGTTAAAACAATGTGAACAAGTGTGGAAGTTCCAGCAACACATTTTCAGCTCTGGTCTCCAGCATCTGCAGTCCGCACTTTCTCCTGGAGGTTTTAGAAGCCAGGATCATGCTATCCAATTTCGTGTCGGCCAACGTGGTGAAAAGAAGATGGAACCAGAGTTTACATCATTTCCCACAGCATCAGAACATCGTAACATCGTTGTTCATTAAATATTTTCCTGAGGCTATCCTATACAGCGTTTGGGAAAAACAATCTCACAATTTTCTGAAGCACAAGAATACATTTTAATCCTTAAACAATATGAAAATCATATGTACAACACTGTCGTCGTCTATATTTATTCCACGAAAAACACTTGATTTTCCTTTAAAATATTTTAGTTCATTAAAGTGTTATCATAAATTCGCGAGCAGATGTTGTAGTCTCTTTTCTTCAATTAGTATGATTAATTTGCATGATAAAACGCTCTAATTTTCTCCCTGAAGGTTAACATCAGGTATAAGTGCCAACAATCCTTGAATGCAATCTAAACCTCAGTGAGGATTTCCTATAGCGATGCATGGGTCAAAGAAAGAACTGGTGTTTGCCATTTGCTACCCAGTCCTTGCGTCTATTGGCATTCCAGGTAATTAGTGCTATTAAATGACTTATTTTAAAAGTCGTTTGATAGTATTCCAGTAATGTTGGTAAGTTCAGTATTATTTTTCATCAGAAAGCTCATCCATAATTTTTCTTGAGAAGGTCCTGGTAAGTCAACGTTGGAAACCAGTAAATATTTTGAACACGTCTCGATCCCTCTGTAAAATGTTTCCAGGGTTTCAATGACGTGACGGTGAAGGAACATCGATAAGTTTTCAAGACAGTATGTTGTGTAGCTGGGAATGAACTTTTCAGGCAATGACGTTCCTTTGCAAGAAAGCTCAGGTGACAGGTTTGGAAAGGACTGAGAAAGAAGCTTAAGCAAATTGTCGTAGTTGTAATTTAAATGGGCACACTGCTCTCTGTACATCTGTACTTGAGGATTTAAATGTTAATGTAAGGCATCCAGTCCATTTTTTTTGGACTTCTCTAATATTGTAAAGAATTGTTTGTGTGTTCTTGGAGCTACATTCATTCAGATAAGTTTTGAGTATTACTTCACACTGATGAGGACTTTAAAAGCAGAAGGCTAAGCAATTTGCTGCAAAATTCCCAGCGTCTGATCTACTGTTTTAGGCATTTCTTTTAATAGTTCAGTTCAGATTATGAGCACATATCGTCTCCATTGTGCTTAGTACATCTTCAGTCTTTTCAGGACTGGCTTCATGGCTTAAAACACCACAGTATCTAATGCATTATCCACATTCTTGACGCTGGTGGTCTCTGGGCGAAGTCAGTCTATCACTAATTCACGAATTGCAGTTATTGTAGTTGCTTAATGTTTCTAATTTATTATGTCATGCCGGAATCACATCACAAATTGTGATCAGGGAATTTGATGTGCCTTTCCTTCCAATGTTTAAGGTCATACATCACTTCCTTTCAAATTTTTAGTATACTTTTATTGGTCTGAGTGAAGCATTTAGGGAGGCCCGATGGCTCAGTGGTTAGCAGTGCTATCTCACAGCAGCAGGAAGCTGGGTTCGATTCCAGCTGCGGACGACTATCTGTCTGGTGTGTGCACATTCTCCCCGTCTCCGTGTGGGTTTTCTTGAGGCACTCTGGTTTCTTCCAACAATCCTAAGATGTGCAGGTTAGGTGAATTGGCTGTGGTAAATTGCCATAATGGTCAGGGATATGTAAAGGTTTGGTGCATTAGTCAGGGGGAAAACACACTGTAGGGGAATGGGTTCCTAATTGGAGGATGGGCACAGAATTATTGGGCTGAAAGGCCTGTTTACATGTTGTTATGATTCTATGATATAACTGCTCTTGGTAACAAACATATCTTCTCCAGATGCAATTGCTATTTAAAAGTGTATCTTTTTTCAACAACCTTTATGTTACTTCAAAAAGAGTTAATTGTCTGTTTTTGGGTGGGAGAAAATGTGAAACAGGAGGCTTTTCCAATGAAGGAATCATTGTTTTTGGCGATTCAATGTATAGGAATGCATTTGATATCTAGGATAATATAATTCAATTTACTTTGACGTTTTGCCTTCTCAATGATTAATTTGTGTGTTATGTGTAATCTGTTGCATTTTAACTAACTTCATGACGTTTACAAAATGTCACTGCCATCAGGTTTCTTCAACATTCTTGTTTTGCAAACTTCTTTATAAAAACAAGCATATTTTCCTGCGTTCATTTTTGCACATTTCTGCATTTTATTCAGACGTTTTGCATTGTTCTTTAACCTACATAAATTTTGCAAGTACAGACGTGGAACAATATAAGCTGAAAAATGTGTTGCTGGAAAAGCGCAGCAGGTCAGGCTTCATCAAAGGAGCAGGAGCCCTTCTTCATGGCCGAAACGTCGATTCTCCTGCTCCTTTGATGCTGCGCTTTTCCAGCAACACATTTTCAGCTCTGATCTCCAGCATCTGCAGTCCTCACTTTCTCCTGGAACAATATAACCCAACTTCAGGATTACTTGACAAAGGTGTGAACTTCATCAAAGTGCTATAATTTTGATGATTTATAAGGCAGTGTAATCCCTAATATTGCTCATATACATGCTGCTCCGACTTTCTCTCAGTTTCCCTCTCCCTTTCTTACAGCTAACTTGGTGGTAATTGCAATTCTGTCCAGAGGACAATGTGGTCTTTCCAGATGCATCACAAATTATCTGGTGTCTATGGCGGCAACAGACGTCCTTGTCATGATTACTGCTGTGGTATTAAACCGGATTCCTGGGATATATTTCCCTGTCAGTTTCCTCTCCATCACACCAGTATGCAGTTTACGTTCTGTCCTAATCTATGCAAGCATGGATAGTTCAGTTTGGTTGACTGTTTCATTCACTTTCGATCGCTTTGTAGCAATATGTTGTCAGAAATTCAAAGCAAAATATTGCACTATAAAATCTTCAGTTAGGATTATATGTACTATCTGTGCAATTAGCTGCTTAAAAGCAAGTTTCTTGTATTTCATTTATGAGCCGTCATATGTAATTAACAATATACCTTGGTTTTGCAGCATTAAATTTATATTTTACACATCACCTGTCTGGATTGTATATGACTGGATTCTTCGCATCTTAAGTCCTTTTCTGCCAATCGCATTGATTTTACTGCTCAATTTCTTGACTGTCAGACATATTGTTGTAACCAGTAGAGCCCGAAAGAGACTTCGGGCACACAACAATGGAGTCAATCAGTGTGACCCAGAGATGGAGAAGAGGAGAAGGTCCATGGTTTTATTGTTTGCTATTTCGGGAAGTTTCCTCTTGTTGTATTTGTTAGATATTGTGACTTTCCTTTATGTACAAGTTGTGGGCGCTACTTATTTCTCAGGTGCAAATTCCAAGGAATCGAGTTTTATTCTGGAGGAAACTGGACTTTTCCTCCAGTTTTTCTGTTCCTGCATCAATCCATTTATTTATGCTGGCACTCAGAACAAATTAAGAACTGAATTACTGAAAGGAGTGAAATTTCTGCTCACTAAAGTTATTAAGTTGTTTCAAAGTATGTAAACAGTAAAATGCAAAGTGACTTGTGCGTAAGAGCAAAGCCTTCGTATTTCTGTACAGGCAGCATATGACGGTCTCCTCCCAGATGTAGTTTCACTTTGATATACTTCACCTTGTGCGATTTGTAAAATAAAAATGACATTAACCTACGTGTCCTGTGGCAATCTTTTTCTGTTAGTTTCCTCGTGTTATTTGAATCCTGATCACTTACCACAGTCCAGGGAGGTCGGGGGTGGCTGAGGTAAATTCTACTCCATTTCCTCATGGCACCGTGGATGGAATTATGCCACGACAACGTTGCAGTTCAGTAAATTGGGCAACCACTACTTTCTGCATGCTAATTTCGGACGGCTGTGAACGTACCCGACGCAGTGAAGTCACTATCATATAGACAAGTAAATTGGAAGTAACATGCCCTGAATGACAACTCTGTAGTTATGATTATGGGAATATGGATTTTCCACGTTTGTCGGGAAATTTTATTACGGATTGAAGTAGTCTCAGTAAATTACTAGGAATCAAATAATTTAACTCTTTTGAGAAATTCACATACCCCCTTTTTGATCCTAACATGAAGAAAGTGAAATTGCAATTGTCGACTGATTTTTCCAGTCACATTACGATTTAAAAAGTAGGGGGAAAACACTCTTCATTCTTTTCCTCCGGAAATAAGACTCAGTCTTATTTGAACCTACACAACTTCACTGAATATGGAAGATGTAACAATGATTATCGGTTAAATGCTGTTACTTTGGAATTTGAGAAATGGCCGACTTTTAACAGTCAAAGCCTGTGTCTACAGAGAATTTGCCTCATTTGTCTGGCCACTTATGAAAGTCCAAACTATTTTTGCTCACCGTCATGTAGTAACTTCGTTCCATGTACCTCCATTCGTTG
This sequence comes from Chiloscyllium plagiosum, assembly GCF_004010195.1. Taxonomy (NCBI): domain Eukaryota; kingdom Metazoa; phylum Chordata; class Chondrichthyes; order Orectolobiformes; family Hemiscylliidae; genus Chiloscyllium; species Chiloscyllium plagiosum. Next base: position 6,017,698 of record NC_057753.1, read on the forward strand.
GATTGGTGCAGTGAACTATACACAGTTTCCTTCATGCAATTGCGTCACTCGTATGTATTTTTCACCTTTATATCAGTCTATCGGTTCATTGTGGACCTGTTGTTGCATTCTGGAGTTGGTTACGTTTATCATTGCTATGACAGTATTAATTAAGCAAAAAAAGAATCCTCTAATGTTGTTCGTTTTTATTCGAAAGAGTTTATTTTCATTTTAGTTCTTGTTCATTCATGATATTCTTACAGCCTTCCACACCTTTTGCATTCTCCACGCCGAATGACAACAATATCTTTCAAGCTCTGTCTTTTTTTAAATAATGAAAGAACCAACATTGCTAAATGTGCATGCATATTTTATTTTGGTTTGTTAATGCGTACAGAATTACTGTTACTCTTGTGAAAAAATCCTTCGTCAAAGAAGCGTTTGCGTATTTGACCTTGATACTATTGGAACAAAGACGCCCAGTCTCTACAATGGACAATCCAATGAAAAGATTTCTTTTTAGATCCATAATTTCTGATCATTGTAAAGTTAACTTTAATTCATTGTCAACCTTATGGCTCAAGCTAATTAAATTCTCGCATCAGTTTGAGATAGTATGCAGTTACGTTTAATTTGTCTTCACGTGGGAACAGAAAGCTCATTAATCGTATTGTAGCAAGTATGAAGGCTGGTTGAATATTTGTACACAGTCTCATACAGCAAGGAAACAGGTCCTTCGATCCAAGTAGTCCATGACACACAGGTTTCCTACGAGTTAGTTGAACAACATTCTAAAATTACATCCAAATGAAACAAATCTCATATCTTATTGGCAAAAGGGTGAGCAATTGGTGACATTCGATGAAGTATTAACAATAACACTGTCAGGGCTTTAGTTATCTGGCGTGGCCACAGGGCGTATTTGGGAATATGATGTAGTGAAGCTGCTTAGTTTCAGGCCTGAGAAGTATAAGCTGATGCTTATGGGAGTAGCTATAGAATGGCTGGAGAAGTTTGGACTTGAGCAGTGGGATGCACCAGATGATATCTGGCGTGGCCACAGGGCGTATTTGGGAATATGATGTAGTGAAGCTGCTTAGTTTCAGGCCTGAGAAGTATAAGCTGATGCTTATGGGAGTAGCTATAGAATGGCTGTAGAATTTTGGACTTGAGCAGTGGGATGCACCAGATGAGTCATGTCTCCTGTCATCGCATTCACAATTATCTTCATGGGTGGGCAATGCATGAACATGGATAGAGAATAGACTGACTGGCAGAAGACAGATGTTGGGTATAAAGGGAACTTTGTTAAGGATGAAAGCTGGTGACAAGTGGAAACCCATAGATGTCAATGATGGGACCAAACCTTTTTTTGTTACATGTTATCAATATGGATGAAGGAAGTCAGGGCATTGCTTATATGTTTGAAGTTGACAGATAGACAGATTGAGGGACAGGCATTGACAAAGAGAAAGGAAGCTGCAGAAAGACTTTAACAGAAAAAGAAATGGAAGATGGAATGCAATGGGGGAAACTGTGAGTTCATGCTCTTTAGTGGGAAGAAGGGACTTTTTTTCTAAATAGGGAAAGGCTTCAGAAATCTGAAGAATAAACGGACTCGGTAGTTCGAGTTCAGGACTATCTTAATGTTAACATGCAAGTTCAGTTGGCAGTCAGGAAGGCAAATGCAGACAAGTAGAATGCGAGAGCAAGGTTCTTACTGCAAAGGCTATATACAGCTCTGGTCAGACCATATTTGAAGTATTATGGGCAGTTTTGGCCATGTTGTCGACCGAAACACATGTTGGCGTTAGAAGGGGTAAAGAGAGGATTTCCTAGAATGATTCTTGGGATCAAGAGAAGATTGTTTGAGTAGCGGTTCAGCATTCACTGTCTGCATTATGAAGCCTGCTTGGGCAAACGAGAGTCCCTTGGAGTTTGTTGCAAACAGGGAGTTTCAAGGGGAAATTTGAAGTGCTAAGTCGTAATTAAACTTAATTTCGAGGAGAACTTTTAAAGCTACATTAGGGCTTTAATCTATTAATTGCAAGTTGCTCTGTTTGTCTGCGGTTTTAGTTGCATTTGTGAATCAGGATTTAGCTGAGACATTCTTAAGTTAAGCTGGTTCACTAAAAAACTGGTTTGGTTCATTGAGAAGCCTTGCTTGTGGACCTCTAAAAGGAGGCAACCTCGGTGGTGTTTGGCTACATAAAAGTGCATTATATGTCGGCGAAACCAGGTGAGATAGTGAATAGGTGATCCTGTAAAACTGTATGTGGCGCTCAGTCTCAGTCTGGGAATTTCAGAAAGTGATACAGTCCCAAAGGAAACAAGTAAGTGGTAAGTGATACTTTCAGAGAATTGTCTTAGAGATAAAACATTCTATGTTAACGTAGGGACTTCATTTATAATAGTTTTCTTTTAAACGAAGAAAGATCACTAACTCAATGAAATACCCTAAAATGAGGAGATTAGTTGAATCGAAGCAGAACTCATGACAGGAGACCTCAGAACCTTAGTGTCGTCCTCTTGAACAACATGGGAATTAATGGAATCTTTTAGTGTACCGGCTGACCTCTGGGGACAACAAGAAGTGTGTCCACCTGCAGCTACTGGCTATTTACGTTTTGGAGGTGGAACTGTGGGTGATCCCGCGTCTTGGAGCGTCTGCATTGTGGAGAATGTAATATCTGCACATGTAGCGAGGTGTTCGCACCTCAGGCGAGTAATACACAGACAGAAAGGGAAAGGTTGGCCATCAGACAAAGTAAAATACTCAGGGAACAACTGTAGGAGTATCCTATGGTCAACACCTCTCAAGCAAGTATACCACTGTGGACACAGTCAGGGAATTATTTGTAAAAAAGATAACAGTATCAGAGAGGGTCATGACAGCACAGGAGGCTCTGTTGCATAGAAGTGGAGAAAAGTGAGGGGCAGGGCTGCATTTACAGGGGATGCATTGGTGAGGGGTATAGACAGGCGCTTCTGAGGCTTCAAATGAGAATCAAAAATGGTATACTGCCTCGCTGGCATCAGAAACAGGGATGTTGCGCAGAAACTGTAGGACGTTCTGGGTGCAGGAGGGTGAATACCAAGTGGCAGTGGTACTGTACACATAAACGGCAACGGCATACATAGATAAAAGGATGAGGATATGAAAGCTTAATATAGTAAGTTCGAGGATAAATTAAAAAAACAGAACTTCAAATTGAGCAATCTCAGGATTGTACGTAGTGCCATGCGCTAGCAAGAACAGGAATGAGAGAGTAGATCAGATGATTGCGTGGCTAGAGAAATGGTGCATCAGGGAGGGATTTAGATTCTTGATGGATTGGGAACATCTATGGGGAAAGTGGGACCTGTGTAAGTTTGACGCATGCACGTTGCTACAACGGAAACCTGACTAAATCAGAGGCAAATTTAGCAGCTCAATATCACTGGTTAAGGAGTTTTCAGACAGGATAGGGTGTGTGACAAAAAATGAGGGCGTTGCAGTGTTGGTTAAAGTATCAATTATAGTTGTGAAAGCGGATAATATACTAAATGTAACATAATGTGACTTTATGCGTTGAATTTAGGAAAGAAACGACACAGTCAAAGCTAGCAATATGCTACAGACGCCTAAATAGTGTGTGTGTGTGAGAGGGAGAGAGAGAGAGAGAGAGAGAGAGATAGAAGAACATTCGTGTAGAAAGACTTCTGCCCATAAGAATAAGACAGCAATAATATTAGAAACTTTAAGTGCCCAAATTTTAGCTATGTTTCAAACCATATAACGGAAATTGAGAGTGAAAATTTCATGTACTGTGTCTGGGAGTTTTATAACAAGATGTGAAGAGCCCAAAAGAAGAGAAACAATTCTGTACTTAGTTTTGGGAAATGAAGATGGTCAAGAGACTCAAGTGACAGTCGATAACGATGATGAAGGGCTCCTGCTCCTTGGATGCTCGATTTTTCTGCTCCTCGGATGCTGCCTTTCAGGCTGTGCTTTTCCAGCACCACTCTAATCTTGAGTCTAATCCGCGGCATCTTTAGTACCCACTTCCAACTAGTTGGTAATCATCTCGGGCATAGTAACCGCCTAACAGTTAGGTTTAATATTATGGAAAAGGACAGAGGTAATTCCTAAGGACATTAGGAATCAAAAATTCGTTTTAACTGGGGGAAGGCAAACTTTACAAAACTAAGAAGTAATTTGGCTGATTTCCAAAGGACACGACTGCAAAAGGACAAATCAATGCCCCCACAGGAAGGCACAAGAAAACGAAATCCTTAGGGCTCTAAGCAGACATGTCCGCACAAAAACAAGAATGTAACTGCAAATTCCAGACATCCATGGTTAACTAGAAAAATACAAGAGAAGATTAAACATAAAGGAAAGCTTAAAAGATAGGTCTGAAGATGTCATATCTGAATACATGCAATTTAATGAATAAGAGAAATGAACTTGCGGCGCTGATTGAATTTAGCAGATATGACATGGTGGGCATCACGGAAATGTGGCTGCATGCGGACGAGGATTGGGGGCTGAAGGATATGCATCCAACTGAAGAGATAGTCAGGTGGGCAGAGGGGGTTGGGTTGTCTTATTAGTAAGAAAAGAAATTAAATTAATAGTAAGAAACGACTTGGGGACAGATGATGTAGAATCTGTGTAAAGGTTAAAAATTCATTGCTGGAGTTATATACAGGCATCCAAATAGCGTCAGGAGTGGGGGCACAAGGAAGGAGAGGATAAAACTAAGAAGGGCTTTTGCTCGAAACGTCGATTTTACTGCTCCTAGGATGCTGCCTGAACTGCGTGCTCTTCCAGCACCACTAATCCAGAATCTGGTTTCCAGCATCTGCAGTCATTGTTTTTACCTCAACTAAGAGGGTAAGCTAGCCAGTAATATGAAGGAAGACTGTAAGAGTTTCTTTAGGCATATAAAGGGGAAAAACGAGGTTAAAATGGAAACTGGGCGCTGGGAAAATGACGCTACCGTGATATTAGTTGGAAACAAGGAAATGACTGAGGAATTGCGTAATTACTTCACATCAGGCTTTATGGTGGAAGACATGAGTAACATTTCAAAAATTAGAATGATTTTTTTTTGGGGGGGAGTAGAGTGTGATGGCCATTGCCCAGGAGAAGGTGCGAGAAAAGTTTAATGGCCTGAAGGTGGTTGCATCAGATGAACCAGTTGGATTAAACTTCAGAGTTCTAAGGAAGATAGCTGAGGAGATGGTGAAGGCTTTTGTAGTGATTGTTCAGGAATCACAAGAATCAATGAGGGTCCCAGTGGATTGGAAAGTAGCTAACGCGACACTCCTATTTAAACTAAAAGACAGAAAATGCCAGATCGATTAGCCTAACCTCACTCGTGGTTAATATCCTAAAATCCATTTTGAACGATGGGATTTCTGATTACTTGAAAACATGTCATAAGACAGGGCAAAGTAAACACGATTTCATCAAGAGGAGTTCATGCCTGACAAATCGCTAGATTTTTTTCAGGAAGTAATGAGCATGTTAGACCAAAGAGAACCAATGAGTGTTATCTAATTGGACTTGAATAAGGCCTTTGACAATGTGCCATACAGGAGGCTGCTGGTGTTAGAGACAAGGTGCTCATATGGATAGAAGCTGTGCTGTGTAACAGAAAGCAGAGAATGGGAATAAAAGGGTCATTCACAGGATGGCATCTGGTGGCAAGTGGTGTTCTGCGAGTCTCAGTGTTGGGAGAACAACTTTTCGCTTTATGTATTAACAATCTGGATGAAGGAACTGAGGGCATTCTAGCTAGGCTTTCAGACCATACAAATATAAGTACAGGGACAGGTAAGATTGATGAATCGGGACGGCTGCAAAAGGATTTGTACAGATTATGAGAGTGGCCAAAGAAGTGCAGATGGAGTACAAGGTGGGCAAATGCAAGGCCATGCACTTTGCTATGAAGAATAGAGACAAGCACCATTTTCTTAAAGTGGAGAAAATTCATAATTCTGAAAGTAGATATTGGGAAAATGTTTGATTGGTGGGAGAGACTGGGACACAAATGTACAGTCTCTGAGTAAAGGGAACACCTTTTAGAAGGGAGATAAGGATAAACTTCTTCAGGCAGAGAGTGGTGAATCTGTAGAATTCAGTGCCACAACAGGCTGTGGAGACCAGTTCATCGACCATATTTAAGACTGAGAGAGAAAAGTTCTCGAGTATCAGGGGAATGAGGGATTACTGGGAGAAAGCGAGAAAATGTGGTTGAGAAACTTATCAGCCATGATTGAATGGCAGAGCAGATTAGATGGGTTGAAGGCCTTAATTTCTGCTCCTCCATATTATGGTCTTATGATCCTAATGTCCCCTTTTGTACTGCAGCATATTTGTAGTCATATAGTTCTCTGCATTCGACAGCATTTACAAAGATGAGGGCAGTCTCATTAGGAACTCTCAGAATACTGAGAGGCTTGGATAGAGTGACCATATTAGGCAAAACTAATACGCGTGTCCAGATTCGGAATGAAGTGACAACCGTTTAGAAACGAGATGAGGAGGGATTTTCTCAGCTAAACCGTAGTGAATCTGCAGAACTCGCTGCCTCGTAAGACTCTGGAAGCCATGTGCTACGAAGTCGAAAGAGCGTATATTCACTTTAAGATAGAAAATGTTTTCTGAATTTTAACACGAATTTAAAGTACAGCCACAGCTGTCAAAACAGCTAAGAGATTGCTCCAAAACAGATACATGTAACAATTCGCTGCTAAATGGATATCTGAATTTTGTTTGCTGTTTCCACAACAATTCAAATTTAACCAATTATTTAACATAATGCCAAAGGTAATAATAATAATAAAAACTAATTGAGTTTGATTTTATTGTGTTCACAACATGGGACCAATGAGAGGGAAGGATGTTGGGGTTTAAAAACGCGGGCATTTCGTGTATTTATCACATGGGATGGTTGGTTATTAGCATGAGAATCAAAGTTTACACGAAGAAAGCAAGAGAATACGCTGACAAACTTATCAACAATGATCTAATGGCAAAGTAGACTCGATGAAATGACTATCCTATACCTTATGGCTTGATTACAATGAAAGACAATTTTGTCACCAGACAACACATGATAACAGTATGACAGGGGTGAAAGAAATATTATGCCTTGGCTCACTGATACCTCAATCTATCGGCTCTTTTAAGATGCAGGCGTCCAAAAGGCGATCATATGGAAATTCGATAACCAAAACAAGTGTCAATGCGTAATGACAGAAAAGTGGTTAGAAACGTTGTGCTTGTTTGAACGCTATTACTCATCCGAACAAAGACAACCTTTCTTGTTACACATAAAGTTTAGGTTCCTGCTTTAGATGCGTCTTATGAATTGATTTCCCAACCTCTACTTCACTGGAAAATTTATGAGAGTCAAAATTGTTGTAGCCTCTCTTGAGAAGGCACTGTTGAGGCATTCCCCACTGGTACATAACTGCACAATGATGAACACACTACAATGTCGCGTGTGCTTTGAAGATGCGTGTGCTTTTAATCACGTTCAACAATTGGTGTTGTTTTTGCTTGCAAAAAAAGAGAGCAAAGCAAATGGAAACATGCACGAATCAGCGGAAATTTGGCGAGCATTGAGAGTATTGAGGAAATTGTGCTGAAAATGCTATGCATTGCAGCAATACAATTAATTACCAATGGTGATAGTGTGCAGTATGCTTTTAAAATAGAATCACCCAAATGATGGGCGTAAGGAACATATAGCATGCTATTAGTCTTTTTTTTTGCTACCTTATTTGCCTGTACTACCACTTTCAGTGGTCTGTGGACCTGCACAAGCAGGTCTTTCTGCACATTAATACCCCGAGGGTTCTTTTATTCACTGTATATTTTCAACCTGCCTTTGACCTCTTCATTAGTTCACTTTGTCCGGATTAAACTCCGCCAGCCATTTTTCTGACCATTCCTCCAACTGACCTATATCCTGTTGCAACCTCTTAAAATCCTCCACACTATCCATAAGTCTAACACGCGTTTTATCATCCGCAAACTTCCTAATGATACCATAAAGGTTTTCCCCAAATCTCTTATGTCGACCACGAACAGCAGATATCCCACCACTGATCCATGTGGAACGCCACGAATCACAGCCCTCCATTCCGTAAACCATCCTTCCACCGCTACTCTATCTCATATGACTAAGCCAGTGCATCGGGATGCGACTTCCACATTTGCACCAGTCTGTCATGAGATAAGTGATCTTTTCAAATGTTTTACTGACGTCGAAAGAGAAAATGCTGGAAAATCTCAGCATGTCTGGCAGCATCAGTACGGAGAGAAAAGAGCTGACGTTTCGAGTCTAACTGGACAGTTAGGCTCGAAACGTCAGCTCTTTTCTCTCCTTACAGATGCTGCCAAACCTGCTAAGATTTTCCAGGATATTCTCTTTTGGTTTCAGATTCCTGCATACGCAGTAATTTGCTTTTATCCAGTATTTTACTGGCGTCCCTGCAGACAACATCAACAAATTTTTCCCCAACAACCATCTTTGTCACCTTCTCAAATAAATTGATCAAGTTCGTGAGACCAGACCTTCTCCTCATAAAACCATGCTATCTATTGCTCATTAGTCAATATGCTTCTAAATGTGTATAGGTCGCTTCCCTACCACGGATGTGAGGTTCATTGGCCTGTAATTTTCTGGTTTAACCCAGCTAATCTTCTGAAACAGTGGGACTGCAATGCCAATTCTCCAGTCCTCTGGGACCTCATATTGGACCAAAGAGGATACAAACAGATATCAATGCTCCAGCAATTTGTTCTCTTAACCCCTCAACATGTTGGGACACATCCCATCAGGACCTGGGGACTTACCTACCTGAATAATATTTTAGGTACTCAACACCCCTTTCTTTTTGACAGCAACGTGACTTAGAAATTCGACCCTCCCCTCCCTGACACCCATCACCACCATTCCTTCCCTTTGGTGCATACTGAAAAAAGTATTCGTTCAGAACCACAATCACCTGTTATGGCTCCAGACATAGACTCCCTCCTTTTACCTGGAGTGAGCCAACATTTTCCCTGGCGATGCTCTTGCTGTTTAGACATTCATAAAACCCTTGGGATTCTCCTTACTTCTTTTCGCTAAGAGCTTTTTACGACCCGTTTTGGCAGTTCTAATTCTTTTTGCTGAAGTTCTTTCCTACTTTCTTAACATAGCTCGAAGCATTCATCAGTTTCAATTCTCCCAGACCTTATTTATGCTTGTTTCTTTTCTGTTTGACCAAGATTCATTACATTCCTGGTCATCGAAGGTTCACATAAATTGCCACACTTATCCATCATTTTCACAGGAACATGCCGTTCTCTCCCATCAACTGCTGTTTGAAATATTCCCACATGCTGGATGAGGATTTCCCTTCAAACAGCACACTCCAATCAATATTCTCCCGATCTTGCCTAATATTGTTGTAGGTCCCTAAATTTAACACTTTTAAGCAAGATCTGCTATTATCCATATCCATGAATATCTTCTGCACTCTTTCCAGGTTAATAACATCATAGAATCCTTACCGTGTGGAAACATGCCATTAGGCCAAACAAATCTACACCGATCCTCTGAAGAGTAACCGACCCAGACCCATTCCTCTACCCTATTTCTGTGCATGTACCCCTGACTAATCACCTTACCTACACACCCTGAACACCATGGGCAAATTAGAACGGCCAATTGACTTAACCTGCACATTTTTGGACTGTGGGAAGAAACCTACATGCGAATGTGCAAACTCAACACAGACAGTCGGCCGAGTCTGAAATTGACCCCCGGTCCCAGGCGCTGTAAGACAGCAGTGGTAACTACTAAACCACTGTGCCATCCTCCCCACAGAAAGGTGAGCAAAACAGAATACAATACTTCAAGTGTAGCCTCAAGAATGTTCTGTACAACTTTAACATAACTTGCAACTTCTGAACTCAACGCCCTGACTGAAGAAGGCCAGTGTCCCAAAAGCCTTCTTCGCTGCCCTGCCTACCTGTGACTCAACTTTCAGGGAACCGTGCACCTGAACTCAAAAGTCCCTTTGCTGTGTTACACTCTTTAAGGTCCTATCATTCAACATGAAAACGCTGCCTTGTTTTTACTTTCCAAAGTGCAAGACCTCACAATAATCTATACTAAGCTCCATTTGTCTTTTCTTGGCCCACTTCCCCAGCTGACCAAGGTCCTGTGGTAATTTCTTACAACATTCCTCACTGTACACGAAACCACCTATTTTAGTATCATCTGTAAATTTAAAAATCGTACCTCGTACATTCTCATCCAAATCAGGGAGCAAACAGCAACGGGCCAAGCAGAAATCCCTGACGCACTTTTCACAGTTCATCACAATACAAACGTGAGGTGATAGATTTAGGCAAGACTAAATCGAGACCGAATTATACAATGAATGGAAGAGCCTTTGGAAAAGGTGATGGGCAGAGAGATCTGGGAATGCAGGTCCATTATACCTGAAGGTTGCTGCACAGGTGGATAGAGTGGTCAAGAAGGCATTTGGTATGTTTGCCTTAATTGAACGGGGTATTGAATGTAAGAGCTGACAAGTCATGTTAAAATTGTACAAAACATTGGTTCGGCCGCATATAGAATACTGTGTACAGTTCTGGTCGCCACATTGCCAAAAGGATGTGGACGCTTTAGAGAGGATGCAGAGAAGGTTTTTGAGGATGTTGTCTGGTATGGAAGGTGCTAACAATGAAGAGAGGTTGAGTAGGTTATGTTCATTTTCATTCGAAAAAAGGAGATTGAGAGGGGACATGATTGAGGTTTACAAAATCATGAAGGGTGCAAAAAAGGTGGATAGAGTCAAGCTTTTTCCAAGGGTGAAGGATTGAATAACGAGAGGGCATGCTTTCAAGGTGAGAGGTGAAAGGTTTAAGGGGGATACACACGGCAAATACTTTACCTAGAGGGTGGTGGGCGTCTGGAACGCGTTGCCAGCCGAGGTGGTAGAGGCAGGCACGGAAGATTCATTTAAGGTGTGTCTGGACAGATGCATGAGTAGGTGGGGAGCAGAGTGATACAGATGCTTAGGAATTGACCGACTGTTTAGACAGTATATTTGGATCGGCTCAGGTGTGGAGGACCAAAGGGCCTGTTCCTGGGCTGTAAACTTTCTTTGTTCTCTTTGTTCTTTCTAATGTCCGACAAGTGTCCTTCCACTATTTTCCTCTGCTTCCTATCATCAAGCCAGTTGTGTATCCAATTAGCCAGTTCCTCCTAGATTCCATGCGATCTAACCTTCCAAAGCAGCCTACCATGTGGAACTTCCTCAAAGGTCTTCCTGAAATTCGTATGTACCACGTCTACCACCCTGTCGACGTGGACTATCCTGGTCACCTCATGAAGGAATTTAACAAATTTGTGAGACACGATCTCCCGCGGACTATACCTAATTAAACACTGACTTTCCAACTCCATGCATATCGTACCTGTCAGAATCTTCTCAAGTCAGTCATTCATTAACTGCCACCCTTCTCGAACCTTACCCGTTGCTGACGATTATGGAAACATATCAGGAAGGGCCTCCACAACTTCTTCAGTCGCCTCTTGCAGTGTTCTTGTAAATATCTGGTCAGGGCTAGGAGTTTTATTTAGCTTCCTACATTCCAATACGTCCAACACCTCCTCGACTCTGATGTGGACTGTCCTCAGATATTACCACTAACTTTCCAAAGTTCACAAGTCTTCATGAGCCTCTCCCACATAAAAACTGAAAAAAAAAAACATTCAGGATATCGCCCATCTCCTGCAGTTCTATACATATATAGAGCATAGAGCACAGAAAAGTACAGCACAGAACAGGCCCTTTGGCTCACGATGTTGTGCTGAGATTTAATCCTAATGTAAAATATAGTAACAACGTACCCACCCCTCAACTTACTGCTATCCATGTGCATGTCCAGCAGTCGCTTAAACATCCCCAATGACTCTGCTTCCGCCAACACCGCTGGTAATGCATTGCATGCATGCACAACTCTGTGTAAAAAAAACTACCTCTGACGTCTCCTTTATACCTTCCTCCTAATATCTTCAAACTATGACTCCTCATACCAGTCAATCCTGCCCTGGGGAAAGCTATTTACACTATCTATTCCTCTCATTACCTTGTATAACTCTATCAGGTCTCCTCTCTTCCTTCTTCTCCCCAGAGAGAAAAGTCCGAGCCTATTCAACCTTTCTTCATAGGGCAAGCCCTCCAGTCCAGGCATCCTGGTAAACCTTCTTTGCACCCTCTCCAAAGCCTCTGTATCTTTCTTAAAATAGGGCGACCAGAACTGGCCACAATATTCCAAGTGTGGCCTCACTAGGGACTTGTAGAGCTGCAACAAAACCTCACGGCTCTTAAACGATATCCCCGTTAACGAAAGCCAAAACACCATATGCTTTCTTAACAACCCTATCCACTTGGGTGGCAACGTTGAGGGATCTATGTACTTGCACACCCAGATCCCTCGGTTCCTCCACACTGCCAAGAATCCTGTCTTTAATCCTATATTCAGCATTCGAGTTCGACCTTCCAAAATGCATCACTTCGCATTTATCCAGGTTGAACTCCATCTGCCATTTCTCAACCCAGCTCTGCATCCTGTCTATGTCGTGCTGCAGCCTGCAGTAGCCCTCTATAATATCGACTCACCTCCAACCTTTGTTTCATCTGCAAATTTACTATCCCAGCCCTCAACTTCCTCATCCAAGTTATTAATAAAAAACTACAAAGAGCAAAGGCTCAGGTACAGAACCCTGCGTGACCCCATCCAACACTGTCCTCCAGGCAGAATGCTTTCCATCTACAACCACTCCCTGCCTACTGTCAGCCAGCCAATTCTGAATCCAGATAGCCAAATCTCCCTGTATCCCATACATCATGACTTTATGAATGAGCCGACCATGGGGAACTCTATCAAATGCCTTGCTGAAATCCATATACACCACATCCACTGCTCGACCATCATCGACCTGTCTTGACACCTCCTCAAAGAACTCAATAAGGTTTGTGAGGCATGACCTGCCTTTCACAAAGCCATGCTGACTGCCTTTAATCACACTATGCTTTGCCAAATAGTCATAAATCCTATCCCTCAGGATTCTTTCCAAAACATTGCTGACCACAGACGTAAGACTGACTGGTCTGTAATTGCCAGGGATTTCCCTATTACCCTTCTTGAAAAGAGGAACAACATTCGCCTCCTTCCAATCCTCCGGTACGACTCCTCTGGAGAGTGAGGAGGCAAATATCCTCGCCAGCGGCTTAGCAACCTCCTTTCTCGCTTCCCAGAGCAGCTGAGGATAAATCTGGTCTGGCCCTGGGGACTTATCAATCTTAATGTTTTCCAAAATTTCTCGGACAACAATGTCATCAATCTTGATCTGGTCATGACTGCATCCCAGCTCCTGTAAGTGTTCATCTACAGCAAGTTCCCTTTCCTTGGTGAAAACCGAAGCAAAATACACATTTAGGGCTTCCCCTAAATGTCCACTTCGGTCCTTGAGGGCTCCTGTTCTTTCTCTAGTATCCCCTTTTCCTTTAATATACATAAAGAACCTCTTTGCATTTACGTAATGTTGTCAGCCAAGGCTAGCTCTTGGTCCCTTTTCGTCCTCCTGATTTCCTTCTTCATTATACTGCTGTATGCCTTATATACCTCCAGGGATTCCTTTGTTCCCAGTTGCCTGTACCTGAGCCATGCCTCTTTCTTTTTTCTTGTCAGTGCTGAAATACTTCTTGTCATCTAGGGTTCCCTATTGCAAACATTGCCATTTACCCTCATAGGGATGTATAACAATTGGACTCTAGCTATCTTACTTCTCAAGGCCTTCCATTTGCTGGAAGGTCCCTTTGCCTGCAAGCAAACCACTCTGATGAACTCCCGCAAGGTTCTGTCTAATTCCATCTAATTTACCTTGCCCCCAATTTAGAACTTGAACCTCTGGACCAGTTTTGTCCCTCCCCATAACTGCCTTAAAATTTATAGAACCGCGGTCACTCGTCTCAAAGTACTCCCCTAGTTCACCGTAGTCACCTGTCCAGCCCTATTTCCCAAGGGTAGGTTCAGTTTTGCCCCATTCCAAGTCGGTTCCTTTATGTACTGCTGAGGAAACGTTCCTGAACTTAGTGAACAAAGTCCACCCCATCTAATCATGTAACACGATGACAGATCCACTCTATGCTAGGAAAAATCATTTACTATGGCAATCCTATTGTTCCTGAAATTCCCCGCAATTTCCCTACCTCTCTGTTCCTCCAGTTCCCATGCCGATGTTGGGGCCTATAAAACAGCCTTCTTATTTCCAGACTCAACCCACAAAGCCTCATTGGATGATTCTTTCATTATTTCATCTGTGATTAGTGCTGTGAAATTCGCCTTAATCAAAAGTACAATGCACCCTTCCCTCTTTCCAATACGTCTGTACAAACAGAGCACCTCTGCATTGGCACGTTAAGCTGCTAGACCTGTCCACCACTTTACCATGTTTCGCTAATGGTTATTATATCCGAGTCCCACGTACCTATCCACGTCCTGAGTTTATCGGCCTTATCTATGAGCCTTCTTGTTTTAATGTAGATGCAACTTAAGCCAATAGGCATTCCATGCTCCCTGTCATGTTCCAGCCTAACCTAGTAAACCCTTCACTTTACTATTTCTGATTACTCTACCTCTTTTCAGCCTCACACTTGCCTCCCTGCTGTTGAATATCCCACCCCCGTGCCAATCTGGCTTAAACCTTCCCCTGTTGCACTAGCGAATCTTGCCACTAAGATATTGCCCCGCCACACCCCTCCCCCCTTTCAGATGCAACCCGCCCTTCTTCAACAGGTCACATCTGCCCCAGAAAAGATCCCAATGATATACAAATCTGAATTATAATGTCGAACATAGAACATAACAGCGCAGTACAGGCCCTTCAGCCTTTGAGGTTTCACCGACTTGTGGAACCATCCAGAAGCCCATCTAACCTACACTATTCCATTCCCGCCCATACGCCTATCCAATGATGATTTAATTGCCCTTAAAATTTGGCGAATCTATTATTAATGCAGGCAATTCCTGCCTCTTGCAACAAATCTTTAGCTAGTTTTCATCTCCCATATTTTCCTGTTGTTACTCTCACTGCCATGTGGCATTGGAAGTAATCTAGAGAATACCACCAGTGACATTCTGGTTTCTAACTTTTTTTACCTAGCTCTTTATAATAGCTCCGCAGGGCCTTATCCCTATTTCGATCTATGTCATTTGTGCCAACATTCACAATGACTTCTGGCCGCTTACCACTTCCCCTTCTTGAGAATGTTCTGCTGCCACTCTGAAACAGCCGTAGACCATGGCATCCAGGAGATAACACACCACCCTTGATTTCTTTTTGCATCCACAGAATCTCCTGTTTGTTACCCCAAACTATCGAGTCCCCTATCAATAAAGTCCTGCTTAACTTTGCACTTTCCTGCTTTGTCCCAGAGCCAGTCGTAGCGCTACGGACCTGGCGACAGCTCCTTTCACCTGAGCGATTATCCCTTACAACAGTGTCCAAAACCATATATTTCTCTTGGAAGGGAATGAACACAGGGGATTCCTGCATTCTCTGCCTATTTCTTGTGCCTTTACTGGTGGTCAACCACCTCGTCTTTGACTGCAACTTAGCTGTGACCACCTCACTAAAACCCTTAACTATGAAACGTTCAGCATCTCGGATGATCCTGAGTGCATCAGCTCCAGCTCCAACGAGCTGCATTTGGATGCATTTCCCGCAGGG
Organism: Chiloscyllium plagiosum; assembly: GCF_004010195.1. Lineage (NCBI taxonomy): Eukaryota > Metazoa > Chordata > Chondrichthyes > Orectolobiformes > Hemiscylliidae > Chiloscyllium > Chiloscyllium plagiosum. The sequence goes on from NC_057753.1 coordinate 6,033,474, forward strand.
AACTAATGCTTTTAAACTAATGATGTTTTAAGCTAATGTTGCAGGGGGTTGGGAACCAGAAGAGAAGACACATAGACAGTGATATGGAAACTGGAGACTGTAAGAATCATAAAGATAGCTTTAATAAGGGGAAGAGTAGGCAGAGAGCAGATGACCGCAAACTAATGCATATACTTTAATGCAAGGACTACAGTAGGTAAGGCAGATGAATTTAGGAGTTGGATCAGTGCCTGGGAGTATGACATTATTGCAATCACAGAGACTTGGTTGAAGAAAGGGCATGGCTGGCAACTAAATGCTCCAGAATATAGATGCTTCAGACAGGACAGGGCGGGGAGTAAAAGGGGGAGAGGATTTGCTGGTGAGGAATGATAGTACGGCTGTGCTAAAGAAGGACACTATGAAGGGGTTGATTAGTGAGGCATTATGGGTGGAGCTGAGAAATAAGAAGGGTGCAGTTACTTTGTTGGGGCTGTATTACAGGCCTCCCAACAGTGAGCGTGAGGTAGAAGAACAAATAGGTAAACAGATTATGGCAAGATGTACAGGCAACAGAGTGTTGATGATGGGAGACTTTAATTTTTCCAACATTGATTGAGATACACTTAGTGTTAGAGGTCTGGATGGGGCAGAATTTATAAACAGCATCCAGGAGAGTTTTTTAGAGCGTTATGTCAATACTCCGACGAGGAAAGCGGCCATATTGGACCTGGTGTTGGCGAATGAGCCACTCCAGGTGGTAGAACTTGCCGCAGGGGATTTCATTGGAAACAGTGACCACAATTCTGTAAGTTGTAGAATACTCATAGACAAAGATGAGTGTGTTCCAAAGAGAATAGTACTAAACTGGTCCAAGGCCAATTTTATCAAAATTAGGCAGGAGCTGGGAAATGTGGATTGGACACAGCTATTTGAAGGGAAGTCCATATTTGATATGTGAGAGGCTTTCAAAATAGGTTAAACGAAGTGCAAGATGGTCATGCCCCGCTAAATCACTAGCCCAAGCACTTCATTTTAAACAAAACAGAATTTCATTTGATTTGAAAGTGTATGGGGCTTTAAGAGAGCCTTTAAGAGAGTTGAAAGCTCACAGACACTTGGAGGCACTTTGGTAAAACTTAATTGGGGGTTTTATCAGACCAGTATTACAGAAAGGAAATTAAAAGATAGGTTAGAGACAGGAGTTGTAAATAGTTGTTAGTTAATTATTCTCTTTTAGACGTTTTTAAAATATTAAGTTTTATTTTTTTTTACTTTAAGTAGTCACCTTTGGGATATTTTAACAGATTAGAGAACGGATAAAATCAATTCTATGTTTCAGGTTTAAGTTAGCAGCGGGGGGTTACCTCGAGTCGTATCAGTTTGAGGGCTCGTCGTCTTGATTTGAACTGGTTTATACAGATGTGAGTAGTCTTGGGGGTACCAAATATCCTAGCACATGTAAGCACTCGAAGTTCAGTTTCGTAGATCTTTAACTAAAACGTTGGTGAGACAATTTTTAAAAATTTCTGTACTTGTGATTGATTAAATTGAAAGTGAGAGAAATGGCTCTTAAAATTGCTGCAGCCTTTGAAGATGATTCTCAAATTTGCCAAACGAGTTTAGAAGGAAAGAAAACGTCATACTTTTAGCATTAGCAAATAATAAGATTCGGGTTTAACCAAGGACAAAAGTAAAGCTGAAATTGAAAGGGTGTTACTCAAACTCGTAGGTGTATCAGAGAAACAGACAAGTGCAGTAGAAGTAGAAAAACCTAACTTACAATTGAGGAAAATTGAGTTAAAAGCTAAACAGAGAGAGAGAGAGAGAGAGAGGAAAGAGGGAGAGAGAGAAGTTTCTTCGCTGAGCAAAGAGAGAGTGAAGAAAGAGAACGAGGAAGAGAGAGAGAGGAAAAAGAAAGAGAGAGATAATGTTCTTGAATGAGAAAAAAGAGCGATAATTTACACTGGAGAAGTTGCGACTTTGTCAGCAAAGTCATGTTAACAACATGGAGATCGGAAGATAACGTAGTGATAGATAAAAATATGTCAAAACTCTTCCATATTTTGATGAGAAAGATGTTGAAGCCTCCTTTCTTCATTTGAAAATTGGCGATGCAGATTGAGTGGTCCGGGGATTTATGGGAAATGCTAGTTCAAACTAAACTGGTAGGCAGAAATAGTGAAGTATTTGCCGCGCTGTCAGATGATGGGCCAAGAGATTATGAAGAGTTTAAACAGGCTACTTTCAGTGCTTATGAATTGGTACCATTGGAAGCATATCGACAGCGGTTCAGAAACACAAAGAAGGAACCAGGTCAGACTTATGTTGAGTTAGAAAGAATTAAACATAATCATTTTGATAGGTGAGTGAGTGCTTTAAAAATAGATTAGGCCTTTGAGGCTCTGCGACAGATTATTATGTTGGAACAGTATAAAAACTCACTTCCAGAGATGGTAAGAATTCGCGTGCAGGAACAGAAGGTTCAGCAAGTGAGAAGGGCAGCAGAATATGTTGGTGAAGACATTTTGGTGTATAAGACAAGCTTCCGGCCAGAATTTCGTCCTGTGAGGTATAGACGTTGGGGGAAGGGGAGATCGTACTGTACGAATCAAATAGTAGAGAACACTGGTAGGAATTCACCAACAGTTAAAATAAAAGGCCAAAGGCTGGATAGGAGGTGAAATGTCTCAGGTATTTTTTGAGTGGGACACAAAATTAGTGCCGGTGGTCTCACAAGGGCACGGAGAAAAGATGTTTTCACGCCAGAAGGTAGAGCAGGTAAAGTCACAGTGCGGGTACTTAAAGAAAGGCACTGTGGGGAAAGATGTTGTAAAAGAAGGAAAGCCAGTGGCATGAGTGAAGTTAGTAAAGGAAAGCCCATGAAGTGTGGAGGAGCTACAGGGTAGTGCACGCCTAGGCCAGGGCTGGGTATGGAATTAGCACCTGATCTCGACAAAGAATTCGCCTCTGTGGGTAAACAGTACTCAGAAACAACAGGACGGGAAGGTCAAGAAGCTGTACTTTTGAGAGATATAGTATCTAACCAGTCGCTGATAGTAAGGGATGAGTGAATATGCACTGTTTCTGATTTGTTACACGAGGGTGTGGTAATCTGTGGGATAGATGGTCAGAAATTTAGCGCACCCTTATGTAAGATCAGGTTCGAGTGCCAACTCAAGAGTGGGGAAGTTACAATGGAAGGGATTGACAGAGAGTCAGTTCCAGGAATGCAGTTTGTCTTGGGAATTATTTGGCAGGATCCAAGGTGGAGTGACACCCCTTGTACTGGAGAAGCCCAAGGAAGACCAAGAAACTGTGGGATTAAAACAGAATATCCTGGGTATTTTCCCTGACTGTGTAGCAACCAATTCCCACTATAAAAAGTCACAGCACAAAGCGAAAAGTAAAGAGAAAGATGAAGGAGTTGAGGTTCAGTCAGCGGACACCCTGTTTGACGTCATAGTGCAGGGAAGACCTGCCCAGGTAGAAAGTCATACAGAAGTGTTCAGTCTTGAAAGGCTAAGAGACTTGTTACAGCAGGGCAAGACGATAAAAGATATATATGTGGATGTGTACTCCGAAATGGAGGCAGAGAACATTCCAAAGTGTTAAAATCTGAAAAATAGTATCCTAAGACAGAAATATCTTGGTGACAGTCCATATAACAGTAGAGGAGGTGATGGACATATTAGAATGCATGAAATTAGATAAGTGTTTTGGTCCGAATCAGATATATTAAAGAACACTGCAAGAGGCTAGAGAAGAATTGTGGGCTCAATGCCTGGCAATTTTGTGTCATCGTTAGACATCGGTTACGTCTCAGAAGACTGGAGGGTAGTAAATCTTCTGCCACTATTCAAGAAGGGCTGCAAAGAAAAATCTGGGACCTTTAGATCATTGAGCCAGCAACTTGAGAAGATTCTGAGAAATAATGTATACTTCCATAAGGGAAGACAGAGTGGTATTAAGATAAGTGAGCGTGGCTTTGTGCATGGAAAAATATGCCTCATAAATTTGTTAGTGTTCTTTGATGAAGTGACTAGGAAGGTTGATGAGTGCAGGACGCTAGATGTGGTCTATATGAATTTCAAAAAGGCCTTTGATAAGGTTCCACATGGTAGAAACTCTTGAAGGTTAAATCGCATGGCATCGTGGAGAAGCGGCAAATTGGATACACAATTAGCTTGATCGTAGGAAGCAGAGGGCAATAATGGAAAGATACATGCCGAACTGGAGGCCTCTAACTTGTGGAGTGCCTCAAGGGCGGTGCTGGGCCCATTGCTGTTTGTTATCCACAACAATAATGTTGATGAAAATGTAAAATGCATGATTAGAAAGTTTGCAGATGACACTAAAATATGGTGGACTGTGAGGAAGATTATCAGAAATTGTTCAGAATCTTGTTCAGAAGCTGGGGACATGGATCGATAAATGTAAAATTCAGTTTAATATAAATACGTGCAAGGTCTTGTATTTTGGAAAGTCAAATCAAAGTAGGAGTTTCGTGAATGGTGGAACCTTAAAAAGTGTAGCGGCACAGAGAGATCTTGACAATCAGATGTACAGTTCGCTGAAACTGGAGTTATATGTCAACAGGACAGTGGAGAAATCTTTTGGCACATTAACTTGCATCAGTAAGAGCATTGAATATAGAAGTTGGGAAGTTATGTTGCAGTTGTGCAGGACTTTGGTGAGACCGCATTTGGAGTACTGTGTTCATTTTTGTTTAACTTGCTGTAAGGAGGATGGTACTAAACTGGAAAGAGTGCAGAAGAAATCTACCAAAACGTTGCCAGGACTCAACCGTCTGAGTAACAGGGAGAGTGTGGACAAGCTAGGGCCTTTTTCTTTAGTGAGTAGGAGTCAGAGGGGGAATCTTATGGGCGGCATAATAGCGCAGTTATAGGGTGACACGGTGGCTCAGTGCTTAGCAATGCTGCTTCACAGCGCCAGGACATCGGTTCACTCGGGCGACTGTCTGGGTGCAGTTTCAGCATTGTCCCCATGTCTGCATGGGTTTCCTCTGGGCCTCTATTTATCTCCCACAATCCAAAGCTGTGCAAGTTAGGTTAATTGGCTGTGCTAATTTGCCCATAGTGTTCAGGGATGCGTGTGTTAAGTGCATTAGTCAGGGGTAAATATAAAGTAATAGTGTAAGGAATAGGACTCGGTGTTTTACTGTTTGGAGGGTTGGTGGAGGCTTATTGTGCCAAATGGCTGTTTCCACAAAATAGGAATTCTATGAAATGAATTCCAAGAAATGAGTTGTATAAGATCTTAACTGGCATAGATATGGTGTATCCACTCAACATATTTCTCAGGTTTGGAGAATGGAGGACTATAGCCCGGTGAGTGGACAAAGAATCAAAGGGAATCTTCGGGGCAACTTTTTACACAGAGGTTGGAACGCACATGGAATGAGCTGCCAGTGAAAGGGTTTGAGGCGGTGCATTAAAAACATTTAAAAGCCATTTGGACAAATACGTGGATAGGAATGGTTTGTTAGAATATAGGCCAATTGCAGGGAAATGGTGTAAGAGTGAATGGATGCTTAGATTGGCATGGATATGTTTGAGCCAAAGAACCTTTCTCCATGTTGGGGAAATCTATGACTCTATGAGTTAGCTACTTTTGCTATAGGTGATTTCAATACACGAGCTTTAACGTTGCTCACAAGTTTGGTGTGAGGCTCTATATCAGATGCTATGAGTAATTCTATGTAAACCGCATCAACAGCATTGCCCTGATTAAGCACTTCCGTTTGTGAAAATCGCCATCTCTGCAAAAGCAACCAGCCTTCAGTGTCCTTTCCTAGGAAGTAGTGCAGTCTCTGTCACTGAGTTTATTCAATTTGGCATTAGATCCCTTTTCAGTTGTTAGCGCCATCAATGACTATGGTAGCAGGCAGGAAAATTAGACCGAGATCATTGAATGGTAGAGGAGGTTCAAAGGCCAAATTTCCAATAAAGACTTCAGATTTTTAATTGATTCTAAGCAGTGGCTCAGATCTGAACAACTGATTATGCGTAACCATTCTCACTCCTAATTCTCTATACTGACGGTTTTCCATTCCCCTGGCATGCATTTTGTTGTGTAAGTTAAGCTAGCATTGGGAAACTCCAATTACGAAAATGAGCAAACTGATACTTTTAAAAATAGTCTCGTAGCTGATTGTAAACTTCAAAACTTTACCATCTTAAAATAAAATGCCTTTTTTACTCTTCAAACAATAGTTCGAATCTTGATTTAAAATACTACTATATCATTTGTTCTCCTAATTGCTGGCTATTACCAGAAGTTATAATTTGTTATTTGAACAAATGCGGTTCAAAGTGGCCATGATTACCATTATTTCTTACTTTTTCACCTGAAGTATCAGAATATGACTTCCTTTCTTTTGCAGCAACATCTGAAGTGGTCCAAATTCTATTTAATCTAACAGTTTTAAATAATTAAACATTGGGCCCATTTCTCTTGCCAATATATCTTTGTTACTTCAAGAGGCAACTATCCCCAGATCGAGATACATTTAAAGAGCACTGAAACATCATTTTACAGGCATGACATATGTCAGACCATATCTGAATGCACCTACACACAAGTACAGAATATATGAGTAGAGTGTAAGTCAATCAAAATATCCGCAAATGCAATCTGTTGTATTGGGTTACATGTACAACATCATAGGAAATGAGGAAGTTGGATAAAAGTCATTGTGGAAGATGGATAACCCTCCTCTAAAAAGTAGTATTCCCTGTGCGAGAAGCATTGTCCCTCGTTGGTCATTTCTCACGTTGTAATTCTCCAGTGCAGTCAATAGTATCGGCAATAGAGACGAATTTGTGAGTTAAATCAGTGTACGGTAGTTTGGCAGCCAACACACTGTGGGAGATACATAGTTAACTTTCAGTCAGCTCTGTCATTTTAACTGCACATGCGTAAATTGCAGCTATTTGACTACTCAATTTTCTGCGTTTTACTTCCAGCAATGATCAATTCTTGAAAATGCATGTACTACCACGTGGACATGTTTGATGCAATCGGATTTAACAGAAGCAGAAACATTTATAAAATGATATTGATTGAAAGACTAATATGGACTAGAATAGAAGATGGCGCTATTTTTGAAAGAGAATGATAAAGCAGAACACCTTTAAAATGCGCAAGCATTAATTCACCTGCTGTCCAAATATGTCCACCAATTAGATCTCTATCTTGAATTCATGCAATTGTGACAGTGACAGAATCAATTAATGCGTTTTTTAATTTTAAAAAATGCAGACAGCAGCTGAACATGAATTGTAAGTTTGCCCACCAGTTCCTCGATGTACTGTGATGTAGCATAATTGCACTGGAATCCAATCACGCTATTCCTAACAATTTAATCGACAATTGGATTGAAAAAATTGGCATTTTGCTTCTCAGTGGCAAAAACGCCAGTATTGCAGAGGGCAGATAATCATGCGAGTAGGTTATTGTATCTGTCTATTCTGTTTGAGCCCAATTTGGAATTTGGCGGAATCATATCTGTTGTCCTGTCTGCAGTCTAAAATCTGTTTTTGTTTTGGATAGTGCAGAGTCTGTGCAATATTTTCCTTGCCACTTCCTTCAGAGTCTATTTCAGGTACTGCATGGTGAACTTATGCTTCTTGCCTGACATTTTATCTCGACGATCGTTTTCCTTTGCCAGAAATGTCGGATGCCTTGGTGGGGTATTTTCCCATTCTCTATCCCTGTGATTACGGTGACTACCTCTGGTGTTGTGGTGGATCATGGCTTGCTTGTGAGCTGCTGGACTTTGATGGTGTTGCCTGTTTTGGCCCAGCTGGTGTTTGGTACATGGGTAGAATTGTGCCGCTGCCTTAGACTGCGTTCTGCTCCAGGGTTCCTACAGTTATGACTGCAGGAGGCAGCAGTTTGCCCAGCCAATGCCTTAAGGATGTGTCTAGCAAAATGTGAAAAGAGGGGAGAAACGAGAACCTGTTGAACAATATTGTGTTGAGAGGGGTGACTACATCATGTCCAGAGAGGAGCTGTAGCATTAAGCAGCCTTTCATACAATATTGTCCGTCAGCTGCTGTGCCTCACGCAATGACGTGCAGTGGAGGCAGGGAACCTGGCCTGGGGTCTGCTGGTTTGGGGCACCGTGAGAAATGCCTGAGTATTGTGTGGATAGGATGTAGGTTGAAAGCTGGAAAGCTGGGGAAGACCTTAAATATATATTTCGAAGAAAATAGGAGAATGGAGGGAGAGGGAATAACTGAGAATCGTGTTAAAATAGCAGCAGTCTGGTCAAGAAATGTCTTCATGTAATCATTACAAAAAGAAAGAAGTCTGTAGTGCACGGCAAGATTTCAGGACTTAATGCCTTAATGTTAAAGATAAAAGAGTGACCTTGAACGTGAGAATCATATTAGCTAACATCTGAAAGCTCACGTATATGTGGGAATTTGAGATTAGTTTGAAAGTTACAAATGACATGATGAATAAAGCAACGAAGCCATATTGGAGAATTACATGTCTGTGGGGTACAGCTGTCATTAGGACCAGGTAAATTCGTTTTTGCCCTTGATGAGCCTCAGTCAAAGAAACTTTCACATGTAAAGCCAAAGGAACATTTACATTGTTGCATTGTTAAAAATGACTGATCTGAGACAGTGACAGCATTCACGTGTCTGGATGTCAGAAATTCACATCTTGTCCCAGATGCGGGACAATTAGAAGAGTTGACAATAGTGGAGAGGCTGAAAGAGACACCATAGTAACGTTTGGAGAGCTGGCTTCAGTTCACATCGTCGTGGATACCTTGAGAGAGAATGGACTGTTTCTGTGTATCCTCAATAATAAAGAAAATGCACGTTACCAGGAAACAAAATCGAGGTGGACCCCCATTAACGATTGTCACCATAACTTGGTGAACAACTTGTAGTAGTCTGTTAACATATCTAGCAGATTCCAATGCTGTTTCATAATACAAGCTTTGACTGTGAGAAACCATTTCCCTTTCTGATGTCCGGAGAATTATTTTCAAGCATGCGACGTTGCATATATTACTGCGGCAAACTGAAAACCAACTTCCACATCAGAAACTTGAGCCTATAGTTCAGTGAAATTACTGGACAATTCGAGCTGGCTGCCTCAAGAGCAGAAACTCGAATGGAAATCATAACTGAAATAGAATAGTAGTGTCATACAACACAGAAACGGACACTTAGATTAAATATATATGTGGTATTTGAGCAATAACTACATCCATCAGCTTATTATGTATCTCCAATATAAAATGTCCTTCAATTATCATATTCCAGTGGACATTGACATTTCTTCAAATGTTAGCAATTCTGTTCTTCTTTAATTGGCCCAGAGAAGCATGTGCCAGATTGCCTTTTTAAACGATTACACTCCAAATGATAACAGAGCACAGACAGTGGTGCTGTTAGGGAAGGAGGTATATTACGTTGACGGTCGGGCATTTAAGAGCAGGAATACATATCAAAGTTATACATGTGACTGATCTCAAGCAAGTTGGAATCAAGAGTGGGTGTAATCTTAAATTTTCTGTCTTTTATGTCGTGTCTAGAAGATTGTGACTTAACAAAGCTTAATACAGAATGCTTCAGACACTTTTGAAGTTTATTGGTGCAGAAACGAGGACTCGATTAGAAGTATCAAAATTGTAATTACGCAGGTAATTTCAATGGCAAACTCCAAAAAGATCAGGTCACCGTTCTGAAATATGAAATTAACGTGATAATAGATATTTATTAAAGAATGACAAAAGGGAGCACATTGAAAATCGATTTATCACGTTGAACAACAATTTTGGTACGTTTGAGAATGTTATCTTAAGTATAGACAAACGAAAACCAGTGCATGCGATGTATTTAGATTTTCATAGGCCTTTAACTGTGATCACACGCCATATTTTCTAACTATAATTAGTATGCATGTGATTGGGATATGCATACGACTGTGAATTGATTTGAACGGAAATGGATGATAGAAGCAAAAAAGATGTCATTCTCGCGATACAGGATTGCTACCGGTGATGTACCACATAGTTTCGTCCGTGGTCCATAAGTGTTCATACTATATATAAATTATTTCCGTGTGCTGACAAATTGTAATAATAGAAAACTTGCTGATGACATCTCAATAATTATTAAGAGGATGTAAGAAACATTCAAGCTACTCAGTGAGTAGAACATGATCTGTAGAACTTAGCATGAAAATACCACAAAATGGTGGAAACCTTACACTGACCAAGAATTCAAAATGCAGATTGATGCATATATCAGGGATAATTCTGTCCTTGGGGAGAGGGAAGTTGGAGGGTAAATTTTCATTTGAGGATTTTCATCATTCGATTGGCAAGTATACTGTTGGAGAAATATGTTATTGGTGTGATTGATGAGCAGACAAAAGTGGCTTGGGGAATCTTTTACTTCGAATGTTAAAAGGTAAGAATCAGGCCATTTGTTCAGTGATATCACTGGGAAATACAAAGGATATTTTGTTCATTGTGGAAAATAGTATGTGGGTAGCAGAAAGCTACACTACTCTATGCGAAACTAATTTAGAGTATGCCCTTGAAAAAAAGGGCAGGCAGAATAATATGCTTCGTGATCAAGAGAACAGTTGCATATGCAGATGGATAAACCTGGAGAAATGGTTTGAAAATTGCTGCAAGCAACAAGATATGAGTAAATGTAGCCCATGTAGTCTTTGGTGTTAATGAAATTACCTGAGTGATAGTTGGAAACCCTTTCGTCAAGGAGTTATGAAACAGATTAAGCAGATTTGAATGTCGAGGCCTGGGAAGGACATGAGAAAAGAACGTCCCAGATATTCTACAAATTAGGGATATATGTTTCCAGCCCATGCAATATTCATGTAAATCGAATAAATTCCATTAATGAAAGGAAGTTAAATGGTAAGTTTTTTTTGTAAATGTAAGAACACTGAAGGAAGAAGAGAATTGTGCTGGGTGGATAATAGTTTCGTTATCTTTCACGAATGAAATTGAGAACAATCAGACCATTCTATTGGTTATGGAGATTGGTTGCTAATTGCAAATAGGCGCAGGTTACTGCTAATGGGCTAGGAACTCTCAGAGTGACAGAGAATATCAGAAGTAACAACTGTGGAGCTTGGAAAGAAATAAATAGGTAGTGTTCACAAAACATGTCAACATGTTGACGAGAACCAAACTAAAATATTCCATAACCAGAAACTCTTCCTCTGTGAACTAAATACAATGTTCCTTATTCAGCCATATGCACACGTAATTAAGGCATTTTCAAACGTATCTTTGCACACTAAATAAAATAAAAGTACATTGCATTCAATGTCTCAAATGTGATAAAAATAAACAACACAAATACCTGGAAAACATAGTAGCGAAAATGGTTTTAGATAGGTGCAGACATGTGAAGTACTCCCATCATTTTCATTTTTATTTCAGTGCAAATGTAATCTCACTGAGCTCAAACTGTTCACTCTCAGTGGATATTTCAGCCAATGTACAGTCATTTTGTAAGTAAACATGCTGAATAGAATCATGTCAACAAGGAATATTTCAGCGTAACACAGGTGACAGAACATAACTATGCTGAACATAAACTGTGAAAGCAGGATGTAACCATGTGGATCTGGGCTTATCAAAACCATATCCAACCACGTTGAATGAGATCAGATTCCCTACAGTGTGGAAACAGGCCCTTCGGCCCAACAAGTCCACACCGACCCTCTGAAGAGTAACCCATCCAGACCAATTCCCCTCTAACTAATGTACCTAAACACTACAGGCAATTTAGCATGGCCAATTCACCTGACCTGCACATCTTTGGACTGTGGGAGGAAACGAGAGCACCCGGAGGAAACCCATTGAGCCACCGTGCTGCCTCCGAATCACATGCACTAAGTTGCTGAATTGAACTAGTCCTGTCAACACTCGATGCAAATGTGTGAAACTTGTGCAACAAATTGTGTCAATCAAAAGCGTAAATGAACTGCACTCAACAATTTTATACTGCCTGTTATAGCTGTTGAAACAGATTAGTGCGTATTGGATTTTAAACCATAAATTGAAATCTATATATAATCTGTCACTTTAAATTCCACGTTGTGTATTATTAATTATTTCAAATGGGATCTTCGCATTGCAGGCTTCAATTTTGTCGCTAATTATATGATTCACCACGATTAGATCTATTTTTCCCATATTTAAAACCATTGAATGCTCACATCACAAGTAAAATGTCATCCTTAGACGTACTTCATTCAATTTTCTATATGCACCCCACACCAAACAAAGCATTCCATTTCGGTATTAACGTTTTAACGATGGGACAATTATTTAGTTCTCACCCCCATCTTAATGTCTTCCTTTCGTATATTTAATATTGCCATGCTGGATGTATTATCACATCCATACGGCAACACAGTTTTATAATTGTTGCGTCATTAGCATTGTGGTTGCATTATCAATTAAACCACCAGTTCAGTTGTATTTCATCAAGGTAGGAAATCTCTTGGTGTATTACCATGTATTTTTAACAAGGAAACTAACATGCATTGTGATATTGGCATTTGCGCTTGCATAACATTCCAACAAATGAATAATTGATACGGAATTTTGAAATATTGACTAATTTCCTCTGGAATCCAATGCTTGAAGTTATTGAATTCAGTATATTCCTTTCAAAAATATGAGCAATACAGTGGTGACAGTTTTATGAAAGATTCATATTTTTTCTCAACGCTCAGAATATTGCATTCATATGTTCAATCTCCAGCGCTTCCTGCATCACTCCAGTTCCTATCCGCCAACTCGTTTACTGCAAAGGTTCGTCTATGGCCATTCATCGTCCAGTCGTCCATCTGTTCCGTGTGACAATCAATATCCTAAGACCCTTATGCTGAAATATTTTGTGCACGTTGCATGAGGCTACACAATTTATGGCTTCTCTCACAAAACAGACACAACAATTTTACCAAATACCCATTGTATGGCAGATACAATTATCGATGTTTACAGTCCAGTGCATTGTTGAATTGGTGACAGGCGCTTCTGTGAATTGAACATTCGCATCTTGTTTGCCAGATTGACACTAAAGATGAAGGTAATTCTCAGAAGCTGTGCTCACAATCATTAATGCGATTTCACCAACATTGCCTCCAAAAAGACAGAATGAGCTGTCATTTATTTGCTTCTGTTTATTTCATAGAACAAAGGACATAGAACATCACCGCACAATACAGACCCTTCGGCCCTCGATGTTGCTCCGACTTGCTCCAAACTGAAGCCCATCTTACCTAAACTATACCATTATCATACATATGTTTAGACCATGACCATTTAAATACCCTTAAAGTTGGCGAGTCTCTTCTAGTTGCAGGCAGGGCGTTTGACGCCCTTTTTACTCTCAGAGTAAAGAAACTACCTCTGACATCTGTCCTACATCTATCACCCATCAATTCAACGCTGTCCCCACATGCTATCCATCACCATCTGATGAAGGAGGTTCTCATTGCTCACGCTATCTCATCGTCTGGTCATCTCATATGTCTCTAGTAAGTCACCACTTGACATTCTTCACCGTAGCGACAACAGTTTCTAGTCCCTCAGACTTTGCTAAAGGAAATTTCCTCCATACCAAGAAACATTCTGGAAAATCTCCTCTGCACCCTTTCAAGTGCTTCTACAACCTTCTGATAATGTTGTAACCAGAACTTTAAGCAATACTCGAAGTGCTGCCACACTAGAGTTTTGTACAGCGGCAACACGACCTTTTGGCTCCAAGTATTACTACCGACACCAATCAAATGTAACACAATGTACGCCTTCCAAATAGCCCTACCAATCTGGGTGGTAACTTTCAGGGATCTATGTAAATCTCACCATTAGCCCAGTACGCTGTACTCGAAGTGCTGCCACACTAGAGTTTTGTACAGCGGCAACACGACCTTTTGGCTCCAAGTATTACTACCGACACCAATCAAATGTAACACAATGTACGCCTTCCAAACAGCCCTACCAATCTGGGTGGTAACTTTCAGGGATCTATGTAAATCTTACCATTAGCCCAGTACGCTGTATTCCTGTTATCATTTCCAATGTGAATCACCCCACACCTTTCACCTTTCCGAATTAAACTTCATTTGCCATGTCTCAGACTGGCTCTGCAGCTTATCTATGCCCCTCTGCAACCTGCAACATCCTTCGCCACTGTCCACAATTCCAGCGAACTTAGTGCCATTTGCAAATGTACTTACCCATCCTTCTACGACCTCATCCAGGTCATTTATGAAAATGACAAACAGCAGTGACCTCAGAATAGATCCTTGCGCTATATCACTATTGACTGAACTCAAGGGACAACATTTCCCAATAACTGCGATCCTGTGTTTGCTTTCAACTAGCTAATTTGGAAGGAGCAACACGGATAAAGTGTACTCGGCTAATGGTAAAATTCCTGGAAGTGTAATTGAGCAGGGAAAATTCGGTGTCCATGTACATTGATTCATGAAAGTTGCCAGCCCGTTTGATAGGGTTATTAAGAAGGTATACAGTTTGTTAGGTTTCATTGGTAGAGTGATTGAGTTGCGGAGCCACGAGGTCATAGTGCAGCTGTACAAACCTCTGCTGCGGCCACAGAAAGGCTGAGGGACTTGAGGCTGTTTTCATTAGAGAGAAGAAGGTTGAGAGGTGACTTAATTGAGATATATAAGATAATCAGAGGGATAGATAGGGTGGGCAGTGAAAACCTTTTTCCTCAGATGGTGATGGCCAGAACGAGGGGACATAGCTTTAAATTGTGGGGTGACAGATGTAGAGCAGATATCAGAGGTCGTTTCTTTACTCAGTGAGTAATATGGGCCTGGAATGAATTGCCTGCAACAGTAGTAGACTTACCAATTTTAAATATATTTGAAAGGCAATTAGATAAACATATGGATGAAACTGAAATAGTGTAGGATAGATAGTCTACGGTATGGCTCCACAGGTCAGGCCAACATCGAGGGACAAAAGGCCTGTACTGCACTGTAATGTTCTATGTTTTATGCTCTATCTCATAATATAATGATTATACCAGGAGCAATCCAAACGCCTGTTGTAATGTTCGAGAGAGAAGAGGTCAAATTCTACGAGGGTAGCTGCAGAAAAACACACCAAATAAGTGAAGGATCTAATGTTAAAAACAATGTTAGCATAAGGAATAACAATCATCGGCTGGAATATAAAACAGAAACATCTCTTGAGTTTAGTATTTTCCTCCAAAGCAGGTTGTTTGCAATTGCTCCCTAGTCTCGCCTACCTATATCCAGGATGATGGTTACCTCTACACTCTCATGAAGAATGGCTACCGAATCAACCAGTTGCTTTAAGATTTCTTCAAGCTCGAATTTGCCGGGCAAGGATAGTAGTTGATCACAGCATCATTGGGGTATGCAACAAAAAACTGATTTTGTCAGAGATGAGTGAACAATGGAAAACGTGAAAGCTTCTGTGAATTATGGAAATCTGAAACAAAACAGTATAGGCATTCTGGAAATATTCCGTAGACCACAGAGAGAGAATTACATACAGTTTTAGACCGTTGACTGAATTAAAGATCTAACATGAAATTACTCTCAGAAACAGGAGATATCTTCACGTTATTCTAGTTCAATAATTATTAAAGAACAAGTCTTCTATTTCATTACCTTCTGCAGCTGATCCAGTTTTTATGATGCTACTAGTTGAAAACGGACACGGCTAATTAGCGCTATCTTAATGTTAGCATTTGTGCAAAATGGGCTAGTCCTAGTCATGTGTGATTGTTCCTGATTTTTAGGAGTATATCGTCCAGGGTTCGTTGTGGCCACCATGAGATATTTAATATGTGAATTTATCGGCCTCTTGTATCACCTTAAATATAATCTTCATACATTTTTTCTCAAAATTGAATGTTCCAGAGGCGAAAGTCGTAGTCTCATTTTGCTCATGTTTAATACGGGATGCCATCTGGTAAGAGTGTGTATGCGTGATAGTTATGTGGCAACATTCTGCAAGGCAAATTCACAGACATCAGCATACTTTAATTATAGGAAAACAATCAAATCTATTTTCGATACAGTGTCTTTAGATGATGCAGGTCTTCACCATGTTGATGTCAGTGATTCTTAAATTTTTACTACCAATGTCGTAAGGGAAGCGAGGAGCTGTTGTTATATGTTCATTATTTAGTCTTCGATGTCTATTTTGATGTTGAATTAACACAATGGTTGATGGCTGTTCAAAAGTGTCCTCACAATTGTGATAAGAGTGTTGCAGAGCATGAGCGTGAACACAGTCCTCTATTTCAAATCCATCCATTCATACATCTATCCAGCTATGTATATGTTCACCGAACTGTCTATGGACTGATCTCCCCATCTATCTGGGCAACATATCTGCTCAACTAAGAAATACAGCGTATTGAATGTCCTCTGCTCTTAAAAGACTTTCGACTTGAAGTGGCATTTTCCTTTCTTTCATGGTTGTTGCTGGACGTGTTGAATGTTTCCAGCATGCACATTTCTACTACAGCGCCAGGCATGCATATCGCTGACATATAGTCTCAGTGATAGTGCCAGTGAATCAAGCAAAGACATTAAAAATGCTAAATTCACTTTTGCCCTAGCAAAACGTAGGGCTGCTTTCGTATTCACAGGAATCTACAAATAGTGGCTTAAACTGAAAGTCGCTACAGTTCAAGCTAAGTGAGAGCTAAGATGGAATGTCATTTGTGGTAACCACAGTTGGTGCAATAATTGAACCTATGCTGTTGGGGTGACGTTCAGCAATTAGGGTGTCCAGCAAGCTGACCTACCCAAGCTCAGTTTCCTTTTATTTTATTGAGATTAACGACATTTCTTTTCCGTAACGTTTATCAATAAACTTCAGGATATTGCTTTTTAGATGTGCATAGTCAATTGGACGTTATTGTGTTCAATGCACCTATACCATATTTCAGGTGATTCATTGAATAATAAATTCAATAGATGCAATTTGTAATGTTCAATATGGAGAAATCGTTGCAATATTTCGTTTACAGAAACATTTCTGGTTGGAAAAAAACGAAGTTGACTGAACATTCAAGATGAAATTCATCAACCAATATGGCATATGCAGATTCGATTTTCGAAATGCAATTAGCATTAAAAAATAATTAGGCGAAGAACTTCCACTGTACAGACCCTCCTTACAGTTCTTACAACAGAGTGCATCAGGCTTGGTGAAGATTTGAATGGCCAAATCAATGGGCTACTTAGAAAATAATTTTGATCAATAGCAACTTCATGTGAAAATAGACTGTTAAGTTGTTTGTCCAGTAACTTCACTTCACAGTAATGATAATATAATTGAATCGATTTGTTCAATGTCTTTAACT
Source organism: Chiloscyllium plagiosum (assembly GCF_004010195.1). Taxonomy (NCBI): domain Eukaryota; kingdom Metazoa; phylum Chordata; class Chondrichthyes; order Orectolobiformes; family Hemiscylliidae; genus Chiloscyllium; species Chiloscyllium plagiosum. The sequence continues at coordinate 6,050,873 of NC_057753.1, forward strand.
AATTGTGAAGCCATCTAATTGTGACCCTAGTGGGTTAACATCAAAAACAATTATGGATTTTTGAATCAAATAAAACAGATTGCATGCAGAATGACTAAGAGACATCACCATCTGTGACACAACAATGCATGCTCAGCCAAGAGGTCTCACATATGCTATTTTTTACACAGCACTTGCAGCTATTGCGATCCCAGGTAAAGTACCATAGCTTATACAACAAAATTTTGATGTAATGTGAGGCTTGCATGATTTGTTGGTTTGTCCCCATCTGTGAGATTTCTGCAGGTTCTGAACGCCATAGTTTGAAAAGATAAATAATCAAGATGTTTCAAATAGTTGACAGAATTCGGTAGCATAACATGTTGATTTCTATTAACTTTGGGATGTCATCCTGCATTATTTTTAAGTTGTATATTGAAAATAAATCATGAACGAAAGGGTTTACGAGGATGTTGCCTGCTATGGAAGGTGCTAGCTATGAGGAGAGATTGTGTAGGTTAGGTTAATTTTCACTAGAAAAAAAGGAGATTGAGGGGGGACCTGATTGAGGTTTACAAAATCATGAAGGGTATAGACAGGGTGAATAGAAACGAGCTTTTTCCCAGGGTGAAGGATTCAATAACGAGAGGTCATGATTTCAAGCTGAGAGGTGCAAAGTTTAAGGGGGATACACGCGGTAAGTACTTCCCACAGAGGGTGGTGGGCGTTTGGAATACTTGCCAGCAGAGGTGGTAGAAGCAGGCACGGTAGATTCATTTAAGATGTGTGTGGACAGATGCATGAGTAGGTGGGGAGCAGAGGGATACAAATGCTTATGAATTGACCGACAAGTTTAGACAGTTCATTCGGATCGGCTCAGGCTTGGAGGGCCGAAGGGCCTGTTCCTGGCCTGTAGACTTTCTTTGTTGTTGGCTAGAGTACCATCTACTACTCTTTCTTAATTGCTTTGGAGGAAACCTTAGTGAGCGGCTACCTTGAAGCATTGGATTCCACTTTGTTTTGATACATTCAAAGTAATGTTCAGGACAGCCTTCTCGAACCATAACCATACACCGGCATAGTTTGAAGTTAGGATTCTCTATGGTTAGAGAAGGGCCTTGCAGTTTATATTTCGTATTCAACTACTGCATTTCCTCTTTTTGTTGACTTTGTTTGAAGGTGTAGAACAGGCTAAAGTAACTTATTGATTAGTTACCCTTGCAGAGGGTAGCCATTTCTAATATTGTGGAGAAAGTGAGGTCTGCAGATGCTGGAGATCAGAGATGGAAATGTGTTGCTGGAAAAGCGCAGCAGGTCAGGCAGCATCTAGGGAACAGGAGAATCGACGTTTCGGGCATTAGCCCTTCTTCAGGAAACTTTCAAAACGTATCACGCGGTATCTGGTTTCCTGCAGAAGGGCTAATGCCTGAAACGTCGATTCTCCTGTTCCCTAGATGCTGCCTGACCTGCTGCGCTTTTCCAGCAACACATTTCCATTTCTAATATTGTGCGTACATTATATTAATGCTGGATAGAGAATGTGTTAGCTTGTATGCTAATCAATCTGCTTATTATGAAGATTCTAAATTCATTTGCTAACAAATGTCTTTAGAAACTGTATCATTCAGATTTATGCCTACATCTGTCAGTGCTTTTTTTTCTGATATATTGAAATTCATGTTTTGGGACATATCTTACACTGTGTGGGGAATAATCAGTGATTTATTGAATCCATGATGAATTTATTAATGGTTTCTAAATCGTTTGAAGTTTTCATATTATCATGCATTTTCTTGTCTACATGAGTTTAAATATGATTTTCATTTCTCTGTTGTATTCAGTCCGTTAAGTTTCACCTTAGTTATTTCTATATTTCCTAATGCTGCAACTGAAAGCTATCAAACATCAGTGTAAGAATTTGTTTTTTTTTTAGCCCAGTGAATGAGGCTCTGTATGATTTGTAGAAACTTTATGTAATACAGATCGCATATAATACTTCATCGTGAAATCTATTCTCAACTGTTTGTCTCTTTACTTTCACAGTTAATGTTGTAGCAGTTGTGATCCTCTACAGAGGAATGTGTGGTCTTTCAAAACGTATTACGCGGTATCTGGTATCTATGGCAATTACAGATCTTCTGGTCATTATCACTGCTGTGATATTAAACCGCATTCCTGGTATTTATTTTCCAGGGAGTTTTCTGTCCATTACTCCCGTGTGTAGTGTGAGCACTACATTGATTTATGTCTCCAGAGACAGTTCTGTGTGGCTAACAGTCACTTTCAGCTTTGACCGATTTGTAGCCATATGTTATCATAAGGTAATGATAAAATATTTCACCGAAAAAACAGCAACTTTGGTAATAGTAATAGTCTGTGTCCTGAGTTGTTTAAAAAATGTCCCCTGGTATTTTATTCATGAACCTATCTACACAATTGGTAGCACCCCATGGTATTGCCGATTAAAAGGTATACGCTATACTTCAGTTGAATGGAGAGTATTTGATTGGTCTGACCGTATTTTAACTCCATGTCTCCCATTTCTTCTGATACTTCTGTTCAATGCTTTCACTGTCAGGCATATTCTTGCAGCCAGTAGAGCCCGAAAAAGACTCATGATCCACAAAAAAGAATGCAACAAAAGTGATCCCGAGATGGAGAGCAGGAGAAAGTCCATCGTTTTACTTTTTGCCATCTCTGGCAGTTTCATCCTGTTGTGGCTGACATACATTGTACACTTTATGTATGAACAATTTACAACTGACAAACAAGTCAATGGTTTCACCGACCCCAAATTCATTTTTCGTGAATGTGCAAATATGCTTCAGCTTTTGAGCTGTTGTATAAACACTTTTATTTATGCCGTGACTCAGAGTAAATTCAGGGATCAATTAATTAACATGTTCCGAAGTCCACTGACTCAAATGGGTAACTTGCTCAAATAAGGAATGAAAAAAACATTCACCAATATCTCATTGAGTATCCCTAGTCGACATTAGATATTGAAAACAAAAGATTTGTCTTTTCTCGCTAGTTTGTGTTCAATTGATATTTATGCATTGATTGACTATGCAAATAGGTACTGCGATCGTGCAACACGTTTTATGAAATATTCCTGTACCATAAACAAAACAAAAAGAATGTTTAGTGTCATTTGCTCTGACTGCACCACAGAAAGAAACGTTGCAACTGCCTAGCAGGAGATGTTCCGTGAAAATGACGTGGCCGTTACATTGCCTAACAAATTACAATCCCAAAATCAATAGCATGAGATTTGGTGACAATTAACATCCGAATGTGAAGATATTTTCATGAGCTTTGCAAACCTTTGGGGGATTGTCTCTTCTACAGACGAGAATGCTTCGAAGATCATTATTCCAAAGACCATCAAGCTGTTTTATCCCGTGACAATCGAAGAGGTGTCTCTATTCTACGTTTGTGTATGCATCAACAATTTTTATTTACATAATCTGAAATAAAGATAACAAGTCAGTCTTAACTAGACGCTATGTAATGTGTGTTGCTTGAGAAATAAACATTCGAAACGCACCATTCAGGATGGATGGAACTTAAAATATGCCTGAAACCAATGAACGTAGAAAGTAGAACATTACAGTGCAGTCCAGGCCCTTCAGCCCTCAATGTTGTGCCGATCTATGAAACCAATCAGAAGCCCATCTAACCGATACTATTCCACACGCAGTTAATCACGGTTCGTATTTATTTTTTCATTTTATCATATAAATGACAGACTTAAATTCAAAGGGTTTCCTATTTTACAGAGAAGTTAACATGCCTAGCGTCTTTCATGAAAGTACTCCAGGGACAGAGAATCATAGAATCCCTGCAGAGTTGAAACATGCCATTCGGTCCACAATCTTCAGAAGAGCTTCCCACTCACCCCTCTACCCAGACCCTTTCTCTGTCGCCTTGCATTTCCCATGGAAAATCCATCTACCCTGCAACATTCATGGACAGTATGGGCAATTTAATATTATCAATTCACCTAACATGCACATTGTCGACTGGGGGCGGAAACCTGAAGGAAACCCAGGTAGAATGTGCAAACCCCATACAGGTAGTCGCCCGCGGATGGAACTAAAACTGAGTACCTGATGCGGTGAGGCCATATGGCTAACCATCGTGCTGTGTCCTGCTGGTCACACAGAGAATAATGCATTATTCAATCACTAACTGATATCTTTTCTGATGTATAAGAACATTTTCATAATCGTGATTGAACAGCTTTAATATTTCTGTGTACTATTATTAATAATTGACGCAATTGACAATTTCATAATGACCTCTCAGACAGAAAAACAGTGGATAATAACATTAAGGATCTTAGGTACAATTATCACTCAGGAAATCAAAAACAAATGTGTGATCAAATTCCACACATTCTGAGTTAATAGAATCCTTAACCATTAGGTAATGATTTAGTGTTTTCTGGAGAACGTGGAAAATTTGCATTTCATATGTTAAGGATGGAAAACTGGAAATTATTATCTACATCGTGGTAAAATATTAAATCCTAGCGACTTTTATAATGGAAGGTCAATTTTACACTATTCCGTTAACAAGAGGTCAGATTGCCTGTAATAGATTAAGTGCTTGAAGAACACCATTTACATTGATACAGTGTGTCGGACAATATCATGTACACTCACTGAAACAGAGCCGAGTGAACATTAAATAAGAAATACGGAGTTTATTGATGAAAGTGAGCCGTGTGACAAAGTGACCTCGGATATATTCTGTAAACACTTAGGAATAAACATGTCAGTGATAATGAGAAATCCAAGTTGTCTGTTTAATTTTATAATCCATATACATATTTTGGACATGGCCTGGATACATTAAAACCATGCTTTGTCAGTTCGAAGTAGAGATTGGCAGTTAAGCTGCAGTTTCACTTCATAAAAGTCCATTATTAGTAGCAGAAGAGTAACAACTACCAATGAGATGAGGAAATCAAGGCCTCGTACAGGTCGGGTGAATCTCCTTCTTTCTTCGCCAAATGGAAAAGAAACGAAAATGAGCAGGATTGAGGTGAAAGATCTACAAAGATCCAATGACAGGATGTGAAAGAAGACAGGCTGAGATAGATCCTGAACCATCCCCATCCATTACTAACTTCCTCTGCCTGGCCAAACTCCACTACACTTTGAACACCTTTGCCATTAACTCCTCTCACATTTTTCGGATCAAAGCTATGACCATGGGAAACCGCACGGCCCCAAATTATGACTGTCTGTTTGTTGGGAACATACTCTGCTCCATTCCTATTCAGGTCCCTCCCACAACTCTTTCACAGGTACACCGATGACATCATTGGTGCTATTTCCCTCTACTGCAAAAATAATGATGAATTTTGTTTGCAGTTTTCATCTGCTCTCACCTTCACCTCGTTTATCCCTGATTTCTTCCACCACATCCTCAACATCTCCATTTTCATTACTGGGTATAGGCTGGTCACTGATATACACGACTCTCCTACAGATTGCACAGTCACCTTAACTGTACACCTTACACCCTGCCCCCATTGCATTCTTCCAGTTTCTCTGTCGCCGTTTCACCAGTTAAACGATGCTATCTTCTACAAGGAGGCCTTCAATATTTCAAACTTCTTCCTTGTTATGTACCAGACCAGACACGCTGCACCCGCCAAAGTGAACAAAATACATTAAGAAGGTAGCCTAGACTCAAACTTCTTTATTTATTGAAAAGGATAGTGGTTAAGGCAACATGTTCGAAATGTAAACGGATTGAATAAATCCAGAATGCTTTAAGCAAAACACACTTTATTCCAACATCACAGTTAAAATACAACTGGAAAGCAGAATGGGCATAACTTTAGCTTTATTAAAATAGTTAACAAGATATTATATGATTTAACCACTAATAAACAAGTGTTGTAATATAAGCACCGTCCTCCAAAGGCACACTTGGCAAGGCAACTTAGCCAAACATTTTTTATTCCCAGCTGCTGACTTTCTCCAAAGCAATTGAAAAAAAAAAACTACTAGGAAAAGAAAGTCCACCTCTTTATTTCTGAGAGGAAAGACGTTCTAAGTTTTCACTAGCAGCAGCAAGAGAGAGTTCTGCCTATTTACTCCAGGAGTTAGCTTACTCAAAAATCGAACTGAAAGCAAAACCTAACATCCTTCAGTTCTCTCCGAGCCTGACTCCACCATGCTTCTTTAGCCTCATTAAAAAATAACACTGGCGCGAATTATTCTGCTGTCCTGGAACAGACACCTCTCCACAGGGTGACAACACATTTCTGCGAGAGACACAGGACCAATCATAGTCTGAAATGCATAGTCTCTTCATTTCCCCAAGCAAGTATTTGCCACCAATTGGTAGACAGAGCCAGCCATGTTCACTCCACATCCGGCAATTCTTCCCTCATCCCTGCTCTTCTCTCTGACAAAGCTAATAGTGCCTCCATTGTCCTAACATGCAGGCCCAGCATCAGACACGCCCAAAGGATCATTTGTCACCATTTATGCTCTTCTACTCACCCACTTCTACCCTCACCTCACTTGTGAGCTTCCTACAGGTACTGTTACCTCCAGGACAGCTTCGCTCTGTCTTCCTCCACTCCCAACGCTCCCTCACACTTCCGTGGTACTTTGCCATTCAATCTGAGACATTGTAATACCTGTATAATGATTTCCTCCCTACTCATTTCCAACGCCCAGAAGAATGCTCCAGGTGAAGCCTTGACGTAGCTGCACTTCACTCAAACGGCTCCATTGCATCCATCACTCAAACATGTCTTCATAGATTTGGAGATGCATAAACTGCAGAAAGAGTTTTTCGGCCCATTGAGTCTGTATTGACATAAATACCAACAAAAGTGCGTTCATGCCAATTTCCTGCACCAGTCCCATGTCCTTCAATGTTATGATATTTGAAGTGCTCATTCTTTTTTTTAAAGGTTATAGGGTTTCTAGCCTCCACTACCTTCCCAGGCAGACCATTCCAAATTCCCAGCACCAGCTGTGTTAAAAAAAAACTTATTTCCCAAATCTCCTCTGAATCGTCTGTTTCTTATCTTAAAGCTATGCCGTCTCGTGAATGATCTTTCAACAAAGAGGATTTTGAACATACCTTTAATCATCTTATACCTCTCAATCATGTCTCCTTGCAGTCTTCTCTGCTCTAAAGAAAACAATGTAAGCCTATCTAGTCCTGCGTTACAGCTCAATTTCTCAATACAGGGCAACATCGCCGTGGATCTCATCTGTGCCCCCTTCAGTATTATCACATCCTTCCTGTAGTGAGGTGACCAGAACTGCACACAGTACTCCCGTTATCGCCTGATGAAAGCCAGGTTTGTCCAACATTACCTCCTTGTTTTTATATTCTATGCCATGACTGATGAAACCAAGTTCCCCATATGCCTTCTTAATTGTCCTATTCGCCTGCTTTGCTGACTTCAGGGATCTGTGAATAATTACCTCAAGATACATCTGTTCCTGTAAGCTACCAGCATCCCGCCATTGAAAAATAATCCATCATCTTGTTTCTTCTTCCAAAATGCATCAACTCACACTTGTCATGGCTCATTGCCATCTGCGACTGCTCTGCCCATCTGAAAAATCCACTCCTTTCTATTTTAGAAATGAAACACAGACTGAGCAAACATTTTCCAAGACACTTATGTTGTGACCATGACCCATTCCTTTGTCTGCTGAAGGGCAGTTCTGTCTCTCTGGGCTCCATCTCCACATATTATTTATTCCCTTCCTCCTAGCACTCGATTTTCAGCAGATGTGAAACATTTTCCTTCTGAAAACAGTTCTGAAGAAGCGACCTAAAATGTTACAACTTCTTCTCTTCATCAATGCTGCCAGAGCTGATGAGTTCCTCCAGTCATTTTGTTTCGGTTTCAGATATCCAGCAACTGCAGATTTTTTTTTCACCTATTCAGTGAATTTTTTTTCTCCCCCGGATGTCCTTGTCAATGATTTTCCCCAGTCCAAATCACAAAACAGATTCTTTACTATCTCTGACATTGTTGGTCGTTTGAGCGGTTGCAAATCCCACAGTTACCAAAACTACAGACAGTGTGCTTCATGAGGTTTTACTGTTTGAAAACTTTGTTGTCGGTGGAGTTTAACTTTCATGGGCAGACAAAGGAAAGGAGGAATACATTTTAGGGCCACTTGGTAAAGTTTGCGATAGTACGAAGGAGAAAGCTCGTGAAAAACAGCGGAGGATGGTGCAACGAAAATAAAAGCATCACATTACTGAAGAAAGGACACTGGACTCGAAACGTTAACTCTTTCTTAGCTTCACAGATGATGCTATATCCGTCATGTTTCTCCAGCAAATTCTATTTTTCTTTCGGATTTCCAGTGTCAACACTATTTTGTTTCATTCTCACCGAAATGAGAAGAATTCAGCGAGGCAGGAATGGCGGCCTGGAGATCAGCCTTTCGAAAGGGCTGGTGATGTCAACACCAGGCCAAAGTGATCTCAGCAGTGGGTGCTCGAGTTGTACAATGGCTGCTTCGATCAAACCGAGAGCATGTTCAATGAAAGGAAACCAGATTAGGCATTAAAGCTGATCTCAGAAACAGGGGAGTGCTGATCGTATCTATAAATTTGATGTTATCCAAAATCTGTTGCCCATGTCTTCACTCACAAGTCCAGATCCACTGTCACCCCTGTGATCACTAAACAACACTGGCTTTAGTCAAGGAAAGTCTTAATTAAAAGTTGTCATTCTTATTCTCAAGTACACTCCCTGTCCTTGGCCCATTGTCAGTGTTAAAGAGAGAACTGAATTCAGATGAATTGGCAGGTTTTGGAACACTCCAGTTTCAGATTCTGCCTCGACTCCCAGCTCCACCCACACCAGATCCCAGCTCCCAGCCCTGCCGAGTTTTCACCATCCCTCCAGACCTCCCCCTCACTGAGGACGAACGATCAGTCCTCAGCAAAGGACTCCCCTTCATCCCCCTCCGTCCACGCATCAATGAAATTAATACACGCCGTGAAGTCGAACACTTCTTCCGCCGCCTCCGCCTCCGAGCTTACTTTCACAATCAGGACTCCCGCCCACCTTCCGAGGACCCCTTCGCCCACCTCCAACACACTGCATCCACCTGGACACCCCGCGCTGGCCTATTACCTGCCCTCGACCTCTTCATTTCCACCTGCCGCCGGGACATTAACCGCCTCAACCTGTCGACCCCTCTCCCCCACTCCAACCTCTCACCCTCACAACGCACAGCCCTCCAATCCCTCTACTCCAATCCCAACCTCACCATCAAGCCAACGGATAAAGGGGGCAGTGGTAGTCTGGCGCACTGACCTCTACACCGCTGAAGCCAAACGCCAACTCGAGGACACCTCTTCCTACTGCCCCCTCGACCATGACCCCACCCCCCATCACCAAACCATCATCTCCCAGACCATACAGAACCTCATCACCTCAGGTTTTGGAACAAGCCAGATGGCACTGACGGGAGGAGAGGTTTCTTAATTTGATGAAGCATTTTGTGATTGCATTGTTTGACTGATTTATCGATGAGGTTCCTCAATACACCAGTGAAGTGTGATGTATACAATAACGAGATATTTCGACGTGGCCTCTTTCTATGGTTTAGTTGTAGTCACGTTTGAGTTCCAACCATGTTTTAATCGTTATAACAGTGTGCAGCTACATAGTGAAGTGAATATAAAGTGACCATGTATTCAATCACTGACTTCTATTAAATATTAACTGAATAAAACATCTGACAGTTGCGTGGCACTTTGATTTCTGCTCAACAGTTTTGCCCACAATTAAACCTGAATGAATCTGTTCGACTTGCATCTATTTCCAGCTCTGATGATTCAGAAAGTTCCACTCAAACATATACTTTATGCCGAAATGCTGCTGATTGGGGAAGATGATTAAAAGTTATTAAAAAAGTCCCCCTCCCTAAAAATAAACAAGTTGTGAGACACATTTCAGGAGGGGAAACAAACTTATCACTGAGTATGTCTTCACAGCTTCATTCAGTGAGATAAAGACAAGCAGCAAGATTGGATAAGCATATGGATGATAATGGAATAGCATAGTTTCGATGAGCTTTACCATTTCTTTCACAGGTCAGCACAACGAAGGGGGGTTGAAGGGCCTATAATGTTCTATGCTCTACCCCATCCTGATACCCTCCCAAAAGGACGAGTATGCAGTTTTCCCGACTCATGCAAACAGCCATTTACCAAATCATGCGATTAACGGTTTCAAATAGAGTCCCACTTTTGTCATATAGTCACTCCCTCGGACATAGAGTCATGAAGTCATAGAGATGTATAGCATGGAGAAAGAAAAACGTCCATACCGACCAGATATCCGAACCTAAACTACTCCCATTTTCCAGCACTTGGCCCATATCCTTCTAAACCCTTCCTATTCATACACCCATCTAAATGTCTTTGAAAAGCTACAATTGTACCTGCCTCCACCACTCTCTCTGGTAGCTGATTCCACACAAGCACCACACTCTGCGTGAAAAGGTTGCCCCTTATGTCCATCTAAACCCATGTCCTCTAGTTTTGAACCCCCCCCCCCCCCCCAGCCCGGCAAAATACATTGTCTATTTGTCCTATCCATGCCCCTCATCATCTTATAAACCCTTATAAGGTCATCCCTTAGCCTCAGATGTTCCAGTGATGACAGCCCCAACCTATTTAGCCTCTCACTATTGCTCAAACCTTCCAACACTGGCAACACCCTATACCCTTTCAAGTGTCTCAAAATCATTCGATAGGAAGATCAAAATTGCACACAATATTCCAAAAGTGTTCTAACCAACGTCCTTTACAGCCGCAACATGACCTTTCAACTCCTGTACTCAATACTTCACTATCTTCACTATCCTATCTACCTGCAACTCTACTGTCAAGGCACTATGAACCTATATTCTTGTTCTCTGTATAATTTTATAAGGACCACGGCATGTTCTAACACACCGCCTCCAATCATACGCTCATTTGTCACACTTGTGAATGTCCCGTGAATCCAATTGAAATTATTTTATTTTCAATTTTCTAATCCTTGTCGTTGAAATGGATTGCATTGATGGTGGTTCAGGATCCCCCAGTGTCCCAAAGGGAGGTAACAGGGTACCCTCCTACCCTACTATTCTCTCGGAGACTTGCCTCTTTATCCCACTGCACATCACATACCCAGAACATGGAGGCCTGCAACTGTCCTTACAGTTCAGGGTAATCCCCAAAGATAGTGATATTTCCGTCACATCACATTTGGGGAGTGGTGGGGGGGGGTCTGTTCGGGCCCTCCGTTGGTAGGCTGTGTCACCTAACCGCTCAACTTGCATTCTCATGTCTCGGATTTGGGCATTCTCTTGCAAAATGTACATTTTTGCCACAATTGTAGCACTTGCACAAACCACTGAGTTTTGCCTGTTTCCTGGACATTTCCTCTGCTTCTGCCTCTACCTACTATCACGTAGGCTGGAGGATGAGCCCTCTGAGCAAGCCTCCCCCCTTTAATTTCTCCAGATCGCTGTCTGATCTTTGGGGGGTATAATCTTTCCTCCAGAAGCCCTGGGTAATTTTGCTGATGCCTTTTCCCATAACTTATCGGTGGGATAAAACTGTTCTAATGCCTTCCTTGACTCCTCAGTGCCATGCAATAGCAGCATTCTCAGCCCCTTCTTCCAGATTGTTCCTCTCCAAGGCTTGACTATTTGCCTAAGGTGTTCTGCAAACGCTATGGGGTGTCGATGTTCCCTTTGGTAGCTGTTTGTTAGTGCCTCCACTGGGGCCCCTTTGTTAATGCCCATGACAGTTAACACCTGTGCTTTTAAAGCCATATTTGTGCCTCCAACAACTTTCTGCTCTTGTGTAAAGCAGAATACATATGTCGGTGTAGGCACATTACTCTTAATTTCCTTTCTTCTGCGTCTTCTAAACCATGTATTTCTCTCTGTTGACTAACCATTTGGAGAAGATCCCTAGGATGATCCAAAGGTAATTAGAAACATTCAGCATGGCTTTGCGAAGGGAAGGTGATGCCTTACAATTATTTTTTTTAAATTTTCTGAGGGAGTGTCAAGAAGGATTGTGTAGTGTAGTGCAGCGGATGTTGTTTCCATGGAGTTCAGTAAGGCATTTATCAGTGTCCTGCATGGCAAACTGGTCAAACATCTAAAGATCCGTGGGATGCAGGAAAATATGTCAAATAGTATCCAAAGTTCTCTTAGTAATGGAAAACAAAGAGTAATAGCTGATGGTAGCTCTTGCGAATGGAAAGCTTTTCATGTGGTGTTCTGAGGGTACAGTATTGGGACCCCTACTCTTCATTTTATGCTTTAACCACATGGATTTCAGTATGGGAAGTGCAATTGAAAATTTGAAGTCACAAAAAAAGCCATATTATGAATAGTTTAGAGGATAGCTGTAAGATCCAAAATATATAAATAGGCTGGTGGAGTGGGTAGCAAAGTGGCAGATAGAATTAAAATCTGATAAGTGTGAAGTAGTGCATTGAAGACAGTAAAAGCGAATACACAATGATTGGGAACATGTTAAGGTGGAGAAGAAGTCAGACGTCCTGCTCTGGGTCCCCAAGGTAATAGTACAGGTAGAAGATATTGTAAATAAGCCATTTGGAATATTCTTCTCTTTTGACAGAATTATAGAATGCAGAAGTAGAGATATAATGATAAAGGTTAATGAGATACTGGTGAGGTCACAACTGAAGTATTGTGTGCAATTCTGATTTGCTATATTACAGGAAGGACACAATGGCTCTGAAGAGAGTGCACAGAACATTTTCTACAAGATTATTCGGGCTTCTGAATTGTTGCTATATGGAGAGATGGGGGTCACTTTCCTTAAGACAAAGAAGGCTGATGGATGACATGATTGATGTATGTAGAATTGTGAGGGGTAGAGTTAAAGGAGAAAGGACGAAGCTGTTTCCCTTAGCAGAGACTTCAAAAACCAGGAGTGATAGATTCAAGCTAAGTGGGTGCAGGATTAAAGTGGATATGCAGTTTTTTTTTAATGCAGTAGTTGGTGAGTGTCTGGAATTCAATGCCTGACTCGTTAGTGGAGGCAGAGACTCTAAACTCTTTTTAAAAAGTATCTGAATCACCAACTTATGTGCTGGGCTCTAACTCATGTGGAGGGAGATGTTACTAGAATGGATATCTGGTAGTATTTGAGTCAGCATGGAAAACGTGAGCCGAATGGCACCTTCTGTACTGTAGAATTTCTACAGGTATATTGTTTGTTTTACTCGACTGCATTTAGATGAATGGGGGGAAGCTCATTAAAAACTGCCAGAATACTAAGAAGCCTGGATGGAATTGGCTTATCGGGGAAAAAAATGACACGAGCGTGCAGATTCAGAATGAAAGGACAATCACTTAGAAATGGCATGAGGAGAAATTTTCTCAGCCAAAGCATGGTGAATCTCTGGATCTCATTGCCCCGACGACTCTGGAGGCAAATTCATTGAATTCATTTAATAAAGTGATAGGGTGTTTAATAGTAAGAGAATCAAAGGTTAGAGGGAGTAGGCAGGGAAGTGGACTGGCAAATATATCAGCCATGATCTCATGCCAGAGTCCATGCGATGGACCTAATATCCTAACTGTGCTCCTGATTACAGGCAAAGACAATTCTGTCACCAGACAACAAGTGATAACAACATGGCAGAGGTAAAGGAAAGGTCACACCTTCTCTCACTGATATGGCAGTCTATTGGCTTCTTTTAGTTGCAAACGTCCAGAGGGCAATCATATGAAAACTGGATAACCAAAACAAGTATGATGCATAATGACAGAAGAATGGTTCGAAACTGAGGCCTGGCATCAATATCATTATTTATCCAGGCAAGGATAACCTCTGTAGTGCATAATTTGTTTTCTTCCTTAGATGCATTTTATGAATTGGCTCCTCAATGTTTGTTTGTGACAACGCTGCCACTTTAAAAAGGCTATTTTGTCCTTGCTTTTTTTATTGAACTAACATCATAAAGACAGTGGGGAGTAGCCAGTCCTCCCAGTTCAGTTATTTTTTTCTAGTTTGGTTTTAGCTGTAGCAGTCACAAGACATGACACTCCAGCAGAGATGCAAACTTCAGAAAAGACTGACTCAGATTTTCTTCTGAAATACAACTCTGGAAATTGTTCTCTCCTGCCTGTAAGAATCTGCGTTTGAATTTGCCCTTTTGCCAAGGGGTGTGCTTGTGCAATGTTACTGTATTGGAACAGTTAATTAGTAATAGTTACTGTATGGGGTTGGTTAGATTTTCCAATTGTTATCCTAAATTACAAGTTCTTTTATTTGTCTTTCAACTTTAACGTTTGAATAAATTCTGCTTTGCTTAAAGCCAAGTGATTTGAATAGTTGCATCACAGCTACAACACCCACTTCTCATCTGCCTGTAAAATAAGAAAAGGTTAGGGTCTAGCTTACTTTCTTAAGCTCTGGCTCCGGGAGGCTCTGGCCTGGACCGGAACACATTTCACTGGAAAATTGCATTAGACACAAGGTTGTTGTAATCCCTCTTAGGAAGGTACTGCTGAAGCATCCATCGCTGGTACTCAACTGCACGGATTGGCCCCATTCAAATGTAACGCCACCATGATGGATATATTGCAATGTCCCCTGAAGGTATGCTTGTTTAAATGACGTTCAACAATTGAAGCTTGCAAAAAAGATAATGAAATGAATGAAAAAAAAGCAGAATCTTGCCTAGCCTTGAGAGTTTCGAATGACACTGGTTCTAGGATGCATTGCAATATACTAATGGTGATAATGAGCTATGCCTAGACATGGAATCACCAAACTGGTGGGCTCAAGGAACACAATGCATTTTATTGACTTCTGCACCCTAAGACAGGTAGAATACCAAATACGACCACGCCGTAATGTATATTGCTCTCTTGAAGTTTTTCAATGCCATACAGGAAATTGCCAGAAGACAGCAAAGAGGAGAATTGTCTTCCTCCAGAGATGTTGTAATCACAGCAAGCAGTCGAGGCCAAGTCATTCAGTAATTTCTGGAAGACGTTGAATAGAACTAAATATATCAATAAAACACAGGAAGGACAAATGGGAACATGGTTAATGAACATTCTGATCATGGCTAATCGCCCAATGAATGGTGAAGCAGTCTCGAATGCTCTACTAATCCTCCTATTCTCTGTGCGTATGTGTATCATTACCTGATCTTGCACTGAACTAGAAAAGACCACCAATTTTCTTTCCACTTCAACCCCTTCTACTCGTGTAAGTGGTAATCATTTTTTCCTTGAATTCTCGATTTTCATTCTCCCTATTTGTGTAGAACCTATCGACCAAAGTGCATCAGATGTTATCCCCCCCAGTCTATTAAACTAAAAGTACTTGCATAATTTAAGTATTCTCAAGAATGCTAGTTCCATCTACATCTATAACAGGAAAGATACAATGGTGCAAATTCTATTAAGGGGCTTAAAATTTCGTTAGCCATGAGTGCCTACTTCAGAATGGTTGAAGAGTCACGACCATTTCCATTGCGTTTCAAGCAGTGCCATTAGTTTCCACTTGAACTCATCAACCATCCAATCAACATCCACAAACAATGAATCATACACTCTGCTTTATAAGGCATCCAATTTGACAACCCTCAAAAAACCTTCATCCTTTCCCTCATCTTGCTGCACTCTGGGTGAAAGGATCTTTGAAGAGTTTTTGCAGTGTACCTTGTAGATAGTACACACTGCTACTACTGAACATCAAGGGTGGAGGGAGCAGATGCTTATGAATCAAGTGGGCTGCTTTGTCCTGGATAGTGTCAAGCTTCTTGAATGTTGTTGGATCTGATCCATCTAGGGAAATGGGGACAATACTATTACACTTCCGATTTGTGTGACTGGAATAGTAGACAGGTTCTCGGGAATCAGGTGTGTTAATTGGTGCGGTTTTGCAAGCCTCTCAACTCAAAAGGGAAAAAAAAAGTCCAGTTGTCCAAAATATTCAATGAGATAACACACTGATTTCAGGTATCAATGTATGAAATGCCATTTCTTGCAATCTTTATGTTGTGCAAAAAGTGATTTCACCTCATCGTTGTTAAAATTGGAGCTGGAACTGCTAGGTTAATGAACAGGAACACTGTACTTTGCAGGACCTTCTGATTTAGGATTGTGTCCTTATCTATGTGATCAGGAGGCAGAATGCAATCCTGATAGGTGTTTGCAATGTTACCATCAAAAGCACCACTGATTGAGCTCCTCGAATCCTATGGATATAATTGTTAGACTGGGTCTGCGGCAGATGGTGAGGGAACCAACAATAGGGATAAACAAACATTGCCTCATTCTCACCAAAATGCTGGATGAAGTTGATTTTGTATGACTATACCAGTATGACTGTCCACCACATAGTCCTTGTGGTGAATTCTCACCTTCACAATGAAAATATCCATCATCGTGTTGTGTGTCAATATCACTGTGCTACGTGAGACAGATTTTGGATGGATGTAGCATTCATGAGGCGCTTTGGGCCAAATACAGCAGCAGATTTGTACTCCAATATAATGTGCAACCTCATGACCCAAGAAAGCCCAGACTCTACCATTACCAACAATGGAAGGGATCAAATGAATTCCAATAAAGTGTGCAGAAGCGCATGCCAACAGCATTACCAGTCATACCTAACAACATTGAGTCAAGCTGGTGAAGCTACAAACAGGACTATTTGCATGCCAAATAAATAATGCACCAGTGATACAAAGCTAAGCAATCCTACAATTAACAGATCACGTTAAGCTCTGCAGTCCTGACACATTCAGTCATGAATGGTAGTGGATTATAAAACAACTCACTGGAAGAATCGTTTCTTTGAATATCCCTATATTCTATGATGGAAGATTCCAGAACATCACTGCAAAAGAAAAGGCAGAAGCATTCAAAACAAACTTCAGACAGACATATCGAGTGATGAATCATTTCAGCCTCTTCCAAGATCCCCAACTTCAGACATGCCAGCCGTCAGCCAATTTAATTCACACCACTTGACAGCACTTGGAGTTACTGGATGCTGCAAACATAATTGGCCTTGACAACATTTGGCAATATTGAAGATCTGAACTCCAGAATTTGCTACGCCTCTCGGCAAGCTGTTTCAGTGTATTTACAACCCGGCATCTACACGACAATTTGCAAAATTGTCACAGGGCATCTCATGTACATATAAAGCAAAAGAAATCCAACCGAGCTAATTACTGCCCCATCAATCTACTCTCGATCATCAGTTTACTCTCGATCATCAGTAAATTGTTGGGAAGTGTCATCAAGAGTATTATCAAATAGCATCTGCACAGCAATACCATGATCACTGGTACACAGTTCGGGTTCTGTCAGGACCACTCAGCTCCTGACCTCATTACAGCTTTGTCATAGAGTCAGAGTCCTGCAGCTCAGTGACAGGTCCTTTAGCCCAAAATATCGATCAAAGATCAACCCATTTCCTTGCACTTGGCCCATATCCTTCCAAACCTTTCTTATCCATTTATTTGTCCAAATTCCTTTTAAATGCTGTCAAAAGCTTCAGCTCATTCCAGATGTGTACCACCCTCTGTGTAAAAAAGTTACCCCACAGGTTCTCTTTTATTATTTTCCCTCTAACCTTAAACTGATGGCCTCCAGTCCTTCATTCTCCAGCCCTGGGAAAAAGATTGAGTGCAATGACCCAATCTATGCTTCTCAGGATCTCATACACCTCTAAGTTGGCTCTCCGCCACCCCCCTCCCCCTCACCCCCAACCTCAGTCTCCTATGCCCGAAAGAAAAAGGTCCTAGCTTGTCCAAGAATCGTGAGTCCTGGTAACATCCTTGTAAATTTCTTCTGCACTTTTTCCAGTTTAATCACGTCTTTCCTAAAGCAAGTTGATCCGAACTGAAAATAATAAATCAGTACTCCAAGTGCAGACTCGCCAATGTCCTGTACAACTGCAACATAACCTCCCAACTCAGTGCACTGACTGATGAGGACCAGTGTGCCAAATGTCTTCACCAGTGCCCTGTGACTCCACTTTCCCAGAATTGTGAACTTGAACTCCAAGATCCCTCTGTACCACTACACGCCTTAAGGCCCTACCATTCATCATTAAACTCTTTACATTATTATCGTCTACTTCTAATCAACAAGCCACTTGTGCATCCAAATTACCAACTCATCCTGGATTCCATGCAATCTCTCCTTCCAGAGCAGCCTACCATGTGGAACCTTATCAAAGGCCTTACTGAAATCCATATGGACACTATCTATCACACTGCCCTCGTCAACCTTCCTTGTCACTTCATCAAAGAACTCAAACAAATTTGTGAGACATGATCTCCCACTTACAAAGCCATGTTGACTACTCCTAATCAAACCCAGTCTTTCCTAATGCATGCATATCATATCCCTCAGAATCTTGTCAGCAACTTACCCAGGTATTAAGCTTACTGGTCATCGTTCACAGGATTTTCTTTGCAGCCCTTCTTGGATAATGGCACAATATTTGCTCTATTCTACTCTTCCAGGACTTCACCTGTGCATAACCATGATGCAAAAATAATACCCAGAGAGCCCGCAATTTCTTCTTTAGCTTCTTACAATGTTTCTGGATATATCTGGTCAGGACCAGGAGATCTATTACCTTCATATATTCCAATACGTCTGCTGTGACATGAGCTATCCCTAAGATATGACCACTAACTTCCCGGAGTTCCCAAACCTTCATGACTTTCTCCATGGTAAACACAGAGGAGAAATAATCATTGAGAACCTCGCCCATCTCCTGTGGTTCGAAACATATATGTATGTCCACTTTGGCATTTGAGGGGGCCCTATTCTCTCATTAGTAATTCTTTTTCCTTTAATATATGGATTCACCCTAACATTCTCAAAGTGTTCTTGTGCCCCCTTTTTACCCCCCCCTTATTTCCTTTAGTATACACCTGTATTCCCTGTATAGCTGCAGGGATTCCCTTGATCCTAGCTGCCTGTACCTGAGCCCTGACTCCTTTTTTTCTGCTTGAAGGCTCAATATCTCTTGTCATCCAAGGTTCCTTATTCCTGGCAACCTTGCCCTTCACCCTCAAAGGAACATATAGTCCTTGAACTATCGTGATCACACTTGTAAAGGCCTCCCACATGCCAGAGATCCCTTTTCCTGCAAATAAACTACCCCAGTCAACCCCAAGCTCCTGACTAATTCAAATCAAAATTCGCCTTGCCTCAATTTCAAACTTAAACCTGTCGACCAGTTTTGTCCCTCTCCACAACTATTTTAAAATTAATAGAACTATGGTCACTGGTCTGAAAGTGCTCCCCCACTGTCACTTCCAAAGAGTAGGTGAGTTTTGCCCCTTCCAGATTAGAACCCTCTGCATATTGCTGAAGGAAGCCTTCCTGAATGCACTTTACAATTCCCACCTCATCTAAGCCCGTAACATTCTGTGTGTTTTTTGTCTTTTGTTCCGGCTGTTGTGTTCTGTTGGTTTAACAGTGTTTTGTAAGGCAATGGCTCTTTCGGTCACAAAGAGTTTTCTGGTGATTGAAGAAGTGGATTTGGGGGTTTCATAAAAGGTGAGCCAGACAAAGGTGTTGGAATAGGCAGACCAACTAGAAGATGGGGTTACCTTCGGCTGTGAGAAAAGGAGGTAATTACAGCAATAGCTCGTCATTTAAGTTCGCTGGAAACAGCATCAGAATCTTTGGAAATGCCTAGAATTCAACTGTAGATGAAACAGCTTGAAAAGGAACTGAAACAACTTGAATTAGAGTTAAAAGCAGAGGAAAGGGAGAAAGGGACAGAATTTGATCTGCAGAAGTTGTCAATTAGACATGAACATTGGCTTAAAAGGATGGAGATGAAGGCATAAGGCAGGCTTAGTGAGGAGGATAGTGATGATGAACAAACCTATTGTAGCCAAAAATCTGTCAGGGATGTGTTTAAATATATTGCGTAAATTTGATGAGAAGGATGCAGAAGCTTTTTACGTTTCATTTGAGAAAGTGCCTAAAACAATGAAGTGGCTAGTGACCATGTGGGTTCTGCTGAGCGAAACACAGTTGGTAGGTCGAGCTCGTGAGGTATTTGCACCATTATCAGAGGAGGTATCTGAAGAGTCTGAGGAGTTTGCGAAAGCCATCATAAATGCATAAGAGCTTGTGGCAGAAGCTAACAGACAAGGTTGCAGGAGTCTAAGGATGGGCCCTGGCCAAACGTACGCTGAGTTTAAAACGACCAAACAAGGAGGATAGGTGCATTGAAAATAGATGAAACATACGACGCTCTGAGAGAGACAATAACTCTCAAGGAGTTCAAAAATTCACTTCGTGAGCTGGTAGATCTCAAATGGAAGAGCAGAGCATTAAAACAGCAAGATTAGCAGCTGAAATGGCTAATAATTCTGAGCTGATTCATAAATCAAAGTCTGGCTTCCAACATCAATTTTAATCCACGAGGAATAGAAATTGGGGAAAAGAGAAATCCTCAGGTGGTGAGGAAGGAGTAGAGACCTCTTGGAAATTAATAAAGGTAGCTTATAATAGAATTAAAAAAAAGAAACTTATGAGGGGAAAGAGAAGTTAAGTAGATCAGGTGTATTCATTACAATTAATAGGCCATATGAAGTCACAGTGTTGATAGGTTAGGAAAAGCACTGGGAAGGCGGATGTAGGAAAACAGGATAAGCCAGTGAATTTTGTAAAAGTGTAAAGGAAAGCACAGTGGAGACTAAAAAGTTGCACCAGAATGCACAACCTGATCAGAGATTGGTTGAGAAGGAAATGCCAGATCATCTTAAACCATTTACTTGTGAAGGCAACAATTACTTGCATAGACAAAGAGCAACAGTTAAATAAGTTACATTATTAAAGAGATAAGGGACCATGTCAATTGTTGATGTTGGAAGTAAAGGAGATATATAAGTTAGAAGGACTATTGCCAGAAAAAAAAAGTGCTAGTACATGGAATTCATTGTGAGATGAGAAGTGTTCCATTGTGTACAGTAAGTTTGGAGTGTCCAGTGAAAAGTGGAGAAGTGGTGGTCGGAGTATTGGAGAATCTCATGGTTCCAGGGATACAATTTGTCCTTGGAAACGTTATGGCGTGGATCACAAGTAGGAGTGTTGGCTACTGCATTTGAAAAGGCAGTGAAAATTCAGGCTACTGAGAAATCACAGGAATTATATTCTGGGAATTTTCCTGTCTGTGTGATAACAAGGTCACAAAACCACCAGATGAAACAGCTGGAGAAATCAAAGAATAAGGAAGTTGAAGTAAAATTACCAGAGACCATATTTGATCGAAAGGTTGAGCCAAAACCAGAACAGATGGAGGACCAAGTGGATATTTTTAGCTCAGAAAAATTAACTGAGTACACCAGAAGGATGAAAAACTGAGAAAATTTTATCAAAAAGAATATATAGAAGAATAATCTGAGTGTATTCCAGAATGGTTTTGTTTTAGAAAATGATGTCTTGATGAGGAAATGGAGACTTTCACATATTCAGTCAGGTGAGAAATGGCTAAACGCTTATCAAGTTGTATTGCCATTATGATACAGCAAGGGGGTTTTGTGGCTAACACATCAATTATCAGTGGGAGGTCAAGCCAAAACGTTAAAACATTTTTACTGACCTGGACTGCATAAGGATGTAGTTGAATTTTGCCAGACATGCAGGCAATTGGAAAATCACAGGCAGTAATAAAACCAGAACATTTAATGTTCATTCTGGCTTTTGAGGAACCTTTTGCAAGGATCTTAACTAACTGTGTAGGACACCTATTCAGACAGACAAATTACCATGTATCCCACGCCCCTTTGCGTTGTGAATGAGCCTACCACAGGGAACTTTATCAAATGCATTGCTAAAACCCATGTACACGACATCCACTTCATCAATGTGTTTTGTCCTAGCCTCAAAGAATTCAATAAGGATTGTGAGGCATAATTTAAATCTCACAAAGCCATGCTGACTATCTCTAACCAAGCTACGTTTTTCCAAATAATCATCCAATCATCTGGTATTATTCCGGTGGACAGTAAGAATGCAAAGATCATCACCAAAGGCACAGCAATCTCTTCCCTCACTTCCTGCGGTAACATTGGGTATACCCCATCTGGGCCAGGGGTGTTAACTATGCTCACGTTTTACAAAATTTCCAGCACATCATCCTTTTTACCATCAACCTGCTTGAGCATATCAGTCTGTTTCATGCTCTCCTCACAAATGACAAGGTCCCTCTCATTAGTGTATCCTGAAGCAAAGGAATCATTAAGGATCAGCCTTACCTCCTCTGACTCCAGGCATACGTTCCTTCCACTATCCTTGATCAGTCTTACCCTCACGTTGGCCATCCTCTTGCTCCTCACGTAAGTGTAAAATGCCTTAAGGTTTCCTTAATCCTGCCCATCAAGGTGTTTTCCTGCTTCCTTCTAGCTCTCCTAAATCCAATCTTCAGGTTCTTCCTGGCTATCTTGTAAACCCATGGAGCCCTGTCTGATCCTTCCTTTCTCAATTTAAAGTTTCCTTCTTCCTCATGACTAATTTTCCATTTCTTTTGTCATCCAAGGTTCTTTCACACTACCATCCTCTTCCTTGCCTCAGTGGGACAAACCTATCCAGCAATTACAGCAAGTGCTGCCATGCATTTCCCTGAAAATTTCTGTTCCCAAGCTTTGCTTCACAGTTTCTGTCTCATAGCATTGTAATTTCCCTCCTCCAATTAAAGAATTAGCCATACCATCTGATCTTATTTCACTGCATGTCTATAGTAAAAGTCCTTATCACTGAAATGCTCTCCCACAAAGAGATCTCATTGAGGATGTCACCTAGACAGGGGACAAAACGTTTGCAACAAAAATTCCCAGCTCGGCGAACAGAACCACAACAACGAGCACCCGAGCTACAAATCTTCTCCCAAACTTTGAACACCTACGGGCGAGAGACGCTAAGACAAGCCAGGAAAAGGGAATCCTGCGCTAACTGCCTAAGCGCCACATACGAACAACTCCGGTTCCTGCATGAATGCCGAAAGAATCGAATCCTTCCACCATGTATCAGATACAGACCACCAATCAACAATCCACAAGCCAGAGACACAGCC
>NC_057753.1:6075519-6101354 GCF_004010195.1 Chiloscyllium plagiosum
ACACACCGGATCATCAACGCCACACTCACAGGAATCCGATTCACGAGAGAAGAAGAAGAAAAGGATAACCAACTCCCATTCCTAGACGTGAGGGTACAGAGAACACCAAACGGAGAATTCACCACAAAGGTACACAGGAAAGCCACACACACAGACTTAGTCCTGAACTATGAAAGCAACCACCCCAACACACAAAACGAAGTTGCATCAAGACACTATTCAAAAGGGCCACAACACACTGCAGCACACCAGAACTGCAAAAAGAGGAAGAGGAACACCCATACAAGGTATTCGCCAAAAACGGATACCCCCGCAATTTCATCAACAAATGCCTAAGAGAAAGACAACGGGACGAGGACATGCCGCAACCCAAAGGACTAGCCACACTACCATACATCAGGAGCATTTCAGAACTGACAGCCAGAATACTGCGACCACTAGGACTTATAACAGCACATGAACCAACAGCCATTCTCAGACAACAACTCACCAGAACGAAGGACCCGATACCCAGCATGAGCAAAACTAATGTAGTGTACAAAATCCCATGCAAGGACTGCACAAAACACTATATAGGACAAACAGGAAGACAGCTAACGATCCGCATCCATGAACACCAACTAGCCACGAAACGACACGGCCAGCTATCCTTAGTAGCCACACACTCAGACGACAAGCAACATGAATTCGACTGGGACAACACTACCATTATAGGGCAAGCCAAACAAAGAACAGCCAGGGAATTCCTAGAAGCATGGCACTCATCCACAAACTCCATCAACAATATACCTGCCACTACAGCGGACAGCTGAAACTGACAACCAGAAGCAGCAGGGACAGGCCACTGTAAATGCCGGAGGAAACACTACAGAAGCGCTTCACAGGAGGCTCCCAAGCACTGAGGATGTCACCTAGACAGGGGACGAAACGTTTGCAACAAAAATTTCCAGCTCGGTGAACAGAACCACAACAGATCTCACATCTGACCTGGTTCGTTGACATGCACCAAATCCAATATGGCCTCCACTCGAGTCGACCTACCTACATATTGAGTCAGGGATCCTTCCTGGACCACCTGACAAAGTCTGCTCCATCCAATCTATTTCCACTCAAGAGGTTCCAATCATTATTAGGAAGTTGAGGTCACCCACGACAGCAACCCTGTTACTTCTGCACCTTTCCAAAACCTGCCTCCCAATCTGTCCCTCTTTGCCTCGGTTGCTATTTGGAAGATCTTTAGAAAACTCCCAACAAAGTGACTGTTCCTTTTTGTTTCTGACTTCCACCCACAATGACTCAGCAGACAAACCCTCCCTGACCACCTCTCTTTCTGCAGCTGCTCTATTATCCATGATAAGCAATGGAATTCCCCCACCTCTTTTATCTCCCTCCCGAATCCTTTTGAAACACCTGAACGCTAGAACATCCAACAACCACTCTTACCTCTGTAATATGCAAGTCTCTGTAACGGCCACAACATCATAGCTCTAAGAACTAATCCATGTTCTAAGTTAACCACCCTTATTCCTGACATTTCTTGCCTTAAAATAGACAGACTTCAACCCATCACACTGACTGCAACTCTTTATTTTTTGTCACAGACTCCCTCACAGATATAGCCAGTAATGCGTCTGAGACAATTATATATACTGAATATAACCCATCAAAATTTTTGGAGAAAATTAAGGACAAAAATTCCTGTCTGTTTAGATAGAGCTTATTATGGCAATCATTCAATTTGAAAATTATGGAAGTGGCAGAACGATAAAGCACAACTGCTGTCTCATTGTTGAGACATGGATAAAAAACAGACTGAGGTGTTTGGTGGCAGGAGTAAACAATAGACAATAGGTGCAGGAGTAGGCCATTCTGCCCTTCAAGCCTGCACCACCGTTCAAAATGATCATGGCTGATCATCCTTAATCAGTATCCTTCCACTGTCCTCTGGGGCAGAGCATTCCACACAGCCACCACTCTCTGGGTGAAGAAGTTTCTCCTCATCTCTGTCCTAAATGGTCTACCCCGTATTTTTAAGCTGTGTCCTCTGGTTCGGCACTCACCCATCAGCGGAAACATGTTTGCATGCTTTGAGTAAATGTAATATATGTGTGTTGTCATGGGATAAGAGTAAGACTAAGAAATTTAAATGGAGCTATCTTTGTACATTGATGGTATATTTTTTAAAGGGGGGGGGGGGGGGGGAGGAGGGGAAGTGTGATGATGCTGTCACTTTTACAAGATTA
Organism: Chiloscyllium plagiosum; assembly: GCF_004010195.1. Classification (NCBI taxonomy): domain Eukaryota; kingdom Metazoa; phylum Chordata; class Chondrichthyes; order Orectolobiformes; family Hemiscylliidae; genus Chiloscyllium; species Chiloscyllium plagiosum. The sequence continues at coordinate 6,077,763 of NC_057753.1, forward strand.
TTGTGCCATTTCTTTTTGATGAGCGGTCATGAAGGCTGAGTGTCTAGTTAAAAATGGAAGGGGATTCTCACAGTTCAGGTATTTTCTCATGTGTTTTAGCTAATGAGATGTGAGAATCTGAAGAGTTGCAAGCTTCAGTAAAGAATTCCCTTGACTTTCTTCTGAAATTTCTGTCTGGAAGTTGTCACACCTTATCTGTAAAAGACTGCTTGAATGTACTATTTTGCCAAAGGGTGTGTTTATGGGATGTTACTGTATTGGAGCAGTTAATTAGCAATAGTTACTGTTCTGGGTTGGTGAAGTTTTTCAGTGGTTAAAGTATTCGAAATTTCACTTTATTTTGTTTATGTTTCAATTTGCTTAAATGAATGGTTTTTACGTCAAGCCAAGTGGTTGACCAGATGCATCATACATGGAACACTCACTTCACATTTGCCTTTAAAATGAGAAAAAAAGTTAGGGACTAGGCTAATATCTTAAAATATTTTGAGGGGGTCATGCCTCATCCATAGCATGCATCATCAGAAAATTCCATCAATTTAACTCTAGCTCGAAGTTAATGCCAGTTATTGAATTCTTGAACTGGAAAGAGTGAAGAGGAAATTTATGAGGATTTTGTCAGGATTCAACGGTTTGAATTATATAGAAACTCTGGACAAGAGAGGACCTTTTTCTTTGGAGCAGCGGAATCTGAGGGGAGTCTTATAGAAATGTATAAGATCATGACAGACGTGGATCGGGCAAATGCACTCTGTCTTTTTCCCAGGGTTGAGGAATTAAGATCCCGAGGGCATCAGTTTAAGGTTAGAGCGGAAGGAATAAAAGGGAGCCCGAGGTGCAACTTTTTTTTTAACATAGAGGGTGGTACACATATGAAATGAACTGCCAGCGCAAGTGGTCAAGATGGGTACATTAATGACATTTAAGGCATTTGGACCAATACACAGATAAGAAAGGTTGAGAAGGATATGGGTCATTTGCAAGGAAATGGGGTTAGTGTGGATGAACATTTTGGTCCTGGATATGGAGGGACATTCTTATGAAGACAGGCACAATGAGTTGGGGAGTAATTAATGGACTTTAGAAGAATGAGATGCAACCTTATGGAATCATACAAGACATTAGAAGGCTTGACAGAAGAGATGTTAAGAGGTGATTTCTGATTGATGTAAAGTCTAGTATAAAAAATTAATGGGTCGTTCAATTAAGATGTTGATGATGGGGCATTTCTTCTTTTAGAGGATAGTTTATTTATGGAAATATTTATTTAAGTCACATGTAGAGGTTGAGTCCTTATTCAGAGCTACGATGGACAGATTATTAACCTGCTAGTGAATCATGTGTAATTGAGTGGGGTGGGGACAAGATGGAGTCAAAAAGTGTGGTGCTGGAAAAACACAGTCAGTCAGGCAGCATCGGAGGAGCAGGAGAGTAAAAATTCCGAGCATAAGCTCTTCATCAGGAATGTGAGTGGGAGTGGGCAAGGGGGCTGAGACATAAATAGGAGGGGGTAGGGCTGGGGGGGAAGTTAGCTAGGAATGTGATAGGTGGATGAAGGTGGGGGTTGCTGGTGAAAGGTCGGAGTGGAGCAGATAGGTGGGAAGGAAGATGGACAAGTAGGACAGTGCCAAATTGAAGGGATGGATCTGGGATAACGTGGGGTGAAGGGAGATGAAGGAACTGGTGAAATCGATATTGATTGCTTGTGGTTGGAGGATCCCAAGGCAGAACATGAGGTGCTCTTCCTTCAGTCATCAGGTGGGTAGGATTTAGCAGTGGAGGAGACACAGGACTTGCATGTCCTTGACGGAGTGGGAGAGGGAATTGAAGTGATCGGCCATAGTCCATTGGGGTTGTTTCCTGAGTGTGCCCCAGAGATGTTCTCTTAAACATTCTGCAAGTTGGCATGCTGTCTCCCAAATGTAGAGGTGATACTTTGACAGCAACGGACAGAATACATCCAACACTTCATCTATTATGTCCATTAGTCTCATGTAGTCTACTCTACATTGGGGAGACAGGGGACTTTTAAGTTAACCCCTATGCTGTCACTGTCACAGTAGTGATAGATGGATCATTTTAAGGGCTGCTTTACTTTCATTTGCAACTGGGTAGAGGATTTTTTTTTAGTAAGTTTGTAGATGACACCAAAATTGTTTTGTGTAGTGGACAATGAAGAAGGTTATCTCACAGTATAATGGGACCTTGATCATGTGAACCAATGGGCTGAGGAGTGACACTTGGAGTTTAATTAGATAAAGGTGAGGTTTTGCAGTTTGGGAAGGCAAACCAGGGCAGGATTTGCAGAGTTTGTATTAAAGCCCTGGTGAGTAATGCTGAGCAGAAACCTGGGCATGTGGGTGCATGGTTCCTTGAAAGCACAGTTTTTGCGAGTCAGGGCATTGAAGAAGGAGGTGGCATGCTTGCCTTCATTGCTCAGTGCATTGAGTATAGGAGTTGGAACGTCATGTTGTGGCTGTACAGAACAGTGGTGGGGCCATGTTTGGAATCGGTGTTCAATTCTGATCTCCATGCTATAGGAAAGATGTTGAACTTTGCATTCAGAATTTTTTTTTTTTAAACAAGGACGTAACCATGTTTGAGCTGCAGGGAGAGGCTGAATAGGCTGAGGTTATATCCTCGGTGAGTCAGAAGCTGAGGGGTGACTTTGAAGGGATGTATAAAATCATGAGGGGCATGGATAGGGTGTGTAGTCAAGGTCTTTTTCGCAGAGCAGAGGAGTACAAACTTGAAAGAGTAGGTTTAAGGTGAGAAGGGAATGATTTAAAAGGGAGCCGAGAAGCAACTGGTGGTGCTGTACGGAATGTGCTGACAGAGCAGGTGACAGATACAGGCACAATTATAACATTTAAAAAGCATCTAGATGTGTACATGAACAGGAAACTTTAAGAGGGATATGGGCCAAATGCTGGCAAATAGAACTACATCAGCTTAGGATACTTGGTTGGCAGAAACAAATTGCACCGAAGGGTCTGTTTCAATACTGTGTAACTGCATGATTCTATGACTCGCCTCAATTTAGGGGCTGTCGTATTCCTCTTTAAATCTACAACCATCACTTTCTCAATAAACAAACCTAGACCTCACAGCTTTTGCAAATAACTGTTTTGTGTCCAACCTCCCTCTCCCTTCCAATGTCCAACATCATGTCACATATCTTTCCAAAAACTCCAGATTTGTAAACCTCCCATCAAATTTATGCCATTTTATCAAAGCCACAAATAACATCCTGTGTGACTGTGACTTACATACACTGTCTCTTTTCAAGCTTTGCAGCCTTGGATAAGGTTGAGCACATCATTCTGCTCCACTACTTCTCCACTGTCACATAGCTGGGGGTAGAGGACTACACTCTCCTGTTTCCATTCTTCTCCAGCCCATAAGAACCAGGTCCCATTGGCAACATCTACCCCTCACATTCCCACTGTTACTTTTGGTGTTGCAAAAGAACCCAGTCTTGGCCTCCTCTTATTTCTTATCAACATTTTCTTACAATGACATTATTTGAAAATAATGTATGTTGTCACATGCCACTGAAAGCTCCTAGCTCTATATCATCACTACTTCTTCACAACTCTGTACTATTATTGAATGGTGGTGTTCTCTGATACTTCTACACATCCCCTGCTGGATATGTACTGAAAAGGTTGAAGACAATATTTTAATTCACTCCTGGCTCTGTCACTTTCCTTGGCAAGTGTCCAAAACTGAGCTAGACTTTTTGCAGACTTCGTGTCATGGTTCAACTTGAGATACATTTCTGACTCGGCTATGGGTCTCCAAACTAGTTTCCAGTCACACACTCCAGATTGTATCCCTGCCAATCTTAACGGTGGTGACCCAGGCTGAGGACTAAAGAACTCTTGGTAATTACATCCTCCGTCTTCAAAAACCTCACACGGGTAGGGGGTTGTGGCAGGGCTTGGGAGGTTACTTAATGGTCTGTCACTCTGTTGATGTCCCTCTATCTCCAGTATTCAGTGATTGACTGGACACCCTCAGCTACAGCGGTGAATGTTGAAAACAGTGTACCCAAAAAGCTGAATCTATGATTCCAGCCCAGTCTTTCAAGATCTTGGCTACATTCTCTCCCAATTAAAGATCTGAACAAAGCAAGAGTTGTTAGTCCTCACAGTCTTGATAAAGTCTATGCTGAACAGATTTCAGCTGTTGAGTATCCTTGTTGATGTTTCCCATGTTACCTGACCATCACACTCTCACTCCAATTCATTGATCACCTCATGCAAGGTCATGTCCAAGCGTGTACCTTAAAAGCAATCGTGAACAATAAAATATAAGAGTTACTTTTTAAACAGTGGAAGAACAACTTTCAGGGAAACATCAAGGGGTGTAACTAATATTCAGTCAAAGCAACAGCTGTACATGTGAAACACAGAAAAGATCACTTTTAATAGATCATAAGATGATAATTCATCAGTGAGCAATGATAATTGGTGACTTTGGATTGAACCTAAGCACAATCACAGGTTTCGAACAATTACAAGATAAAAAAAAATACAGCTTTAACTTGAAAAAAAACATAAATGATAAAACAAAAATCACACACACACACACACAAATGATTGCCAGCTGGGGAGGAGTACAATTTTGATTTTACGTCGTAAAACAGTACACATATTAAAATACACCTTTCATTTATTTTGTTATTAATGTCAAATGATTGCAAAAGAATCACCATTTCCACCATTTGGAGAGCAGAAATTTGGGTCATTAGTTCAGAGCTGCCTCCTCCTCGGGTCTTTTCTCACAAGCTGTGACTGTCTGATTTACACTGAAAGACTCAGTCAGTCAGCAATCAGATTTCACTGTGCTATGATAAAAGCTATGTCTATCTGAGCTACATTCACACACACTCACTCATTCAGATATGGAAGGGGATGGCCTAGTGCTATTATCACTAAACTATTCATCCAGGACACCCAGATAATGTTCTGGAGACTCACGTTTGAATGCCACCACAGCCAATGTTGGAATTTGAACACAATAAAATAAAACTGAAATTAGGTGTCTAATGATGACCATGAATCCACTGTTGATTGTCAGGAAAAAAAAACCCATCTGCTTCACTAATGTCCGTCAGGAAAGGAAGTCTGTCATCCTTACCTGGTCTGGCTTACACATGAGTCTACACCCACAGCAACATGGCTTACTCGCAATTGCCCTATGAAATAGCTTAGCAAGCCATTCAGTTGTTCCAACCACTACACGGTCTCACAGAAATGAAACTGGACAGACCACCTGGCATCGACCTGGGCACCGGAAAAGACAATGGTGGAAGAAGCTGCCAATCTTGCAAAGTCCTCGTCACTAACTTCTGGGGCTAGTGCCAAAACTGTGGGTGAGCTATCTCACAGACTAGTCAAGCAACAGCCTGATGTAATCATACTTACGGAACCATACCTTACTATGTCCCAGACACCACCCCATGATATGTCCTGTCAAACTGGCAGGACAGACCCAACAGAGTGATGTACAGATGGGACAGAGTTGCTCTGGGAATCATCAACATTGACACTGGACCCCATGAAGTCACATGGCTTCAGGTTAAACATGGGCAAGGAACCCGCCTGCTGATTACCATGTACTGCTCTCCCTCAACTGATGAATCAATACTACTCCATGTTGAACACTCAGAGGAAGAATTGATAAAGGCAAGGGCACAAAATGTACTCTGTGTGAGAAATTTCAACTTCCACCACCAAGAGTGGCTCAGCAGCAGTACTACTGATTGGGCTGGTCAGGTCCCAAGGGACATAGCTGCTAGACTGGTTCTGTGGTGAAGGAACCAACAAGAGGGAAAAGCATACATGACTTCACCCTTACCACTCTGCAGCTGCAGATGTAACTGTCCACAATAGTATCGATAACAACAACCATCACACAGTCCTTGTGAGACAAAAACCCACCTCCAAGCTGAGAATAATCTCCATCATGTTGTATGGCACTATCACTGTGCTAATTGGGACAGACTTTGTACAGATTGAGCAGCTTAAGACTGGACATCCATGAGGCACTGTTGACCATCAACAACAGAGCACAATCTGTAATGTCAAGTCTCCCACTCAAGCCATGGATTCCACCCTGGTTCAATGGAGAGTGCAGGAAGAGGTGTCAATCTGGTGAAGTCACCAAACAGAAATACTGCATGCCAAATAAAGCAGCAAGTGATAGAAAGAGCTAAGCAATCCCACAACCAAAGCAACAGATCTAAGCTCTACAGTCCTGCCACATCCAGTCATGAATGGTGGTGGACGATTAAACAACTCAGTGGAGGAGAAGGCTCCACACGTAACTTCATCCTCAGTGATGGATAAGCCCATTGCATCAGTGCAAAAGATAAGGTTGAAGCTTTTGCAGCAATCTTCAGCTGGAAGTGCCGAGTGGATGATCCATCTCGGCCTCCTCCAGTGTTCCTGAGCATTACAGATACCAGTCTTTAGCCAATTTGATTCACTCCACATGATAGCAAGAAACAGTCGTAGGCACTGGATACTGCAAAGGCTATGGGCCAAGATAGCATTCCAGCAATAGCACTGAAGACTTGTGCTGTAGAACTTGCTGCATCCCTCGCCAAGCTGTTCCAGCACAGTTACATCTACCTGACAATGTGAAACATTACCCAAATGTGTCCTGTACATAAAATGCAGGACAAATCCAGCTTGGCCAACTCCCATCCCATCAGTCTACTCTTGACCATCAATACAGTGATGGAAGGTGTCATCAACATTGCTATCAAGAAGAACCTGCTCAGTGACACTGCCAGGGCCACTCAGCCCCTGACCTCATTTCAGCAATGGTTCAAACATGGTTAGAAGAGCAGACTTCCAGAGGTGAGGTGACAATGACAGCCCTTGCCATCAAGGAGCTCTAGCGAAACTGGAACCGATGGGTATCAGAGGGCAAACTTTCCAGTGTTTCGAGTCATACCTGACATGTAAGAATATGGTTGTGTGGTTGTTGGAGGTCAGTCATCACAGTTCCGGACATCTGTACAAGAGTTCCTCAGGGTCGAGTCCTAGGCCCAACCACCTTCAGTTGCTTCATCAATGACCTTCCCTCTGTCATAAAGTCAGAAGTGGGGATGTTCGCCCATGGGTGCACCATGTTCAGTACCATTCGCAACTCTTCAGACAGTGAAACAGTCTGTGTATAAACCCAACAAGATCTGGACAATATCCTGGCTTGGGCAGACAACTGGCAAGTAACATTCGTGCCACACAAATGCCAGGCTATGACCATCACCAACAAGAGACAATCTAACCACTTACACTGGATATTCAATGGTGTTACCATCACTGAATCGCCCACTAGCAACATTCTGGGAGTTATCACTAATCAGAAACTCAACTGCACTCAATACATAAACACAGTAGCTACAAGAGCAGGTGAGAGGCTAGGAATACCTTGTGACTCCCCAAATTCAGCTCACTATCAACAAGGCACAAGTCAGGAGTGTGATGGAATACTCCCCTCTTGCCTGGATGAGTGGAGCCCCAACAACACTCAACAAGCTTGACACCATGCAGAACAAAGCACTCTGCTTGATTGGCACTGCATCCACAAGCATTCACTCTGTCCACCACTGACACTCAGTAGCAGCAGTGTGTACTATTTACAAGATGCACTGCAGAAATTCACAAAACATCCTCAGACAGCATTTTCCAAAGTAATGACCACTTCCATCTAGCAGGACAAAGGCAGCAGATATAAAAGAACACAACCATCCTCAAGTTCCCCTCCAAGCCAGTCACTGTCCGGACTTGGAAATATATTGCTTAATCCTTCACTGTCACTCGGTCAAAATCCTAAAATTCCCTCTGTAATGGCATTTGTGGGTCAACCCACAGCAGGTGGACTGCAGCGATTCAAGAAGGCAGCTCCCCACAAAGTTCTCAAAGGCAACTAGGGACAGGCAATAAATTCTGGCTAGCCAGCAATGCCCATATCCCACAAAAGGAATAATTTTTTTAAAAACTCAGTCATTCATTGGGTCTTACTGAAGAACTACTTAAATTTATAGAGATTTTCACATAACGTGTTCCAAGCAGTTTCATAGATTACTAAGGACATAGTTGTTCAGAAGACCAAAATCTTGTCCAAAAAGATGGATTAAAATAATGTAGGAAAGGAGGAAAGTGAAGTGGAAAAGTGGAGAGGTTCAAACAGGAAATATCAGACCTTAGGGTCCAGGCAGCTAAAGGCACTGTCAATTTTGATTTTATCCATTAATGATATAGATGCAGGAACAGAGGAAATTCTGGCTAAGTTTGCAGATGATACATAGATAGGTAGAGGGACAGATAGTACTGAGGAGGCAAGGAAGCTGCAGAAGGATGTGTACTAGTTAGGACAGTGGGCAAACAACTGGCAGATGGAGTACAATGTGGCAAAGTATGAGGTAATGCACTTTGATAGGAAGAATAGAGGCATGGACTATTTTCTAAATGGGAAGAAAATTCAGAAACTTGAATCACAAAAAGACTTGGGAGTTCTAATCCAGCATTCTCTCAAGATAAACTCACAGGTTGAGTCAGTAGTTAGGAAGACAAATGCAACGTTGGCATTTATTTTGAGAGGACCTGAATATGAAAGCAGGGAGGCTCTCTAAGGATTTGGTCAGACCACATTTAGAATGCTATGTGCAGTTTTGAGCCCCATACCTCAGGAAGGATGCACTGGCCCTGGCATGAGTTCAGAGGATTCGACAAGAATGGTCCCAGGCATGAAAAACTGTACATATGATGAACATTTGAGGACACAGGGTGCATACTCAATGGAGTTCAGAAGGATGAGGGGGGGAATCTAACTGAAACTTACAAAATACTGAATGGTCTTGACAGAGTGGAAGTTGGGAAGATGTTTCCATTGGTAGGAGAGACTAGGACCCAAGGGCACAATGTTAGAGTCAAAAAAAGGCCTTTTAGAATGGAGATGAGCAGAAACATTGTCAAAAAGAGAGAGTGGTGAATCTATAGAATTCATTGCCACAACAGCCTGTGGAGGCCAGGTCATTGAGTATATTTAAGATGGAAATAGATAGGTCTCGATTGTCAAGGGGATTAAGATTACAGGGAGAAAGAGGAAAAATGGGGTTGAGATATGTACCAAGTACAGGGAAAGTGGGCTTGCATGGATGGACATTTTGGTCGGCATGGCCCAGTTTGGGCGAAAGGGCCTGTATCCATGCCGAAGGACTCTATGAGAAACATATCAGTCATGATTGAATTGCGAAGCAGACTTGATGGGCTGAATGGCCTAATTTCTGCTCCTACACCTTATGATTGTGAATGAAAGGCATCCGGTAATTATGCTCTACCTATGTGGCTCTGATATCCCAGGTTCAGGATCAATTCTGAACATCAGGCTGCAGTTTGCTGTCCTGGTTCCAGAGGAATACAATTCTATAAATAAACATCTTGGCATATCTCTATTTATTGATATCGTAAAATGTGAGGACCAGTTGATTCCTTTGTAAACATGGAGATTGACTTGTACACAATATCCACCATGATTCAATGATACAATAAGAACATGCTTTGATATTTAAGAAAGGAGAAATCAGGAACTTTGGTTCCTCTTCACTGCACAGCTGTACCTGAACAGGCTGTCTTTTACCCTGGTTCTTATTGAATGAACATTTTCCTCTGGCCAGTCACAGCCTATTTGAGTGATTCTCATCTCACTGATCCACATATGGTCTGTGTATTCATTGTTCTTGTTTTCCTCGAATCTCAAGACCGCTACGCCCTGTTGTCATTTAACTCACACATGTCCCTGTAAACGCTTTCACAACATTTTACATATTTGTTAGTTTTTAGCTGCAATAAGCTCCCAGGGTGCTTCTACCTTAGTACCTTTTCTAGTTTGTTGTGGTTCTGTTTGCCGAGCTGGGAATTTGTGTTGCAGACGTTTCGTCCCCTGTCTAGGTGACATCCTCAGTGCTTGGGAGCCTGCTGTGAAGCGCTTCTGTGATCTTTCCTCCGGCATTTATAGTGGTTTGTCTCTGCCGCTTGCGGTTGTCAGTTCCAGCTGTCCGCTGCAGTGGCCGGTATATTGGGTCCAGGTCGATGTGCTTATTGATTGAATCTGTGGATGAGTGCCATGCCTCTAGGAATTCCCTGGCTGTTCTCTGTTTGGCTTGTCCTATAATAGTAGTGTTGTCCCAGTCGAACTCATGTTGCTTGTCATCTGAGTGTGTGGCTACTAAGGATAGCTGGTCGTGTCGTTTCGTGGCTAGTTGGTGTTCATGGATGCGGACTGTTAGCTGTCTTCCTGTTTGTCCTATATAGTGTTTTGTGCAGTCCTTGCATGGGATGTTGTACACTACATTGGTTTTGCTCATGTTTTATTTCAGAAATATTCTGAATCCAAAGTAGAAAGGTGAATTCCTAATTATTCAAACCCTACAGACTGTGAACTCGCTGGTGTCTCACCAGGTCAGATGACCGCTTGAACCCAGTCCCGCAGTGAGAACACTGGAATGGTTTCTCTTCGGTGTGAACACGTTGATGAGACATCAGGTCCCTGGCCATTTTAAAGCATTTCCCACAGTCTGGGCATTTAAAAGGTCTCTCTTCGGTATGAACTCGCTGATGTCTCAGCAAAGTCTGTTTGTTTTTAAAATTCTTCTCACACTGAGAACATTTAAACGGTCTCACAACAACATGAACGCTCTTGTGTGATTGCAGGTTGGATGAACAAGAAAATTTCCTCCCACACTCGGAGCAGCTGAATGGTTTCTCCCCAGTGTGAAGTCGCTGGTGTCTTAGCAGGTGAGATGATCTGCTGAACCCAGTCCCACAGTGAGAGCATGTGAATGGTTTCTCACCAGTATGAACACGTTGGTGGACTGTCAGTTCCCATGCACTTTTATACTGCTTCCGACAGTCTGGGCATTTGAAAGGTCTCTCTTCACTGTGAACCCGCTGGTGTGTCAGCAGATGGGTTGACTGAATGAATCCCTTCCCACACAACGTGCAGATGAATGGTCTCTCCCCAGTGTGAATTCGCTGGTGCACCTGAAGATCATTGCTGCTTTTGAAGCTCTTCTCACAGTCTGGGCATTTGAAAGGTCTCTCATCACTGTGAACCCGCTGGTGTGTCAGCAGATGGGTGGACTGAGTAAATCCCTTCCCACAAACTGAGCAGACGAATGGCCTCTCCCCAGTGTGAATTCGCTGATGTAACTGAAGGCCATTGCTGCTTTTAAAGCTCTTCTCACAGTCCGAACATTTAAAAGGTTTTTCTGTCGTGTGTACTCGCTGGTGGGTGAGTAGGTGCGTCGACTGAGTGAATCCCTTCCCACACACTAAGCAGACGAATGGCCTCTCCCCAGTGTGAAGTCGCTGGTGTGCAGTGAGTTCAGATGAACGCTTGAACCCAGTCCCACAGTGAGAGCACCTGAATGGTCTCTCATCGGTATGAACACGTTGGTGCACTGTCAGTATCCATGCACTTTTATATTGCTGTCCACAGTCTGGGCACTTAAAAGGCCTCTCTTCGCTGTGAATTCTCTGGTGCTTTAGGAGGTGAGTAGACTGAGTAAATCCCTTGCCACACACTGAGCAGATAAATGGTCTCTCCCCAGTGTGTATTCGTTGATGTACCCGAAGATCATTGCTGCTTTTAAAGCTCTTCTCACAATCTGAACATGTGTAGGGTCTCTCCTTAGTGTGAACTTGCTGGTGTTTCAGTAGGTGGGATGACTGAGTGAATCGCATCCCACACTCCGAGCAGATGAATGGCCTGTTCACAGTGTGAACTCGCTGGTGTCCCCGCAGGTGAGAGGAGTGCTTGAACCTGATGCCACAATGAGAGCACCTGAATGGTCTCTCATCGGTGTGAACTAGTTTATGCGATGCCAATTCCCACGCATGTTTATAGTGCTTTCCACAGACTGTACATTTAAAAGGTTTCTCATCACTGTGAACTTGCTGATGCGCCAGAAGTTTGAATGAGGCAGTGAACCCCTTCCCACATACTGAGCAGGTAAATGGTCTCTCACCAGTGTGGCTGCGTTGATGTATTTCCAGCTCAGATTGGAATCTGAATCTCTTGCCACACTCTCCACATTCCCAAGGCTTCTCCATGCTGCAGCTGTCCTTGTGAATCTACAGGTTGAAGCCGCACACGCATAACACTCTGCTGTGAACAGTGTGTTTTTTCTCCCCAGTCTGATACTCTTTCCACAGTAGGTTCACCAGAACCAATAGGTTCTCTCTCGGTTGGGTCTGTGTCTCAGTGTCTTTCCACTTACATTAATGTTCAAAATATTTTCCTTCATACAGAACATATAAATATTTCTGCTTCCATATTCAAAGGGTGTTAATATTTATCAAGTTATTTTATGTGATCTCAACATAATGTTTGGTTAGAGTTCCAATATGTAAATCTTTCTCTTCAAATGTCCTGCAAAAGGAATTGACAGATTTCATCACTGTCAGAATCGGATAGAAATTCAGAAAATTCTAGTCTCTATAGACCAAATGCCAGCCCCACTGATTCTCACTCCTTCCTGCACTTCAATGGCAAAGTGTTGGTCAACTGTTTCCAAACCTTTTAACAACCCGCACACCAAGATATATTGCTATGTATCATTAATGAAACATTAATCTGAAACACCTCGACTGACCAGACATGACAGATGTCAGTCTTTTATACTGAACCTGACTGTGGAGAGAGGGTATGAACAATTATGAAGGGAGTTTCTTCAAAGCATGGTAGACTAATTAGGAATGTTTGAGGAGAAAGTGAGGTCTGCAGATGCTGGAGATCAGACCTGAAAATGTGTTGCTGGAAAAGAACAGCAGGTCAGGCAGCATCCAGGGAACAGGAGAATCGACGTTTCGGGCATAAGCCCTTCTTCATTCCTGAAGAAGGGCTTATGCCCGAAACGTCGATTCTCCTGTTCCCTGGATGCTGCCTGACCTGCTGCGCTTTTCCAGCAACACATTTTCAGCTCTAATTAGGAATGTTAGGTCACATGGGATTCAGGTTTTGCCAATTGGATACATAGTTGGCTTAACAGCAGGAGACAGACAGTGATGGTGGCGGGTTGTTTTGCAGACTGGAGGCCTGTCACCAGCAGTGTCCTACAGGAATTGGTTCTGGGTCCTCTTTTGTTTCTCAGTTATATAAGTGATTTGGATGAAAATACAGAAGGCATGATTAGTAAGTTTGCAGATGACACAAAAATTGCTGGCATCGTAGGGAGTGAAGAAGGTTTTCTAAGATTACAAAGGGATCTTGCTCAAATGGGTTAACGGGCTGAGAAATGGTAGATGGAGCTCAGTCTGGATACAAGTGAGGCTTTACATTTTGCTACAACAAACAGGGGCAGGACTTATACAATTAATAATAGGCCCTAGGGTAATGCAGTGGAACAGAGGGATCTCAGGGCTCAGGTACATTATTTTTTGACATTTGTGTCACATATAGACAGGATGGTTAAAAAGGTGTTTAGCGCACTTGCCTCCATTGCCCATACCTTTAAGTATATGAGTTGGAAAGTCATGTTGTAGTTGTACAGGATGTTGGTGGGGCCACATCTGGAGCATTGTGTCCAGTTCTGGTTGCTCAGTTATAGCAAGGCTGTTATCAAGCTAGAGGGGGTTCAGGAGAGATTTACCTTGATGCTGCTGGATATGGAAGGTTTCAATTAGAAGGCTGACAGGCTGTGACTTCTTTCACTGGGGCATAGGAGATTGAGAGGTGACTTTATAAACCCATGAGGGTACAGATTGGATTTATAGTAGGTGTCTTTTCTCTAGGATTGAGGAATTTTAAGACAAGAGGGCAGATTTTTAAGGTGAGAAGAGAGATTCAAAACAGACAAGTGGGCATTTTTTTATTTTTACACAGAAGATGGTTTACCTGTGGAATAAACTTCCTGAAAAAGTGATGGATGTGGGCACAATTGTAATATTAAAAAGACTGAGATAAGTACATGAATAAGAAAGGTTTGGAGCGATATGGGCCAGGAGCAGGCAGATGGGATTAGTTTAGTTTGGGATTATTATCAGCATAAATTTGTTAGACTGACAGGTCTGTTTTCTTATGAAAACAGAGTGCCATGTGAGTCTGATGATCAATGATTAACATTATATCTGGGCCTCAGGGAAATAGATTTGCAGGCCTTTGGGGACTGGGAAAGGGGGAATGAGACACATGGGAATGTGCTACAGATAGTCAGCTTTGATTTGATGTGTGAATGACCTCTTAATTTCTCAGAATGCATCTCTTTTGGACCTGTTTAATCTGTTCTGAGAACTTAAACCCTGAAGCCAAGCTATCATTTCGGTAAACGTGCTCTGTGCTCCCAGCACCTATTGAGGACAATGTAGGTGTTCCTTCCAAATTGAACACATGTTACATGGATGGTTTAACCAGGATTGTGAATATCTCCGAATTCTTACAGCCATACCAAAGATGAACATTTCCCCCCTCAGACTGGAAATATAAACAAATTTCCTTCCAAAGATAATGGGTGGTGATATTCATATCCTATAAGATGTGATTACAAAATTGTCTTAGTTTCAGTTTGCTGTGACAAAGGAAAGCAATAGATGCACTACTTTCCCAAAAACACTGAATATTATCCACCCAGGCCTTAACATCAACATTATCCCACTAGGCCTTAAGAGCAACTGACCAACATTATCCACCCAGGTCCCAAAATCAAGCTATGACCATTATTCAACTAGACCCCAATATCAACCTGTTCAGACCCGAATATCAAACTGCGAACATTACCCCACAAGACCCCAAAATCAAACTGTGAACATTATCCACCCAGGCCCTAAATCAACCTAGAGAAGGGCTCATGCCCGAAATGTCGATTCTCCTGCTCCTTGGATGCTGCCTGACGTGCTGTGCTTTTCCAGCAACACATGTTCAGCCCTAATATCAACCTACCAACATTATCCTACCAGGCCCCAAAAAAACCTCTGACAATTATCCCATTAGGCTGCAATGTCAACACATACAAACCCGAATATCAAACTGCGAACCATACCGCACCGGAACCCAATATCAAATGACAAACATTATCCCGTCAGGGCCCCATATCAAACTGTGAATGTTATCCCACCAGACCACAATATCAAAATGCAAACATTTTCCCATCAAACCCCAACATTAAGCTGTAAAAAATTATCGCCCCACGCTACGATATCAAACAATGAACATTATCGCACCAGGTCCCAATATTAAACTGCAAACCTTATCCCATCAGACCCCAATGTCAACCTGCAAACCTTACTCCACTAGACACCGACATCAAACTGCAAACCTTATCTCCCCAGACCTTAATAGCAAAATTGAGCCTTATCCCACGAGACCCTAATATCAAACAGCAAAAATTATCCAACCAGGTCCCAAAATCAACTTAAGACCATTATCCCACTAGGCCCCAATATCAAATTGAAAACCTTATCCCACCAGACCCCAATAACATATTGCAAGCATTATCCCTCTAGGCTAAAGTCAAACTGCGAACCTTATCCCACCAGACCCTGATATTAAATTGCGAACCTTTTTTCACCTGACCCTAATATCAAACTGGAAGACTTATCTCACCAGGCCCAAATATTAAAGAGTGATCCTTATTCCGCAAAACCCCAATATTAAACTGCAAACCGATCCCACTCGACTCCAAAAGCAAACTGCGAACATTATCCCAGCAGACCCCAATATCAACTGATAACATTATCATCCCCAGGTCCCAACATCAAACGGCGAGCATTATCCCACCAATCAGGCCCCAATAATACAGTGTGAAACTTATCCCGACAGATCCCAATATTCAAGTGTGAACTTTAGCCCACGAGGCCCCAATATTAAATAGCGAACCATATCCCGCAGACCCCAATATCAAACTATGAACATTATCCCAGCAGACCCCAATAACAAACGCAAACACTAGCCCACTAGACCCCTACAACAAAATGCGAACTTTATCCTACCAGGCCCCAATATCAAACTGCAAGTCTTACCCCAACAGACCCCAATATCAAACTGGAAGCCTTATCCCACCAGACCCCAATATTAAACAGTGAACCCTATCTTGCAAGACCCCAACATTAAACTGTGAACTCATCCCACCAGACCCCAAATATTAAACTGAGAACATTATCCTGTCAGACACCAAAATCAAACAGCGAACTTTATCCCAACAGGCCCCAATATCAAACTGCGAGCTGTATTCCAACAGACCCCAATATCAAACTGTGAGCCTTTTTCCAGCAGACCCCAGTATCAAACTGCTAGACTTATCCAATCAGACTCTGATATTAAACAGTGGATCTCTTTCCACCGGACCCCCGATGTCTTATCCCACTAGGCCCAAATATAAAAAGAGTGGACCTTACACCACCGGACCCCAATATTAAACCTCGAACCCTATCCTGCAAGACACCAAAATCAAATTGCAATTGTTATCCCACCAGACCCCAATATCAAACAGCATACATTGCCCCACCAGGCCCCAATATCAGCTGACCAACATTATCCCACCAGGTCCCAAAAACAACCTACAGCCATTACCCATTAGGCCCCAACATGAACCTGTACAAGCCCGAATATCAAACTGCGAATATTATCTAGCCAGAACCCAATATGATACTGAGAATATTATTCCACCAGACCCCAGTATCAAACTGGAAACCTTATCCCACCAGGCTCAAATATTAAACAGTGAACCATATCCCACCAAACCCCAATATTAAACTGCGAACCCATCTGATCAGACACCAAAATCAAACTGCAAACATCCCAGCAGACTCCAATATCAAACTGGTAACATTATCACTCCACATCCCAACATCAAACTGTGAGCATTATCCCACCAATCACCAATATCAAACTGAAAGCCTTGACCAACCAGGCTCCAATATTAAAGAGTGAATCTTATCCCGCCAGACCCCAATATTCAAGTGCGAGCCTTAACCCCCAGGCCCCAACATTAAATTGCAAACCATATCCCAGCAGACCCCAATATCAAACTGCGAACATTCTCCCAGCAAACCCTAATATCAAACTGCGAGCCTTTTCCCACCAGACTCCAATATCAAACTGGAAATGTTATCCCACCAGACCCAAATATTAAAGAGCGAACCTTATTCCGCCAAACGCCAATATTAAACTGCAAATCCTATCCTGACAGACCCCCATATGAAACTGCAAACCTCATCCCGTCAGATGCCAATATTAAACTGTGAACCCATCCCAAGAGACTCCAATATTGAACTGTGAACATTATCCCACCAGATCCCAATATTAAACTGGGATCCTTATCCCATCAGACTCCAACATCAAACTCCGAACCTCATTGCACCAGACCCCAATGTCAAATTGGAAGCCTTATCTAACCAGGCCCAAATACTAAAACTGAACCCTATCCTGCCAGACCCAAATATGAAACTGTGAACCCATCCCACCAGACCCCAAAATCAAACTGCAAACATAATTCCCCAATATCAAACTGTGAACCTGATCTCACCAGATCTTAATATCAGGCTGTGAACCTTATCCCACTAGAATCCAATATCAAACTGCAGACATTGCACCACCAGGCCACAATATCAGCCGACCAACATTATTCCACCAGGTCCCAAAATCAACCTACGACCATTATCTCACTAGGCCCCAACATGAACTTGTAAAAGCCCAAATATCAAACTGTAAACATTATCCCACCAGACCCCAACATCAAACTGTGAACATTATGCCACCAGGTCCTAACATCAAACTGCGAATCTTATCCTGCCAGGCCCCAATATCAGATTGCGAGCCTTCTATCCCCAGACTCCAATATTAAACTGGAAACCTTAACCCACCAGACCCCAATATGAAACTGCAAACCCTATCCTGCCAGATCCCAGTATTAAACAGTGAACCCTATCCCACCAGAACCCAATACAAACTGCAAACCCATCCCACTGGACTCCAAAATCAAACTGTGAACATTATTCTACCAGGCCCCAATTTCAAACTGCAAACATTATCGCAGCAGACAACAATATCAAATAGGTAACATCACCACCCCTGGTCCCAACATCAAATGCGAGCATTATCCCACCAATCACAAATATCAAACTGAAAGCCTAGTCCAACCAGGCCCCAATATTAAAGTGCGAAACTTATCCCGACAGAATGCAATATTCAAGTGCGAATCTTAGCTCACAGGCCCCAATATTAAATTGCGAACCGTATCCCAGCAGACCCCAATATCAAACTGTGACTATTATCCCCGCAGATCCTAATTTCAAACTGTGAACATTATCCCAGCAGACCACAACGCTAAACGGCGAACATTATCCCAGCCGATGCCAATATTATACTGGGAATATTATACCACCAGACCCCAACATCAAACTGCGAGCCTTATTCAACCAGACCCCAATATCACCGTAGAAGCCTTATCCCACCAGGCCCAAATATTAAAGAGTGAACCTTACCTCACCAGATCCCAATATTAAACTGCAAATCCTATCCTGCCAGATCCCAAAGTTAAACTGAAAACATTATCCCACCAGTCCCCAAAATCAAACATTATCCCAACAGACGCCAATATCAAACTGCAAATCTGTTCCCACTAGACCCCAAATATCAAACATTGTCCCACCAGGGCCCACTATCAGCCTACCAACATTATCAACATCTCGGGCATAAGCCCTTCTTCAGGAATCCTGAAGAAGGGCTTATGCCCGAAACGTCGATTTTCCTGCTCCTTGGATGCTGCCTGACCTGCTGCGCTTTTCCAGCAACACATTTTTCAGCTCTGATCTCCAGCATCTGCAGTCCTCACTTTCTCCTACCAACATTATCACCCCAGGTCCCAACATCAAACTGCGAAACATATCCCACCAGACCCCAAAATTCAAGTCGGCAGAATTGGATGCTGCAGATGCTGGAGATTAGAGTCAAGATTAGGAGTGGTGCTGGAAAAGCATAGCAGGCCAGGCAACATCCAAGAAGGAGGAAAATTAATATTTCGGGCAAAAGACCTTCAATTTTCTTTCTCCTTGCATGCTGCCTGACCGGCTGTGCTTTTCCAGCACCACTCTAATCTTGACCTCAATATTCAAGTGCAAACCTTATCCCACAAGACGCAAATAATAAATTGTGAAGCATATCCCACCAGACCCCAGTATTAAACTGATAACTAAATCCCACTAGACCCCACTATCAAACTGCAAACAGTCTCCCAGCAGACTCCAATATCAAACTGTGAACTTTATCCAACCAGGCCCCAATATAAAAAAGTGAACATTGTCTCATCAGTCCACAACAACGAACTGAAAGCCTTATCCCAACAGTCCCGAATATTAAAGTGTGAACCTTATCCCGCCAAACTCCACTAAGAAACTGCAGACATTATCCTATCAAGTGCCAATATCAAACTGCGAACATTATCCATTCAGGCCCTACCAACATTATCCCACCAGGGCCTAAAATCAACCTATGACAATTATTCCATTAGGCCCCAATATCAACATGTACAGGCCTGAATATCAAACTGTGAACATTATCCCACCAGACCACAAAATCCACCTGCGAACACTGTCCCACCAGAACCCAATATCACATGGCAAACATTATCCCACCGGACCCCAATATGATACTGGAAACATTATCCCAACAGATCCCAATATCTAACTGTGAACATTGTCCCACCAGTCCACAGGAGTCCCAAATATTAAAGTGCGAACCTTATTGCGCCAGACCCCACTAAGAAACTGTGAACCTTATTGCACAAGGCCCCAATATCAGACTGCAAGCCTTATCCTACCAGACGCCGATATTAAACTGATAACCATATCCCACAAGGCCCCAAAATCAAACTGCAAACATTATCCCAGCAGACCCCAATGTCAAACTGCGAAACTTATCCAACTAAGCCCCAAATATTGTATCACCAGTCTCCAACATCAAACTGCAAGCCTAATCCCAACAGTCCCAAATATTAAAGTGCGAACCTTATCCCGCCAGATCCCAAAATCAACGTACGACTATTATCCCATTAGGCCCCAATATCAACATACAGGCCCGAATATCAAACTACGAACATTACCTCACCAGACTACAAAATCCACCTGCCCACAGAATCCAACATCAAACGGCAAACATTATTCCCCCAAGCCTCCATATCAAACTGCAAATGTTATGCCAACAGGCCTCAATGTCAAAATGCAAATATTATCCCATCAAACCCCAACATCAAACTGTTTTTTAAAAAAAAAAATCGCTCCAGGCTAAAATATCAAACTACAAACATTATCCCACCAGGCTACAATACCAAACTGGGAACATTAACTCACCAGGTCCCAACATTAAACTCTGAGCCTTATCCTACCAGACTCGGGTACCAAACTGCAAATATTATTCCACTAGACCCCAATATCAAACTGCAAACATTATCCCACTAGACCCCAACATCAAACTGCTAATCTAATTCAACCAGACCGCAATATCACCCTGGAAGCTTTATCCCACCAGACCCAAATATTAAAGAGTGAATTCATCCCACCAGACCCCAAAATCAAACTGTGAACGTTATCCTGCCAGACACCAATATCAAACTGCGAATCTGTTCCCAGTAGACCCCAAATATCAAACATTGTCCCACCAGGCCCTAATATCAGCCACCTCACATTATCACCCCAGGTACCAACATCAAACTACGAACATTATCCCATCAGGCACCGAATTCAAACTGAAAGTCTTGTCCAACCAGACCCCAATAGTAAAGTGCAAAACATATCCCGCCAGACCCCAATATTCAAGTTGGCAGAAATGGGTGCTGCAGGTGCTGGAGATTAGAGTCAAGATTAGAGTGGTGCTGGAAAAGCACAGCGGGTAAGGCAGCATCCGAGGAGGAGGAAAATCGACTTTTTGGGCAGAAGCCCTTTGGCTTTTGCCTGGAACGTCGATTTTCCTCCTCCTTGGATCTGGTGGGATAAATGTAGGTACATTGATATTAGGGCCTGGATGTATAATGTTCACAGGTTGATACTGGGGCCTTATCCAACCAGGCCCCAATATAAAAGCGAACATTGTCCCACCAGTCCACAATAACAAACTGAAAACCTTATCCCAACAGTCCCGAATATTAAAGTGCGAACCTTATCCCGCCAGAGCCCACTAAGAAACTGCAGACATTATCCTACCAGGCACCAATATCAAACTGCGAATATTATCCACCCAGGCCCTAATATCAACCTACCAACATTATCCCACCAGGCCCCAAAATCAAGCTACGACAATTATTCCATTAGGTCCCAATACCAACATATACAGGTCTGAATATCAAGCTGCAAGTAATATCCCACCAGACCCCAATATCAAGCTATGAACCTCAACCCAACAGGCCCCAATATCAAATTGCAAACATTATCCCTGCAATACCTGATACCCTTGCAATAGGAAAGGTGCTGTTAAAATTGACAGGCTTCAGAAAATATTTATAAGCATGTTGGTAGGTTTGAGCTGAAAGAGGCTGAATCGGCTATGGCTATTTACCCTGGAGCGTCAGAGGCTGAGTGGTGATCTTATAGAGATTTATACAATCATCTATTTTCCCTGAACTGTCAGAGTCGAAGAGGTGACCTTACGTAGGTTTACAAATCACAAGGGGCATGGATAGGGTAAACAGACAAGGTCTTTTCCCTGGAGTGGGGGAGTCCAGACTACAGGGCATCGGTTTAAGGTGAGAGGGGAAAGATTTAAAAGGGACATAGGGGGCAACTGTTTCATGCAGAGGTGGTGCATTGGAGGATCTGAAACCTGAGTCGAGGCTGAGGTAACTAGTTGTTGTCAGGGACAACCACTTTACAGGTGCTCTTAATAACGTAGGCAGCAACAAGATGGCTTCTCAATGCAAATAACATGACAAAACAGCTTCTATTCTTTTTTTTCTGTACACTACCACCTAAGTGCCAAAACAGCTTCTAGGCTGCAAATTGACAATTCTGCTAAAGCTGCATAAAATGGCTGTTAACGAGTTTTGTGAAGATTTGTAGCTCAGGTTATTTGCAGCTTAAAAATGGCTTTTAAGTTACTAACTGCTAATTCTGCTATTGCTGCATAAGTGATTAACCACAATCTGCTTCAATAGAGATTAGAAGACAATGCTGCCTTTAAAGCATAGAAATAATTAGACGAGACAAGACATTACTGGCCATCCTAACTGACCTTCAGTTGCAGGTGCAATGGCTTGGTTAGTGAGTTCAGGATAGCCTGAGTGGTGGAAAATGAAGTTGGTTTCCAGGAAATATCATTGGACCACATAACTATCAAATAAGGCAGTATCGTGTATTAATTAGTAATTGTTTGAATGTACTATGAGGTTGCCTGTACCCTTCTTTAAAAAGGGAATAAGAATGTGTGTTTTAAGCCATGTGCGCAGCTCCACCAAGGAACAAGGAAGTACGCAACCTCTATTTCTGGATGCACTGTGCCCGGCCATATGAAAAGTAAAGAGTAAAGTTTTAACAGTCAGACGATTGGGAGTGTTTATTCACTGATTGCAGAACAGAGATTCCCCACCGGGGGGATCCAGATCTTCACATGGAATGAACTGCCAGAGAAAGTGGTGGAGGGTAGTACAATGACAACATCTAAAAGCCATTTAGATGGATGAATATGAACAGGAAGGGTTGAGGGAGAGATGGGCCAAATGCTGGAAAATGGGTCTAGGTTAATTTGGGATATCTGATCAGCATAAATGAGTTGGACCAAAAGGGCTTGTTTCCGTGCTGTCCATTTCTATGAATCTATGAGTGTTAGAAGCCAACATCAAATGTCACTATAATCTTGCCTTTGCTGTATAGTAGATAAAGAAAACTTAGGAAATAGGATGCAGTATAGTAAAGATGCCAAGTTACAGAGATCATGACAACATGATCAAGCGTAGGAGTAGGCAATTCAGCTCCTTGAGCATGTTCAGTTGTTTGATAAACTCATGGCTGATCTCACCTTGATCTCAACTCTAATTTCCTGCCCACTCCCATAATCTTTCAACTCATTCTCATTAAAACTCAGTTCTCTCTCTTCCTTATGTTTACTCAATGTCCTAGCATCCACCAGATCTTGGGGTAGTAATTACTCATGGGTGGCATGGCGGTTTGCACTGCTGCCTTACAGCGCCAGGGATCCGGGTTCAATTCCCACCTCGGGCAACTGTCTGTGTGGAGTTTGCACATTTTCCATGTGTCTGCGTGGGTTTCCACCAGGTGCTCCGGTTTCCTCCCACAGTCCAAAGATGTGCAGGTTAGAGTGAATTGGCCATGCTAAAATGTCCATAGTGTTGGGTGTAGGGGAATGGATCTGGTTGAGGGTTACTCTTCGGAGGGTCAGTGTGGACTTGTTGGGCCGAAAGGGCCTGTTTCCACACTGTAGGGAATCTAATCTAATCATCTATTTTAAATCTGTTAGCCCTTATCCTAAAATTATGACCAAATGATCCAGTTGCCTCCTTTCTCGATCCCTGATCAACTTTGTCAATCTCATTATTCCCCAGAGCTGAAAATGTGTTGCTGGAAAAGCGCAGCA
>NC_057753.1:6101405-6112986 GCF_004010195.1 Chiloscyllium plagiosum
TTCCAACAACACATTTTCAGCTCTGATCTCCAGCATCTGCAGTCCTCACTTTCTCCTAGAACATTATTCCCCAGACCCAACTAGAAAGCAGCGAACATTTGAAAATACTCACCACTGGAACAAGTTCACCATCCATTTTTAACATCTCATACTGGAGTCTGTGGCAGAAAAGATATCAGAAACAAGAGTCAGCAAAAACACACACACACACAGCAGAGGAAATATTTAGGATGCAGAAAATGTCATAGCTCCTTCATTGAACATACTGTAAAGAACGTCTACGAAATCCATCAACATCAGTCAGGGATAAATATTCAGAAGAGAATAGCATTTCTCCTGATTTGAGTTCACTGTGTATAAATCCTCCCTCTCTAACCCTGCATCCTTCTCAGTTCAGCATACAGATTTATAGTGTTCCCTGCTTGTGTCCCAGGATGACCAGGGTGATCGCGGAGTTTTTGATAGTGAGGTTGGGGTTGCAACGGAGTGAGTGGAGGGCTGCGCGTTCCGAGGGTGAGAGGTTGGAGTGGGTGAGAGGGGTGGGGGAGTTCAGGTGGCGGTTAATATCGCGGCGGCAGTTGGCTATGCAGAGGTCGAGGGCAGGTAGGAGGCCAGCACGGGGTGTCCAGGTGGATGGGGTGTGTTGGAGGCGGGAGAAGGCGTTTTTTTTGATAATGACCACACAACATTCCCTGCTGTGACTGCCACTCCTTGTGGTCGACAGTCCCTCGATTTGGGGATGAAGTCTACTCAGGGTCAGGATTCGCTGTCCTGAGTCTTCATGTGGCTGAAGAGAGCTGCAGATCTTTGATCAATGGCGGGGGTCGTCCCCATGGGTAGCCACGTTCAGAGATCAGGATTCGTTTCCTTCCCTCTCCTCCTGTCTCATCAAGGAGCCCTTGGGGGGTGAAAGGTTAATCCAGCTTGATGGACAGGTCGTCACCATGCTGGAGGGCGGGGCAGCAAGCTCCACCCACTCATTGCAAAGACGGCCCCCTACAAAGATGGCGGCCGCACACCCGCGCGATGCCCCCTACAAAGATGGCGGCCGTCACCCTCGGGGGGGGCCCTCTGCCTCCGCGGGCAAGCCGCCGGTGTCCGGTTCGCCCCACAAACGGTGCCGCTTTCCGCGCTGCGTCCCTCACTCAAGGCGTCCGCGGAACCTTTCGTTCGTTTCGCCCGATCCGTCGCCCCGTACCTGTCGCTCCATTTTGTAACATTCGCCGAGCGGAACGGGAACGGGATGAGGAGACGGGGGGGGAGGAGTGAGAAACAAACTGACCGCCACCGCCGCCGCCGTCGTCTTCGCTCGCACGTTCCGCGCGCATGCTCCCTTCACAGCGCGGTGTGCGCCTGCGCACCAACGGTACTTTACGGCGGGAGCGGGGAAAATAAACCGAACCTCTCCGTCTCCGCGCATGCTCCAGTTACCGTGCGGCTGTGCGCCTGCGTATGCACGTACTTCCGGTGGAGCGGGAACTTTCGAGAAGGCTGGAAGAGGGGCACTGAGCTGTTTCTGTCGGCGGCGGCGGCGGCGGCGTTTGCCGGGGTTCAAACGGAGCAGGCCGGCCGAGGTCGTGCGTGCAGGTGGGAAGTCAGTTGCGCTGATGGCCGTCTGAGGCCAGCGGTCGGTGCTACAATACGAGGCGATGCGGAGGTCGAGGCTGCGTCGCTGGGGAAACACCGCACAGTGCAGCCGGTCAGGCAGCGCCCCGCCGCGGGACGTGGAGAGCCACCGTGCTGGCTGCTCAGGGGGAGGCTAAAAGGTGTGATAAAAGCAGCTGAGACAGCGAATGTGCTGCAGGAGAGCGCACAGCCCGGGCTGGGGCTGGGGCCGGGGCTGGGTGTGGAGGCTGTGTCTCTGATCTCTACAAACAACCCGCCCCGCCCCTGTGGGTAAAGTTCACTCAGAGCAGGGGGTGGGGGGTGGGTGGGGGAGAAGTTACCGTTTTGAGAGGTGAGCCACTTGCTGGTAGTGAGACATGAGCGATTACGCACTCTTCCTGATCTGTTAGGCCGAGAGTGTGGTAATTTGTGGGATAGATGGGCAGCAGTTTACTGTCCCCCCTGTGTAAGATCTGGTTGGAGTGCCAACTCAACTCCTGAGGAAGTTACTGTTTTGAGAGATGCAGGATCTAGCCAGTGGCTGATAGTAAGGGATGAGTAAATACGCATGCAGGAGTTGTAAGTAGTTGTTACTTAATTATTCTCTGTACTTTAAGAAGTAAAGTTGTTTAGGGTGTAGGTTTGCTCGCTGAGCTGTAGGTTTGATATCCAGACGTTTCATTACCTGGCGAGGTAACATCATCAGTGGTGACCTCCAAGTGAAGTGAAGCTGTTGTCTCCTGCTTTCTATTTATATCTTTCTCCTGGATGGGGTTTCTGGGTTTGTGGTGATGTAATTTCCTTTTTTTTCTGAGGGGTTGATAGATGGCATCTAGATCTATGTGTTTTGTTTATGGCGTTGTGGTTGGAGTGCCAGGCCTCTAGGAATTCTCTGGCATGTCTTTGCTTAGCCTGTCCCAGGATAAATGTGTTGTCCCAGTCAAATTGGTGTTTTTTTTTCATCCATGTGTAGGGCTATGAGAGAAAGAGGGTCGTGTCTTTTTGTGGCTAGCTGGTGTTCGTGTATCCTAGTGGCTAACATTTTCTTCTTGTTTGTCCTATGTAGTGTTTGTAGCAGTCCTTGCATAGAATTTTGTAGATGATGTTGGTTTTGTCCATGGGTTGTACTGGGTCTTTTAAGTTTTAGTTTTCAAACAAAAACTCAGCGAGCAAAGCTGTGCCCTAAACCTCAACCTGCGCTACAAACCTCGCAGTAAAGTTGTTAATTTGTACTTTTAAATAGTCTTTGGACTATTACAGATTACTATCACAGATTACTATATGGGATAAATCTTTTCCGTGTTGCTGGTTTAAATTAAGCAGGTAGTTTTAGCCCATGTTGTTACAGTTTAGTGGGCTCTGCCCTGCGTTTCAACTGGTTTAGACTGATTTGAATACATTTGTGGGTAATAAAAATCTCAGCAGATTTAAACCCTTGTAGCCTGGTGTCCTAGATCTTTAAGTAAAATGTAGGTGAGGCGATATGTTTAATTTCTGTTACTTGTGGTTGATTTTAAATTGAAAGTGAGAGAAGTGGATCTAAATATTGCGTTGAGGTTCTGGGATTTGAAGGCGATTCTCAAATTTTCTGAGAAACTGTAGAAGGAAAGAAAAAGGCCATACTTTTAGAATTAGAAAATACATTAGATTAGGGTTTAACCAAGGGCAAAAGTAAAGCTGAAATTGTAAAGGAGTTACTTAAACACTTAGACGTGTCAGAGAAACAGACTAGTGCAGTAGAAGTAGAAAAACGTAGATTGCAATTGAGAAAAATTGAGTTAGAAGATAAACAAAGGGAGAGAAAAATAGAAAGAAAGACAGAAGCAATAGAAGGAGAAGGTTCTTAGCTGAGCAAAAAGACAGAAATTGAACTGTAAGTCGAGACTTAGTCAGTTAATAGGATGGAGATTAAAAACGAAGGTAGTGATATATACCATTATGTCAAAACACTCTCTTATTTTGAGAAAGATGTTGAAGCCTTTATTTAATTTTTAAAAATTGGCTAGGCAAATGGAGTTGTCTGAGGATTTACGGGTAGTGCTAGTTCAGATTAAACTGGTAGGCAGAACTAGTGAGGTATTTGTCACATTGTTAAATAAGGTGACAAGATTATTAAAAGGTTAAACAGGCTATTTTAATTGCTTTTCAATCTGTAAAAGAAGCTTATACACAGTGGTTCAGAAACACAAAGGAGGAACCAGGTCAGACTTATGTTGAGTTTGAAAGAATTTTGATAAATGGGGTGTATTTTCTGAAAATGGATAGGATCTTTGAGGCACTACAATAAATTTTTCTGCTGAAGGAGTTTAAAGCCTCACTCCCAGAGATAAGAATTCACGTGGAGGAACAGAAGTTTCAAAAAGTGGGAAGGGCAGTAGAATTGGCAGATGAATGCATGTTGGTGCATAAGCCAAGCTTCCAACCAGACTTTTGTCCTGTGAGGGAGAGAAGTTGGATGAAGGGGAGCTCCTACACCACAAGACTGAGTAGAGAGCGCTGGTAAGGGGTTACCACTGGTTAAAGAAGGTGGACAAGAGGTGAAAGACCTCGGGTGTTTTTGCTGTAATGGAGTGAAATATGAACTGTTACAGTACCAGTGGTTTCAGAAGGGGGACAAGGAAAAGGTGTTTTCACTGCCAGAAAGTGGGATATGTAAAATCACAGTGCTAGTTATTAAAGAAAGGCACTGTGGGAAAAGATGTGGTGAATGAAACTAAGCCAGTGGCATTAGTGAAGGTAGTAAAGGAGACACCAGCAAGAGCCAAAGAGCTGCAGGAGAGTCTACAGCCTAGGCAGGGGCTGGGTATGGAGTTAGTACCTGATCTCTATGAAGAATTCGCCTCTGTGGGTCAAGTTTATTCAGAACGGGAGAGGAGAAGGGGTAAGTTAAAATTCTGAGAGATACAGGCTCTAACCAGTGGCTGGTAGTAAGGAATGAGTGAATATGTACTCTTTCTGATCTGATCCCTGAGAATATGACAATTTATGAGATAGATGGACAGAAATTTAGCAACCCCCTACTTAAGATCAGGTTGAAGTGCCAACTCAAGACAGGGAAAGTTAGTGGGACTGATCAACTGTGTCAGTTCCAGGAATTCAGTTTGTTCTTGGGAATTATTTAGCAGGAGTTGAAAAATATGGTGCTGGAAAAACACAGCAGGCCAGGCAGCATCCCTACTTCAGGCTTATGCCCGAAACGTCTGTTCTCCTGCTCCTCGGATGCTGCCGGCTTGCTATGTTTTTCCAGCACCACATTTTTCAACTTTGGTACTCCAGCATCTGCAGTCCTCACTTTCTCCTAATTATTTGGCAGGATAAGGTGGAATGACTTGTGGAGAAGCCCAAGGAAGACCGAGATGGGGAGAAGGATAGGAAGTTATAATTTTAAGAAGTACAGAATCTATTTGCTGTGCTGTCAGATAAAGTGTCAAGAGATCATAAAGAGGTCAAACAGGTTATTTTAAGTGCTTGTGAATTGACACCAGAAGCATTTAGACAGTGGTTTAAAAACACAGAGAAGGAACCAGGTCAGACTTGAGCTTTAAAGAATTAAACATAATCATCTTGATCGATGGGTGCGTACTTTGAAAATAGATAGGACCTTTGAGACTCTCGGAGAGATTATTTTGCTGGAGGAGTTTAAAAACGCACTTTCAGAGGTGGTAAGTGTATGGAATGAGCTGCCAGAGGAAGTCGTGGAGGCTCGTAAAGTTGCAACATTTAAGAGGCATTTGGATGCGTATATGAATAGAAGGGTTTGGGGAGATATGGACCAGGTGCTGGCAGGTGGGACTAGAATGCCCGAAACGTCGATTCTCCTGTTCCCTAGATGCTGCCTGACCTGCGCTTTTCCAGCAACACATATGAATAGAAGGGTTTGGGGAGATATGGACCAGGTGCTGGCAGGTGGGACTAGATTGGATTGGAATATCTGGTCGGCATGGACGAGTTGGACCGAAGGGTCTGTTTCCGTGCTGTACATCTCTCTGACTGAGTTTACGTGGAGGAACAGAAAATTCAGGAAGTGAGAAGGGCAGCAGAATTAGCAGATGGGTGCATAAGACAAGCTTCTGGTCAGAATTTTATCTTGTAAGGGATAGAAGTTGGAAGAAGGGGAGATCACTCATTACGAAATCAAGAGTAGAGGACACTTATAAGAATTTACGGCAGGTTTAAAAAGAAGCCCAAGAGATTGGAAAAGTGGTGAGGCCGTAGGGATTTCCATGTAGTAAAGTGGGACACGTAAAGCCACATTGCTGGTCAGTAAAGGCAAAGATGTGGTAAAAGAAACTAAGCCGGTGGCATTAGTGAAGGTAGTAAAGGAGACCTCCAGAATAGCTGTGGCCTCATTCCTGATGACTGGCTTTTGCCTGAAACGTCGATTTTCCTGCTGCTTGAATGCTGCCTGAGCTGCTGTGCTTTTCCTGCACCACTCTAATCTAGAATGTTAAAAATCACAACACGAGGTTATAGTCCATCAGGTTTATTTGGAAGCAATTGCTTTCGGAGCGCTGCTCCTTCATCAGGTAGTTGTGGAGCAGGGCCACGACACAGAATTTATAGCAAATGTTTCCTCCAGCATTTGTAGTGGTTTGAATCTGCCACTTCCGGTTGTCAGTTCCAGCTGCCCGCTGCAGTGGTCGGTATATTGGGTCCAGGTCGATGTGCTTATTGATTGAATCTGTGGATGAGTGCCATGACTCTAGGAATTCCCTGGCTGTTCTCTGTTTGGCTTGTCCTATAACACTACTATTATAAGTGTGTGTGGGGAGTGTAAGTGTGTGTGTATGAAAGAGATGGTCTGCGTTGAGAATGTGTATAAGGTATGAGCAGGTAAGGAAATAATTAACATTAGGGGTGTGTGAGACAAAGGCTCAGCTTGGATCAGCTTGAACTAAAAGTAAACTTTGAGGTGCTGGGGGCAACTGTAATGCTTTCACAAGGTGAAAAAGCATCCATTATGTAAACGCAAAAGTGAAGGCTGCAGGTGCTGGAGATTAGAGTCAAGAGCATGGTGCTGGAAAAGCACAGCAGGCCAGGTAGCATCCGAGAAGCAGGAATATCAACGTTTCAAGCAAAAGCCCTTCATCAGGAATGAGGCAGTGAGCCTCGGGTTGAGAGATTATTGGTGGTGGGGCTAAGGAGAAGGTAGCTGAGAGTCTGATAGGTGGATGGAGTTGGGGGTACTAGGGATAGGTCAGGGACGAGGATGGAATAGCAGGGGCAGATGGGAAGGAAGATGGACGGGTCATGATGGTGCCGAGCTGGAAGGTATAAGGTGGGGAGGGGAAGTGAGGAAACTGGTGAAATCCACATTGACGCCATATGGTTGGAGGGTCTCTAAGCAGAAGATGAGGCATTTTTCCTCCAGGTGTCTGATTATAAGGGTGTGGCACTGGAGGAGGCCCAGGTTTTTGGCCGAGTAGGAGAGGAAGTTGAAGTGTTCGGCTACAGAGCGGTGGGATTGGTTGGTGCAGGTGTCCCAGAGATGTTTTCTGAAGCAATTTGAGTAGGCGCTCTGTCTCCCCAATGTAGAAGAGATCGCATCAGGAGTAACGAATACGGTAAGTGATGCGTGGAAGTGAAGATGAGACATTGATGTGTGTGGAAGGATCCTTTGGGGTCTTGGACAGAGGTAAGGGGGGAGCAATGGGTGCAGGTCTTGCATTTCCTGTGGTGGCAGGGGAAGGTTTGGGAGGGGAGAGTGTGGGAGCAGAAATTGTAGTCTTTAAAAAGGAGGCCATCTTGTGTGTTCTGTAGTGAAACTGGTCCTCCTAGGAGCAGATGTAGCGGAGGCGGAGGAATTGGAAATAAGGAATAGCAGTTTTTTTACAGGAGGCAGGGTCGGAGGAGGTGTCATCCAGGTAGCTTTGAGAGTGGGTGGGTTTGTAGAAAATGCCGGTGAGTTGGACACAGTTGATGGAGGTGGAGAGGTCCAGGAATGGGATGACGGTGTCTGAGAAGGTCCAGGTGAATTTAAGGTCGACGTAGAATATGTTAGTGAAGTTGATGAACTGAACTTTTCAACGTCCTCTGGAGCATGAGGTGGCACTGATACAGTGTTCAGTGTAGCAGAGGAAAAGGTAGGGAGTGATGCAGATGTAACTCCGGAAGATGGACTGTTCTACGTAGGCAACAAAGAGGCAGGCATAGCTGGGACCCAAGTGAGTGTCCACGGCTACCCCTTTCATCTGGAGGTAGTGGGAGGATTTAAAGGAGAAATTAAGAGTGAGGACCAGTTCAGCGAAATGAATTAGTGTTAATGGAAGGGTCCTGGTCAGGAAGGCGGGAGAGGAAGAAACTGAGGACTTGGAGGCTTTGATCATGGCAGATGGAGGTGTATGTGGACTGGATGTCCATGGGAAGATGAGGTGTTAGGGGCCATGGAATCTGAAGTCTTGAAGGAGGTGGGTGGTGTGCCGAATATTTATGGAGAGTGTGGGCGGGGTGGGGGGTGATGTTTAGGACAGTATTGAGGTATATAGAGATGAATTCAGTGGTGCAAGAGCAAGCTGAGACGATGGGTCAGCCGCGGTAGTCAGGCTTGGGGATCCTGGGTAGGAGGTAGAACCAGGTGGTGTGGGATTCTGAACTGAGGTTAGAAATTGTGGGTGGGAGAATATCTGAGGTGATGAGGTTGTATATCGTCTGGGAGATGGAGGTTTGGTCTGATGATTCATTATATAAAGCCATTTAACAAAATGAAGAAGCATTCAGTATATAAAGTCAATTAACAAGATGAAAAGTGTTCATTATGTGAAGCCAGTTAAGAAGGTTAAGAACATACATTGTGTAAAAGCAGATGACTTAATCTTTACTATTGACACTTGCTGATTATAACGGTCACCCAATCAATACGTACGTTGCCTTATCTGAATGCTCCTCCCTGTAAATGACTATATAATTCTTTAAGGAACTGCTGTTCCGGAGAAGACTGAACTCCTGTCTCTGTGCGCATGGTTGATCAGACATAAATTCTGTGTCTTATAATCCTGCTCCACAACCCCCTGATGAAGGAACAGTGCTCCGAAAGCTGGTGCTTCCAAATCAACCTGCTGGACTCTAACCTGGTGTTGTGTGGGAGAATATCTGAGGTGATGAGGTTGTATATCGTCTGGGAGATGGAGTTTTGGTCTGATGATTCAGTATAAAGTCAATTAACAAGATGAAAAGTGTTCATTATGTGAAGCCTGTTAAGAAGGTTAAGAACATACATTGTGTAAAAGCAGATAACTTAATCTTTACTATTGACACTTGCTGATTATAACGGTCACCCAATCAATACGTATGTTGCCTTATCTGAATGCTCCTCCCTGTAAATGACTATATAATTCTTTAAGGAACTGCTGTTCCGGAGAAGACAGAACTCCTGTCTCTGTGCGCATGGGTGATCAGACATAAATTCTGTGTCTTATAATCCTGCTCCACAACCACCTGATGAAGGAACAGTGCTCCGAAAGCTATGCTTCCAAATCAACCTGCTGGACTCTGACCTGGTGTTGTGATTTTTAACTTTGCCCATTCAAGCCTGACTGACCATTCTCAAAGATCGTGGCGATCTGCCTCAATTTCTCATTCAATGACGACCCTGATCACCAACAACTCCTCGATATTTCAATAATCTATCTGCCTTCTGTATGAAAACTTTGTTATAACCTTCACAATTCTCTAGGGTAGACCATTCCAGGAATTCACTTCGCATGTGAAATTCCTTCACATCTTAGCTATAATTTACTGTTTCTTCCTCTGTAACAATGTCCTCCAGTTCAAGATTCACTCACTAATGGATAATCTACCCTGTAATGTCCCCTCAGGCTGTTGTAAATTTCAATGAATTAATACCTAACTTATTATTTTTGATTTTGCAAAATTTCAATGGACCCCATGAGCCCTTGCCTTTGCAATCGGTCTCCCTTATCAAAAGTCTTGCTGAAGTCCAAATATATATCAAAAGTGTTGTCCGCACAGGTCACCTGGAAAAAAAATTTGATTCAAGTTGACCAGCTGTAACCTCTCTAAACCAAAACCGTGCAGACTGTTCTTGATCAATCTTTGCCTCTGCTAATGCAAAATAATTCTGTCCCTCAGAATTGTTTTAAATATTTTCCTTATCATCAAGGTTAATTTGACTGTCTTTTCTTCGCTTATTCCTCAATCTCTTCTTGAATAAAAGTAGCATTTTGGTTGTCATTCAGTCATGTAGCTCCTCTCTTGTGGCCAGAGAGGTGTTGAAAATCTTTGCAAACACGCTGTTATTTTGTCTCAAAAGCCATTAATTCTCCGCCCCGCCCAAAACCGCCTCCTGTGTGCCCACACCCTCTCTTTGGAGCAGCCAGACTGGACACCAACAACAAGACTGCTGCTGCAGCAGTTGCCTTTGTGGGGTAAGTCTCCAAATAGTGTGTACACAGCCACAGGGAAAGGGGGTGGGGTTAGGGTACACCCCTCTCTACAACTCCAGAGAAAGTGTGGGAAGAAAGAGGGCAGGCAGTCAGTCATTTGGAGACGGTGTCTATTTAATTACTGTAAACAAAAGATGCTGGAAACACGTCTTTGATTAAATGTTTCTATTGGGACCTCGAGACCTCCTTCAGATAATCCGATTTTTGGTTAATTGTGGTTCCTCTGTATAGAATCCCAATAGTGCAGAAAGAAGTAATTTGGGCTATAGAGTCTGCACCAAACCTCTGAAGACTATCAGACCCAGACCCAATGCTGTATATCTCTCAATTTGTAAGGTTCATATGATCTGGTGGTCCCACCCTTCTCATTCATGGAAACACACTGGCCCTGTGCTCTACATATTTCCCTTGTGACTGCTTCCCACTGGTTTGAGACAGATTTACCTGAAAATATCTGTTCATAGCTCACTCTGGCCAAATCATATCTGATCTCATTAAAATCTGTTGGTTTACAGCTTCGATTTCTGGCCCATTCTAGTCCTTTTCCATAACAACCTTGCATCTGAAGGGGTCATGGTGACTGTCTGAAAAATGCTGCTCCACTTCAACCACTTGCCTGGCTTTGTCACTGTAGGACCTCCCTCTCCCTTGTAGGGACTTCACCATACTGGCTTAAACACTCCTTTCTATATTTCTTAAAAGAAATTGTAAAAAGTTCACACAATGATAATAACAATTAATGCTGGGGAAGTGATTTTCTCTTGTATCGTAATGCTATTGCTTCCCTGAAGTTCCCACACGTTCTCGGGTCAATGAATTCAATACACGGAGTCCTTTCTATATTTCTTAAAAGAAATTGTAAAAAGTTCACACAATGATAATAACAATTAATGCTGGGGAAGTGATTTTCTCTTGTATCACAATGCTATTGCTTCCCTGAAGTTCGCCAATTTACTTGCTCATCTATATCTCTTGGATCAATGGTGTGTCTATAGTACATTCTCTGCAATCTGATTCATTTTTCTGTTTTGTTTTTGAGTTCTGTCCATACAGATTCATTTTATAAGTTTTCTAATGTATCATCCCTCCTTACTTTTGTAAAAGATCTCCTGAACAAAAATGAGACCCCATAAGACATAGTGGAAGTAAGGCCATTCGGCCCATCGTGTCCACTCCGCCATTCAATCATGGCTGATGGGCATTTCAATTCCACTTATCCGCATTCGCCCCGTAGCCCTTAATTCCTCGTGATATCAAGAATTTATCAATCTCTGCCTTGAAGACATTTAGCGTCCTGGCCTTCGCTGCACTCTGCGGCAATGAATTCCACAGGCCCACCACTCTCTGGCAGAAGAAATGTCTCCGCATTTCTGTTCTGAATTTACCTCCTCTAATTCTAAGGCTGTGTCCACAGGTCCTAGTCACCTCGCCTAATGGAAACAATTTCCTAGCGTCCACCCTCTCCAAGCCATGTATTATCTTGTAAGTTTCTATTAGATCTCCCCTTAATTTTCTAAACTCCAATGAATACAATCCCAGGATCCTCAGCCATTCCTTGTATGTTAGACCTACCA
>NC_057753.1:6113771-6184281 GCF_004010195.1 Chiloscyllium plagiosum
GGGGCATAGTTTTAAATTAAGGGGTGGTAGGTATAGGACAGATGTTAGGGGTAGATTCTTTACTCAGCGAGTCGTGAGTTCATGGAATGCCCTGCCAGTAGCTGTGGTGGACTCTCCCTCTTTTTCTGGGCATTTAAATGGGCATTGGATAGGCATATGGAGGATAGTGGGCTAGTGTAGGTTAGGTGGGCCTGGATCGACGCAACATCGAGGGCCGAAGGGCCTGTACTGCACTGTATTTTTCTATGTTCTATAAATTGGCCATAGTGTTAGTGCATTAGTCAGTGAAATGGGTCTGGATGGGTTACTCTTTTAAGGGTCGGTGTGGACTTGTTGGGCCGAAGGGCCTGTTTCCACACAGTAGTGAATCTATTCATAAATGACGACATTGCATTTGTTTTCTTAATCACGGACTCAACCTGCATGTTTACCTTTACAGAATCCTCGACTCGCACTCCCAGATCCCTTTGTACTTTGGCATTATGAATTTTCTCACCGTTTAGAAAGTAGTCCACGTTTGTATTCCTTTGACTCTTTCTGTCTCACGTGACAACCCTGTATCATTGGATATTGATTGTCAATTGTGTTCCTCTTTCAACTATTTCTCTGTGATGGCAATGTCTTCATGTCCCCACGTTTTCATTGCTGTCCTCGATTCAACTGCCTGTTCTGTCTGATTCTGAGCATTGGTATAAATACCATCTAACCTTGTTAATCTTGCTTGGGCATTAATTGGTCTGTAAAATCTATGCCTTCCTTTATTCTCACTTTTTACCCCCTTCTGTTTTGAATGCTCTCTGTGGATCCCTGACTAAATTAGTTTATATGCCCCTAATAGGAAACGTAAACCTCAAATGCATATTGGTCCCATTCCAGTCCAGGTGCAACCCCATCTGCCTTGAACAAACAGTGTATAAGATGGCATGCTGTGTTATCCCTGAGTTTAATTCCACCCTTGGGTATCAGTCTGTGTGGAGTTTGCACATTCTCCTCATGTCTGCATGGGTTTCTTCCCGCAGTGCAAACATGTGCCGATTATGGTCAATTTACCATAACCAATTCACCTAATGTCTGGGGATGTGCAGGCTAGATGGGTTAGCCATGGTAAATGCAGGATTACAGGTATAGGGTGAGGGGGGTAGGTCTGGGTGGGATGGTCTTCGGAGGATCAGTGTGGATTCAATGGGCTGAATAGTGGTTAAGAAACTCCGTTATTTTCTTGCACTGCTGGAGGTAAGGATGATGGCTGTGCAGAGATGGACAATAGACAATAGGTGCAGGAGTAGGCCATTCTGCCCTTCGAGCTTGCACCACCATTCATTATGATCATGGCTGATCATCCGCAATCATCATCCTGTTCCTGCCTTATCTCCATAACCCTCGATTCCAAAGAATCAAAGAGCCCTCCAAAGAAAAATAATTGACCTTGGAAATATGATAACTTGATGCATCATAGTTTTAACAAAGATGATTTATATGATTTTTTTTCCTCACATAGTCACAGGCAGGCCAAACATCCGGTTACCTAAGTAGTCCAAGATGGTGAAGAGCTGCCCATGCCTAATGTCATAGAACATGGCTGATAGTAGTTTAGGGACCTTGGGAAAATATTTGCTTTATGTAGTCTTCACAAGTACAATAGTACCTGTAGACCCAAGGTAACAGAACTGAAATAGAATGTGCAGGCATTTATGCAGATGAAATACATAACATTTAATTAGTAAATCTGTCTAAAATACAACCAGTTAAGATCCTTCAAATAATCATAGACATAGCTTCTGAGGTAGTTATAGATTAAACTATACAAAAAAAGCATTCGATGAGAAGATTCAAATAAAATTGAGAGCAAACCAGTTTCTGACAGTAAAAGCAGCCCCCATATAATGTCAGCGAGCGATGAATAATAGATACTGAAATTAGCAGACACTAGAGTGTAAGTGAATGAACACGTTGTAAGACGTGCAAGGATAAAGATCAGGATGACTAGTAATTACAGTTTGAAAGAAAAGAAACTGCTCCCAACTAGCTAAAATTCTAACATTAGGTGTGACCATGTAACTTTGCTGGAGCTGATATTGTAACAATTAATTAAAAGCAATATTATTTTCTATTTTCTGTAATGAGGTTAATAAGGAATTTAAACAGTCCTCAAATGATAAGCAAGTATCCAATTAATTGGCAGCTTCAAATTTCTGGGAAGCAATGTCAGCGTGGGGGTGGTAGCTGCATCAGCCGCATGGCTACTGGCGTTTCCGAGGCCAGGGGAATCTTCTGGAATGTTCAAGGAGCGCTGGTTATGGGTCTCCATTGTGAGAAGCCCCAAGAAGAGATAAGCGAGACTTGAAGACATCATGAGACCATGGAGGATCAGGGGTTGACCAAATGCCTGGCCATCTCTTGTCAGTCCTATGATAAGCTAAATTGAATGTGCATGTAATTAATAATTGTTTGTAAATGTTAAAGGTGGGGGGATGAAACAAATGTATGTTTTCCTTGTTCGGTGAAGGTATCCAGATTTTCAGAGGGTTTCTTCCCGCCAGTGTAATTTCAATAAACTCTGATGTTGGAAGCAACCTTCTGGGTGTCAAGTCAATCATTTGATTATTTCACCCCTTATTGCTGCAAACAAGTTGTCTTCATACAGAAATTGGTATTAAAATTACAAAAATGCCACATGCATTAAGCAGCAATAAGATAGCGAAAGTTTGCAGAGGAAGAGAGCCATGGAAGAGAAACTCATTGACAGCTCCGTACATTTGAGTGGTTGTTACATACTCATCAAAGTGGGAAACCTTGAACCAGCCAGGCCAAATGGTCAATTTGTTTTGGCTAGTAGATCATAACAAGAGACCAGTCTAAACTATGTGGAAAGGTCATGAGGTAACCTAGCTCAGCCAACATGTCCAGAATCATTGTCCTTTTTCTTTCAACATCATCATCAATTCTCAGAATGCAAATTAAATTCATAACCTTCCCAGATCTCAAGCTCCAGGGGATAACATGCAAACATTCAATCCATGACATGTCAGTGCTCACTCAAATCAGCCAATAAAGGGTTAATCTTTCCCTCTGTCTCCCTCTTGTCTCCCTCAAACCCTTCAGTCAGTGAATGTAATTTACAGAAGCATGCTTTTTCTCACTCACACTTGAACAACTTTTTCCAACCTGTAAGGCTAATGAGGCATTTGCTTTCCAGAGCAGCCAAGATGAGGGAGTTGAGGTTCATAAATTCAAATCTGCTCAGTCTGGTAGACATAAAAAATTATCAGGATTGTTCCACTGAGCTTATTAAAT
Source organism: Chiloscyllium plagiosum (assembly GCF_004010195.1). Taxonomy (NCBI): domain Eukaryota; kingdom Metazoa; phylum Chordata; class Chondrichthyes; order Orectolobiformes; family Hemiscylliidae; genus Chiloscyllium; species Chiloscyllium plagiosum. The sequence continues at coordinate 6,117,066 of NC_057753.1, forward strand.
TACAAGTTCTTTTCCTTTTGAGTATGAGTTTTGTTAAGAGTCTTCGATATAAACATAAATTTAGTTATCAGACACTCTACTGTGAAATATGTGTATCTCCAGCCTTTGGCATTAGAAGGAAGTAATGTCACATATTCCACAAGTGAACAACTGTTTTCACCTTATTTACCCCAATCCATTTATAATTAGAACAGATGTCCCCAAATCTTCTGAACAAGCACCTTCCTGCATTCTCTGCAGCAGATGTATCAAATCTAAGGTGACATGCTTTCTCATATGGGCCACGTGCAGTCAGGCAGGACTTGTTTAGTTTGGGATTATGTTTGGCATTAACTAGTTATGACTGACTATAACTACACAGAGCGGTGGGTCTGAGAAAACAGTGGTGTGGGGGTGGGGGAGAGCAGTGTGTTGGACCCGGCGATTGCAACGGGATGGGAGCAGGAGGATGAGCAGAAGCATTTCATAAATTCACAACTCAACACTGTTGTGTGTACTTTTGTTCCCTTTCCCCGAGGAAAGCTTTCCAGGCAATTGAAAAATTGCAAAGGTTTACCAGAGTGATTCTTGGGAAGGTGGGACTGATATATGTTAAGAGATGACCACTTAGGACTGTTTTCACTGGAGTTTAGAAGAATGAGGGGAACCTCAGAACAATGAATCCGAGACAACTTCTCGTGCACACAAATAAACTGGTATGTAAATTTGTACTTCGTTTGGTATTTTTACTTGCCAATGTGGAAAAATGTGAATTTGTTCTGTCCGTGGCATACTGCGGCGTTCCAGTGAATCACAACACAAACTTGAAGAATAACATTTTTGCAACAGGACCAGGGAGCTGCTGGGAAGTTAAAATCCTCCTTTTAAAAACGTACTTAATGGGATCGGTAACCTCCATTTCTGCAGGAGCAGTGGGAGCAGTGAAACCAAGGACCAGAGGGCTGCCGGCAAGGTAAATTAATCATTTAATAACTTATCTTGTGAATAGGCGGAGTGCATGCTGAGCAGGAGCAGACACAGGACTGCTGAGTGAGATATTATATTTGGGCGGTTGCTTTACCCAAAACATTACTTAGGTAGTGTCTCCCATTCATCATCCTCCTCTAACCAAAAAAAAAAGGTTCTGTGTGCCAATTTTGGTAAGGTTACTAGCTTTTTCAATAGTCTCTTTGGGAAGGCAGATAGTAGGAATGGATGTTAGCACAGTTGCAAGCTCTTCCTGTAAAATGTGGGAGGTAAGGGTCGCCACTACTTCATGTGCGGGAAGTGCACCCAACTCCAGTTTCTCGGAGAAGGCGTTAGGGAACTGGAACTGGAGTTGGATGGACTTTGCATCATTCAGGAGGCAGAGGGAGTAATAGAGAGGAGTTACAGGGAGATAGTCTTACCTTAGGTACAGGAAGATAGGTAGATGGGTTACTGTCAAGGGATCCCGTGGCTGTTTGCATCAATAATAAGTATACTGTTTTGGATATGACTGGGGGGGCAGGGACGAGCTACCATAGGAATGCTATAGTGGACATGTCTCTGGCACTGAGCCTGGCTCTGTGGCCTAGAAGCGAAGGGGAGAATAGAAAAGTACTAGTGGTTGGAGATACAATAGTTAGAGGAACAGACAGGAGATTCTGTGTTCGCAAACCGGTCTCCCAGAAGGTGCCTCTCAGATGCCAGAGTCCAGGATGTCTCTGATCAAGTCTACAAGATTCTGAAAGGGGAGGGGGAGCAGCCAAAAGTCGTGGTGCACTTTGGCACCAATAACATAACTAGGAAAAGGGATGAGGATTGATCAAGTGATTTCAGGGAGTTATGTTGGAAACTAAAAAGCAGGACGAGCAGTGTAGTAATCTCAGGATTACTACCAGTGCCATGTGCTAGTGAGATGAGGAACAGGGAGTGAGTGCAGTTTAACATGTGCTAGAGGGCTGTTGCAGTAGAGTGGGCTTGAGATACATAGATCATCGGGTTACCTTCTGGGGAAGATGGGATCTTTACATGAAGTACGAGTTGCACTTAAACTGGAGGGGCACCAACATCCTGGGCCGAAGATTTGCTGGAGCATTTTGGGAGGGTTTAAACTAGTTTGGCAGGGGGGTGGGAACCAGATCCACTGACTAGACGAGGCAGTAGTTATTGAACAGGCAGATATAGAAGGCAGAGAATCTGTTAGGAAGGATACACAGTTTGTAGGGCAAAGGGATGGGTTGAAGTGCATCTATTTCAATATAAGGAGTGTCAAGAATAAGAGTGACAAACTTGGAGCATAAATCAGTACTTGGAACTACAATGCTGTGGCCATAACACAGACATGGGTTTCACAGGGGCAGGAATGGTTGTTAGATGTTCCAGAGTTCAGATCTTTTTAAAAAGAACATAGACCGGGTTTAAGAGAGGAAGGGAAGTAGGATTGCTAATTCGAGAGTGCATCCAGCTGCAGAAAAGGAAGTTGTTGAGGAGGGTTAGTCAGGATGGGTGGAAGTCAGTAACAGGAAAGGAGCAGTCACTTAATGGGCTTTTTCTATAGATCCCCCTATTGGCCCTGTGCAATGTGTCTGAGAGGCCTTTGTTAGGAAAGATCAGTGCCTCTGTCAGACTGCCTAGGGATTCTTGTCAGACCAGATCAGTGCCTCCAACATGCCGCACAGCAGTCTTTCACAGACCGAAGCAGTGCATCAGATACACTATACAACGGCCTTTGCCCGACTATCTTTTTCAATAGTTGGTGCCACAGACAGTATCATAGCTCAGACACTGCAGGGCATGCTGCACAGGGGCCTTGGTAAGACTAGACTGGTACCTCACACACACTACTGATTGCTTTGTGACCAAAGATCAATGACTCAGATACACAACAGAGGCTGCTTTGACACAGCAGATTGATGCCAAGTAGAGACTGTACAGGGGCCTCAGACTGAACAGATTAGTGCCTCAGACAGATTGCACAGGGGCCTTTGATGTATGAGATTGGTGTGTCACACCAATGACAGAGTGGCCTATCACAGACCAGATTGGTGCCTTAGTGAGACTGCCTGGGGCCGGAGAAAGGCCAGATCAGATGCTCAGCCAGCTGTAAGAGCTTTTGACAGTCCAGATCAGTGCCTCAGACAGACTGTACAGTTCACTCTGTCAATCCAGATTGGTGCCAGAGACACACTGCACAGCGGCCTTTTACAGACTGGATCAGTGCTTCAGACACATAACAGAGGGTTCTCTGTCAGACCATATCAACACTTTAGATGTACTGCACAGGGGCGTCTGTCAGACCAGATGAGTGATGCAGATTCAGTGCAGAGGGCCTCTCATCAGAACATTCTGGTACCTCAACATACTGGGAGAAAAGAGGACGGCAGATGGTGGAACTCAGAGCCAAAAAGTGTGATGCTGCTGGAAAAGTGCGATCTGTCAGGATCAGAGTCAAAACATGTGGGGCTGAAAACTACAAATGTTAGGAGATCACAGTGTGTCAGGCAGTATTGCAGAGAGACAACAAGTTAACATTTTGAGTGTCAATGACTCTTAATCAGAGCTAGAGCATAGAACATACAACATTATAGTGCAGTACAGGCCCTTCGGCCCTTGATGTTGTGCCGACCTGTCATACCAATCTGAAGCCCATCAAATCTACACTATTCCATGCACATCCATATGCTTGTCCAATGACGACTTAACTGTACTTGAGTTGGCGAATCTGTGACCGTTGCAGGCAAAGCAATTCAAACCCTTACACTGAGTTACGAAACTACCTCTGACCTCTGTCCTATGTCGTTCACCCCTCAATTTAAAGCTTTGCCCCTTCGTTCTCGCCATCACCATTCTTGGAAAAAGGCTCTCCCTGTCCACCCTATCTAACCCTCTGATTATCTTATATGTCCCTATTAAGTCACCTCTTAACCTTCTCTCCAACGAAAACAGCCTCACGTCCCTCAGCCTTTCCTCGTAAGACCTTACCTCCACACCAGGCAACATCCGAGTAAATCTCCTGTGCACCCTCTCCAAAGCTTCCACATCCATCTTATAATGTGATGACCAGAACTGTACACAATACTCCAAGTGCAGCCGCAACAGAGTCTTGTACAGCTATAGCATAACCTCGTGGTTCCAGAACTCGATCCCCCTATTAATAAAAGCTAAAACACTATGCCTTCTTAACAACCCTGTCAACCTGGGTGGAAACTTTCAAGGATCTGTGCACATGGACACCGAGATCTCTCTGCTTAGCTACACTACCAAGAATCTTACCATTAGCCCAGTATTTTGCATTCCGGTTACTCCAACCAAAGTGAATCACCTCACACTTGTCCGCATTGTGGGCGGCACGGTGGTACAGTGGTTAGCACTGCTGCCTCGCAGCGTCAGAGACCCGGGTTCAATTCCCGCCTCAGGCGACTGACTGTGTGGAGTTTGCACGTTCTCCCCGTGTCTGCGTGGGTTTCCTCTGGGTGCTCCGGTTTCCTCCCACAGTCACAAAGATGTGCAGGTCAGTTGAATTGGCCATGCTAAATTGTCCGTAGTGTTAGGTAAGGGGTAAATGTAGGGGTATGGGTGGGTTACGCTTCGGCGGGTCGGTGTGGACTTGTTGGGCCGAAGGGCCTGTTTCCACACTGTAAGTAATCTAATCTAATCTAAAAACTCCATTTGCCACCTCTCAGCCCAGCTCTGCAGCTTATCTATGTCTCTCTGTAACCTACTACATCCTTCGTCACTATCCACAACTCCACCGACCTTAGTGTCGTCTGCAAATTTACTAACCCACCCTTCTACACCCTCATCCAGGTTGTTTATACAAATGATGAACAGCAGTGGATCCAACATTGACCCTTGCAGTACACCACTGGTAACTGGACTCCAGGATGAACATTTTGCATCAACTACCATCCTCTGTCTACTTTCAACAAGCCAATTACTGATCCAAACTGCTATATCTTCCACAATCCCATTCCTCTGCATTTTTTACAATAGCCTACTGTGGGGAACCTTATCAAACACATTTCTGAAATCCATATACACCACATCAACCGGTTTACTCTCATCTACCTATTTGGTCAACTTCTCAAAGAACTTAATAAGGTTTGTGAGGCACGACCTACCCTTCACAAAACTGTGCTGACTATTCTGAATCAAATTGTTATTTTCTAGATGATTATAAATCCTATCTCTTATAACCTTTTCCAACACTTTACCAACAACTGAAGTTAGGCTCACTCGTCTATAATTACCAGGGTTGTCTCTACTCCCCTTCTTGAACAGGCGAACCACATTTGCTATCCTCCAGTCTTCTGGCTCCTATACTCAATTCCTCTTGTTATGAAGACCGGCATGCCATGAGCTTTCTTCACTGCAGGCTGTACCTGCATGCTTGCTTTCATTGACTGATGTACAAGAACACTTCGATCTCGTCGTATTTCCCCTTTGCCTAACTTGACTCCATTTAGATAGTAATCTGCCTTCCTGTTCTTGCCACCAACTTGAATAACCACACATGTATCCACATTAAAGTGCATCTGCCATGCATCTGTCCACTCATCTAGCCTGTCCGAGTCACCCTGAATTCTCATAACATCCTACTCACATGTTGTGGTTCTGTTCGTCGACCTGGAAATGTTTGTTGCAAACGTTTTGTCCCCTGTCTAGGTGACATCCTCAGTGCTTGGGAGCCTCCTTCAGTGCACAAATGTATTAAGGTTATTAAAGTTTGGGTGCTCGTTGTTGTGGTTCTGTTCGCCGTGCTGGAAGTTTTTGTTGCAAACGTTTCGTCCCCTGGCTAGGTGACATCATCAGTGCTTGGGAGCCTCCTGCGCAGCGCTTCTTTGATGTTTCCTCCGGTGTTTATAGTGGTCTGTCCCTGCCGCTTCCTGTTGTCAGTTTCAGCTGTCCGCTGTGGTGGCCGGTATATTGGGTCCAGGTCGATTTGTTTGTTGATGGAGTTTGTGGATGAGTGCCTGCTTCTAGGAATTCCCTGGCTAGCCAGGCAGAGAACAGCCAGGGAATTCCTAGAAGCATGGCACTCATCCACAAACTCCATCAACAAACACATCGACCTGGACCCAATATACCGGCCACTACAGCGGACAGCTGAAACTGACAACCGGAAGCGGCAGGGACAGGCCACTATAAATGCCGGAGGAAACACCACAGAAGCGCTTCACAGGAGGCTCCCAAGCACTGAGGATGTCAGGGGACAGGGGACAAAACGTTTGCAACAAAAATTTCCAGCTCGGCGAACAGAACCACAACAACGAGCACCCGAGCTACAAATATTCTCCCAAACTTTGAATCCTACTCACATTTCACCCTGCTACCCAGCTTTGTGTCATCAACAAATTTGCTAATATTACTTTCAATAGCTTCATCTATATCACTATTGTATATTGTAAACAGCTGCATTCCCAGTATCGAACCTTGTGGTACTGTACTGGTCACTGCCTGCCATTCTGAAAGGGACCTGTTTATCATGACCCTTTGCTTCCCGTCACCCAGCCAACTTTCTATCAAAATCAGTGTTTTGTCCGAATACCATGTGCCCTAATTTTGCTCACTAAGCGCCTGTGTGGGACTTTATCAGAGACTTTCTGAAAGTCCAGGTATATGGTATCCACTGGCTCTCCCTTGTCCATCTTCATAGTTACAGCCTCAAAAAATTCTTCAAGATTAGTCAAGCACGATTTCTCCTTCGTAAATCCATGCTGACTCTAAACTACCCTGTTACTGCTATTCAAATGAATGGTAATTTCATCTTTTATTATTGACTTCAATATCTTTCCCACCACTGACTGGTCTGTAATCCCTGTTTTCTCTCTCCCTCCTTTCTTGAAAAGTCAGACATTAGCCACCCTCCATTCTGCAGGCATTGATCCTGAATCTATAGAAGATTGGAATATGATTACCAATGCGTCCACGATATCAAGAGCCACCTCCTTAAACACCCTGGGATGCAGACCATCAGGTCCCAGGAACGTATCAACTTTCGCACCTAAGTCTATCAAACACCATTTCATGCCTAATATAACTTCCCTTCAGTTCATCCATTACCCTAGGTCCTTCATCCACTATTACATCTGGGAGCTTGCTTGTGTCTTCCCCCAGTGAAGACAGATCCAAAGTACCTCTTCAACTCTTCTGCCACTTCCTTGTTCCCCATAATAAATTCACCTGTTTCCATCTTCGAGGATCCATTTTTTTTTTCTTTTCACATACCTAAAAAAAGTTTACTATCCTCCTTTATTTTTGGCCCGTTTCCCTTCGTACCTCATTTTTCCTCCACATATTGTCTTTTAGTTATCCTCTGTTGCTCTTTACATGTTTCCCACTCCTCCAGCTTTCCGCTCATCTTTGCTATGTTACACTTTCTCTTTTATCTTAATGTAGTCCTTAACTTCACGGCTGCCCCTGCCTCCCCTTAGGATCTTACTTCCTTTTTGGAATGAACTTATCCTGAACCTTCTGCATTATTTCCAGAAAGACCTGGCATTGTTATTCCACTGCCATTCCTGCTAGGGTATTGAACCATTAAACTTTGGTCAGCTCCTCCCTGATAGCTCCATAATTCTCTTTGTTCAACTGAAATGCTGACACTTCTGGTTATCCCTTCTCCCTCTCACATTGTGGCTTAAAACTTATCATATTATGGTCACTAATTCCTAATGGCTCCTATACATCAAGGTCCCTGATCAAATCCGGTTCATTGCACAACACCAGGCCCAGAATTGCCTTCTCCCTGGTAGGGTCCAGTGCAAGCTGTTCTCAGAATCCATCTCAGAGGCACTCCACAAGCTCCCTTTCTGGGGTCCAGTACCATCCTGATTCTCCCAGTCAACCTGCATGTTGAAATCCCCCTTAACAACTGTAGGAATGCTTTTGCGACCGGCCAATTTCAATTTACACCCTATATCCAGACTATTGTTTGGGAGCCTACAGATAATTCCCATTAGGTAATCTCCCCTTGGAATTTCTCAGCTCTATCCATGCTGACTCTGCATCTCCTAATTCTATGCCTCTCCTCCCCCCACTCACAAAGGACTGACTATCATTCTTCACCAACAGGGCCACCCACTCCCTCTGCTCATCGGCCTGTCCTTTCCATAGCATGTATGGCCTTGCATATTCATTTCCCAGGCCCCGTCCACTTGAAGCTACATCTTCCCACAACATCGTACCTGACAATTTCCAGCTGAACCTCAAGCTCATTCACCGTATTTCTTATGCTTCATTGATTCATATATAATATTTTTAATTTATTACTCTCCTCACCCTTCCTATCAATCCCTATTTCACTTGACCATACGATATGATCCCTTCTTGAGTTTTCTGTTCTGTTGATTCTGTTGTCTTTCTTAACTCCTCTTATTCTCACTTTCCCTTTAACTTCCTTCTTGAATTTCCAGTTTGTCCCCTCACCCCTCCCCCCACCCCAACCCACTACTTAGTTTGTTCTGTGTATGGACCCTATACAGTCTGTCTGAGACACCGATCTGGTTTGTGTATGGGTTTTGTGCAGTCCGTCTGGGACACCGATCTGCTCTGTCTATAGGTCCTGTACAGTCTGAGACAGTGATCTGGTCTGTGTATGGGTCCTGTGCAGTCTGTCTGCGACATCAATCTGTTTTTTCTTTGGGCTCTGTGCAGTCTGTCTGAGATACCGGTCTGCTCTGTCTATGGGTCCTGTACAGTCTGAGACACTGATCTGGTCTGTGAATGGCCCCGCCCTGTGCAGTCTGACTGCGACACCACTCTGGTCTGTGTATGGGTCCTGTGCAGTCTGCCTCAGGCACCAATCTGGTCAGTTCGTGGGATCTTCACAATCTGTCTGATGCAACAATCTGGTCAGACTAAGGCTCCAGTGCTGCCTGCCTGAGGCACTGATCTTGGGTAATGAAGGATTGTGGCTGTGGCACTGATCTGGTCTGACCAATATCCCTCTGCATTGTATCTGAGACACTGATCATGATCTAACAAAGGTGACTTAGCACTGTGTCTCATGCTCCAATCTCATCTGTCAAAAGCCCTGTACTGTCTATCTGAGGCAACAATCTGATCTGTCTCTGACCCTTTTGCAGTCTGTCAGAAGCACTGACTGGCTTGTAAAAGGCTCCTGCGCTGTGTGTCTAAGGCACCCTCTGGTGTGTCAAAGACTCCTGCGCAGTATGTCTGAGGCACTGTCTGGTCTGTCAAAGGCTCCCGTGAAGTCTGTCTTAGCCACTGATCAGATCTTACAAAGTCCCATGTGCAGTGTGTCTGAGGTAGCATTCTGTTCTGAGGAAGGACCCTATGCAGTTTGTCTGAGGCGCCAGTCTAGCCTATCGTAGGCCCCACTGCAAGGTAAATAAGCTAAGTAAATAACTCTTTCTGTTGCCCTGCCTGGCACTTGACAGTCTGAATGCTATCTCTCTGTCACTTTATAAGAGATGTGAAAGGCTGAATGGCCTTCTGCTGTATGAATGTAGCAGGTTCTGCCAGAGAATGGTCTGTACTTCCTGTACAAGAAGACTTGAGTGATTAAATACCAACCACATTTTGTTGTGTAACATTCATAAGGAGCTGAACTGCTTTTCTCCATTTTAAAAACGCTAACTGAATGGCGCCTTGGTGTTACTAAGCAGTTTTATGGTGCTGAATTGTTCTGTCACGAACGAAGTAGGACCAGAAATAGGCCATGCTGCCTGTCAAGCCTATTCCACCAATCGAAAGTATTACGGCTGATCTGTCTCTGGTCTCAACTACACTTTCTCATCTTCCCCAGAAATCTTGGGATTCTCATCGAATAAAAATCTTGAGACTTCAAATTCCAAACCCTAAGCGTTCTCTAAAGGAAGACTTTCCTTCTCATCACTTCCAAAAGGGTAGATAAAGAGGTTTTGAACTGTGCACTCAAATTCAATGATGCGGTCTCTCAGAAGTGTAAACTGCCTCTCAGCATGCTCACTGTTAACACAACTCAGGGTCGCGTGAGTATCATCAGATCCCGTCCTATTTTTTCGGCAGCATTTGGAGTGGGAGGAGTGACAGCGAGCACCAGATGCCCAATGGGAAGGTAAATTTAAAATATGAAAACTTACCTCGTGTATAGGCGGACTACACACTGAGCAGGAGTAGGGGACTGCTGGGTAAATGACGCTTTATATTTGGGCTGTTGCTTTACCCAAAACACTACTCGAGTAGTGTCTCTCATCCTCCTCCTGAAATCAAAACTAAACGGTTTTTGTGCACCGGATTGGTAAGGTGACTAGTTTCTTTTATAAAAGTTTTTCAGTAGTCTCGGGAATTTTGAAGAGTGGGAATCGAGGTGAGGACAGTTGAATGTTCCTCCTGCACATTGTGGGAGGTAAGGGTCACCACTTGTGTCCCCGCTGAGTGCATCTGTGGGAAGTGCATCCAGCTCCTCGATAACCGCGTTGGGGAACTGGAGCTGGAGCTGCCTGAACTTCGGATCATTTGGGAGGCGGAGGGGATTATTGGGCGGAGTTACAAGAGTTGCCACCTCAGGTAAAAGAAGGTAAATGGGTTAACATCAGGGGACGGAAAGGGAACCAGCTGGCAGCACAGGCATTCCCTGAGGCCATTCCTCTTAACAACAAGTATACCGTTTTGGATACTGTTGAGAGGTGGGCGCGGTGGAAGATTTACCAGGGGGAAGCAATGGGCACAGATCTCTGGCACAGAGTCTGTCCCTGTTACTCAGAAGGAAATGGGGAAGACAAGCAGAGCATTAGTCATTGCGGATTCCATAGTTAGGGGGACAGAGAGAAGGTTCTTTGGGAATGAGAGAGACTCACAGTCGGTGTGTTGCCTCCAAGGTGCAAGGGTTCATGATGTCTCTGATCGTGTTTTCGGGATCCGTGAGGGGGAGGGGAACAGGCCCAAGTCGTGGTCCACATAGGCACCAAAGCCATAGGTAGGAACAGAGATGGGGAGTTAAGGCAGAAATTCGGGGAGCTAGGGTACAAGTTCAGAGTTAACAAACAGATATGTTTACTCTGATTTTTTGCCCATACCCACGTGCTCACACGGCAAGGAATACGGAGAGAGAAGAGCTCAATACCTGGCTACAAGGATGGTGCAGGACGGAGAGTTTTGAATTCCTGGATAATTGGGGTTGTTTCTGGGGTAGGTTGAAACTCTACAAACAGAATGGTCTTCACATGAACCAGGATGGGTTTAAACTAATTCAGTAAATGGATCAGAACCTAAGTTGTTGTTTGTGTATACAGGAGGTTGAGAGTAGGGAGGCCAGAAATAAGGTTTTTAGTGTCTCAAGAAGGCACTGGCAAGCAAGAAGTTGGTTTGAAGTGTGTCTACTTCAATGCCAGGAGGATTCGGCATAAGGTGGGTGAACTGGCAACATGGTTTGGTGTCTGGGATTTTGATGTTGTGGCCATTTTGGAAACATGTGTAGAGCAGGGACAGGAATGATTATTGCAGATTCTGGGACTTAGATGTTTCAGTAAGAAAAGAGAAAATGGTAAAAGGGGGTGGTTGAGACATTGTTAGTCAAGGATGGTATTACGCTTGTGGAAAGGACATTTAAGGACACATCAACTGAGGTAGTATGGGCTGAGGTTCGAAAAGGAGCGAGAGATCACCCTGTTGGAAGTTTTCTGTAGGCCTCCAAAAAGTTACGGAGATGTAGAGGATCGGATAGCAAAGATGATCCTCGATAGGAACGAGAGTGAAAGAATAGTTTATTTTCAGGAGGGCCTTTAACTTACTAAATATAGACAGGGAATATTATAGTTCAAGTAACTTAAATGTGTCAGTTTTTGTCCAGTGTGCAGGAATGTTTCCTGACACAGGATGTAGATAGTCTAACAAGGAGCAAGGCCACATTGCATTTGGTCCTGGGTAATGAATCTGACCAGGTGTTAGATTTAGAGGTAGGTGAGCACTTTGGTAATAGTGACCACAATTCGGTTGTGTTTACTTTCGTGATGGAAATCGATAGGTATATACCGCAGAGCATAAGAGTTATAGTTGGGGCAAAGGCAATTATGATGCTATTAGACAGAGTGTAGGATGCATAGTGTGGGGAAGTAAACTGCAGGGGATTGACACATTTGAAATGTGGAGCTTATTCAAGGAACAGCTGCTGTGGATCCTTGATAAGCATGTACATGTCAGACAGGGAGGAAGTTGACGAGCATGGGTAGCGTGGCTTACTAAGGAAGTTGAATCTCATGTCAAGAGGAAGAAGAAAGCCTTTGTTAGCATAAGATGCGATCGCTCAGCTATGGCGCTTGAGAGTTACAAGTTCGCGAGGAAAGATATAAAGAGAGAGCTAAGAAGAGCCAGGAGGGGACATCAGAAGGCTTTGGTGAATAGGATCAAGGAAAACTCTAAGGCTTTCTATAACTATATCAGGAATAAAAGAATGACTAGAGTAAGATTATGGCCAATCAAGAATACTAGTAGGAAGTTTTGTGTAGAGTCAGAGGAATGCTAAATGAATCATTTTCGTCAGTATTCACACTAGAAAAAGATAGTGATGTCAAGCAGAATACTGAGATACAGGCTACTAGACTAGATGGGATTGAGTTTCACAAGGAGGAGGTGTTAACATTTCTAGAAAGTGCAAAGATTGATGTCCCCTGGGCCAAATGTGATATATCCTAGGATTCTCTGGGCGGCCATGGAGGAGATTGCAAAGCCTTTGGCTTTGATCTTTGTCACTGCTGTCAACAGGAATAGCGTCAGAAGACCTAGAGGAGGGTAAATGCTGTTCCCTTGTTCAAGAAGGGGAGTAGAGACAGCCTTGGTAAATAAAGAACAGTGAGCCTGACTTCGGTTGTGGGTAAATTGTTAGGAAGAGTAATAACAGATAGGATTTGTAATAATTTAGGAAGGAATAAGTTGATTCAGGATAGTCAGCAACGGTTTTGTGAAGATAGGTCGTGCCTCACAAATCTTATTGAGTTCTTTGAGAAAGTGACCAAACAGGTGGATGAGTGTAAAGCATTCGATGTAGTGTATATGGATTTTCGTAAGGAGTTCAGTAAGGTTCCCCATGATAGGTTATTGCATAAAGTACGGAGACATGGGATTGAGGGTGATTTAGCTGTTTGGATCAGAAATTGACTAGCTGAAAGAAGACAGAGGGTGGTGGGTTGATGGGAAATATTCAACCTGGAGTTCAGTTACTAGTGGTGTACCACAAGGATCTGTTTTGGGTACACTGTTGTTTGTCATCCTTATTAATGACCTGGACGAGGGTGTAGCAGGATGGTTTAATAAATTTTCAGATGACACTAAGTTTGGTAGATTTACGGATAGTGACGAAGGATGATATAGGTTACAGAGAGACATAGGTAAGCTGCAGAGTTGAGCTAAGAGGCAGCAAATGGAGTTTAAAGGGAAATGTGTGACATAATTCACTTTGGAAGGAGTAACAGGAATGTAGAGTACTAGGCTAATGGTAAGATTCTTGGTAGTGTAGATGAGTAGATAGGTCTCAGTGCCCAGATCAATCGAATATTGCAAGTTGCCACTCAAGTTGATAGGATTGTTAAGAAGGCACGTGGGATGTTAGCTTTTATTGGTAGAGGGATGGCATTTTGGAATGATGAGGTATGCTGCAGATGTACAAAACTGGTGTGGCCGCACTTAGAGTATTGCATACAGGAGGTGGTGTAGAGGAGATTCACCAGATTGATTTCTATGAGGAGAGGTTGACCTGCCTGGGATTTTACTCACTAGAGTTTCGAGTTTAGAAGAGGGGATCTGATAGAAGTAAAAAGTTATTAAAGGGATGCTAATATAGAGAGGGGCAAAGTGCTTCTGTCGGTGGGTGAGATGAGAACTAGGGGACATGGCCTCAGGCTTAGGGAGAGTAGATTTAGGACAGAGATGAGGAGGAACTGCTTTTCCCAGAAAGTACTGAATCTATGGAGTTCTCCGCCTAAGGAAGCAGTAGAGGCTGCTTCATTAAATACATTGACGATAAGTTGGATGGGTTTTTCATGGTAGGGGGATTAAGGAATATAATGATAATACAGGAAGGTGGGTCTGAGACTATACATAGATCAGTCATGATCTTAATGAATACGGAGCTGGATCAATGGGCCAAATAGCTTACTCCTGCTTCTATGACTATGTTACAATGAGAAAAATGCTATAACCCAAGAAAACATGAAATTGGCCACTTCAACAGTAAGATTAAAGAAGTAGTTTATTTGAATGAAGAGAAACTAGAGAAGTATGAGGTTTACAGGGATCTGAATGCGTTAGCACATGCATCACAAAAAAAATGCAAGTATAGCAAGTGCTTAGAAAGCGAAATGAATTGCTTCTTATTGCAAAAGAAATCGAGTATGCGAATTGTGATGTTTTGCTCCAGCTTCCAAGGTGTTGGTGAGAGCACATCTGTGAACAGGGAGGGGAGTAATGTGATGGTTCCATGGTTAGCACTGCTACTCATAATTGCCAGGAACGTACATTCGATTCCAGCCAGGCTGGAATTTGCATATTCTCCCCATGTTTCCTCTGTGTTCTCCAATTTCCTCCCAGAATCCAGGTATGTGCAAGCTATGGGAAATACAGTATTATAGGGATAAGGTAGCAGGGTATGTCTGAGCTGGACGCTCTTCAGTGGTGTGTGTGTGTGTGCGTGGGGTGGGGGGGGGGGGGGCGCTGCTTGATGTGGTTTCAATGGGGTGAATCGTCTATTTCCACACTATAAATCTCTGAATTTATTCCAAGGACAGGATAATATTGTAGTTGCTGATCGGATGTATTTTGATTGGTGTTTTGAGGGAATCTTATTAAAAAATTGAAGATTCTGAGAAGTCTTGACCAGTTGGATGCTGAAAAATTGTTTCTTCTTATAAGAAGGACTAGACGACGGGGTGCACTTGAAAATATGAAGTCACCCATTTCAGATGGAGGTGTCGAAAGTGCTTTCACTCACAGGATCATGGGTCTTAGGAAATCTGCTCCAGAAACCGATGGAGTCAGGGTGATTAAAATTGTTCAGTGCATAGATGGATAGATTATTAATTGTAAGGGAGTCAAAGTATTTTTGAGACGTGTGGGAATGTGCAGTTGAGACAGGTTTTATCAAATGGCAGAACAGACTTAAGGAACTAAGTGTCCTGCTGCACTCGTAATCCTTATGCGGCTATGCATGTTAATATAATCATAAGATCTTTGCTGAGCAAACAGGATGCTGATATTTTAATAAATATCTCCAAGTCAAGTTAGTTCAATTTGAAGGGCATACTCTTCCCTATGTGAGGGGATCATGGGCCATCTTTTTAATTTTACTAAAACCATAAGACATGGCAGCAGAAATTATGCCATTAGCCCCATCAATGCCACTCTACCATTCAATCATGGTTGATAGCTTTTTCAACGCCATTTTCCCACTTTCTTCCAGTAACTTTCGATCTCCTTGGGAATCAATAACTTATCTACCTCTGTTTTAAACGTACTCAATGAACGGGCCTCCACATCCCTCTTTGATATCGAATTTCACAAATTCCCCACTCTCTGGCTGAAGAAGCTTCTCCTGATCTTTGCTCTGAAAGGATTTCTCTTTACTCTAAGGCTGTGCCCTCATGCTGTAGTCTCTCCTACCAATGGAAACATCTTTCCAATATCCATTCTGTCTACGCCATTCAATACTCTGCAAGGTTTAATCAGATCCATTTTCGTTCTTCTAAACTCCATTGAGTATAGTCACGGAACCCTCAAGCATTCCTCCTGTGTTCAGCCTTTCATTCCTGAGATGATTGCCGTGAACCTCCTCTGGACTCGTTCCATGCCCAATACATGTTGCCTAAGGTATGGGACCAAAACTTGCTCACAAAACTTTAAATGTTGTCTGACGAGAGCCTTATAATGCCTCCGAAATACATTGGTTTTTTTTAATTCCAGTCTTCTCAACATGAATGACAATGATGTATTTCCCTTCCTAACCATCAACTTAACCTGTAAGTTTACCTAAAGAGAACCGTGGATGAAAACTCCCAAGTCCATTTGCACTTCAGATTTCTGATTTTTCTCTTCATTTAGAATATAGTTCATGCCTGTATTCTTACTATCAAAGTGAATGGCCTCACACTTTCCCACATTGTATTTCATCTGCCACTTCTTTGCCGACTCCGCTCATGTAAGTCTTTCTCCAATTTCGCCTTCCCCTCAATACTACCTGGACCTCAATCTATCTTTGTATCATCTGCAAATGTAGCCAGAATGCCCTCAGTTTCTTCATCCCGATCATCAAAGTATAAGAGAAGAATTACTAAATATTTATTTTAACTTATTTTTCTAATTTCTTACACTAAATTATTTCATTCTCGAACAGTCAATTCCAAGTTCCAGTTCCCTAACCTGACTCTGAGATTCGTTTTCCATTGCGTTGTGTGATGCCCTCAGAAAATCCCCACAGCCAACCTTCTTGAAAGAATCGATTTCAGTGGCAGATGTTGTCATGTTTGTTTCAGGCCCAAAAGAGTTTCCACTGTTTCCAGGAACGCTGATAGATGAAACCAGGCAGCTGTCAGGAACTTAAATTCTCCAATTACATCTACCATCGCAGGGGCAGCAGCTTTCATTTCTGCAGCAGATGTGATGAAAGTAGAAATCAGGGATCTGTTGAGAAACTGAATTCTCCATGGAAAAACTAACATCGTGGGAGCAGCGGCCTTCATTTCTGCAGCAGGAGCGGCAAATTTGACCCTGATAACCGAGAAGAGTATCTATGCCCCATACTATGCTATCCACAATTACTACAACACTTCTCTGCCCCCACTTGACTGCCTCCCTGCACCACGGTTGATAGGGCTGTTAAGAAGTGTGTTGGCTTTTATTGATAGAGGGCTTGAGTTTTGGAGCCACGAGGTAATGTTGCAGCTGTACAAAACTCTGGGGTGCGGCTACATTTGGAGTATTGTGAACAGTTCTGGTCACCGCATGATAGGAAAGATGGGAAAGCTTTAGAAAGGGTTCAGAAGAGATTTAATAGGTTGCTGCCTGGTATGGAGGGAAGGTCTTATGAAGAAAGGCTGAGGGACATGGAGCTGTTTTCGTTAGAGACAAGAAGGTTGAGAGGTGACTTAATTGAAATATGTAAGTTAATCAGTGAGTTCGATAGGTTGGAAAGTGAGAGCCTTTTTCTTCGGATAGCAGTGGCTAGCATGAAGGGACATAGCTTTAAATTGAGGGATGATAGATATAGGAGAGATGTCAGAGGTAGTTTCTTTTGCTCAAAGATTAGTCGGGACGTGGAATGCACTGCCTGCAACAACAGTGGACTCTCCAACTTTAAGGGCATTTAAACGGTGATTTGAATGGTATGTGGATGAGCAGTGAATAATGTAGGTTATATGGGCTTCAGATTGGTTTCACAGTTCGGTGCAACATCGAGGGCCGAAGAACCGATATTGCACTTTAATGTTCGATGTACTATATTCTATTCTTACAAACGCCAATGTATTTTAGCTGAAACCTGTCCAGTCTTTATTTGACAGGATTAATCCTTTATCTTCATAATCTATGGAATGAGCCTTCATTGAACTGAATCCAGTGGATGACTATTCTTTCTCGGCCACAGAAACTAAAACTACACATGTACTTCACACGTGCTTTCACTAAAACTGGTCAACTGCAGTAACACTTCCCTATGTTTATACGTGTTTCTCTTTGCAATATGTGCTAATGTTCTGGCTTTCCCGCTCTCCAGTCGGTAATGGCTTATGTGAACTGAATGACCTCCTCCTATCCATCTGTAACAGACACCTGGAGGCAGATGTCATCCTCCTGTTGTTGCATGAAGTCTTTGATAACAAGTCACTTAAAAGTTCTAGCAGTATTACACAAAATCAATGAGTCATAAATTCTGTTAACCTGGTTTCTAATCTATGTAAACTTCCCCACCATTGCATTTATGCATTGTTGTGTATGTCCAGGTTTTATTCCCGTCTCCTTCTATAAACAAGATGCAATGTCTACAGCCCTGCAGCCATCTGTCACTCGTGGGCATCACGGTGGCACTGTGGCTAGCACTGCTGCCACACAGTGCCAGAGACCCGAGTTCAATTCCCGCCTCAGGTGACTGACTATGTGGAGTTTGCACATTCTCCCCGTGTCTGCGTGGGTTTCCTTTGGGTGCTCCGGTTTCCCCCCACAGTCAAAAAATGTGCAGGTTAGGTGAATTGGCCATGCTAAATTGCCCATAGTGTTAGGCGCAGGGGTAAATGTAGGGGAATGAGTCTGGGTGGGTGCACTTCGGCGGGTCGGTGTGGACTTGTTGGGCTTGTTTCCACACTGTAAGTAATCTAAACTAGTGCCACAGATGACAAGGATTGAAAGGTTGCAGTTAGCTTCTTGACCATTTCCACTATCCCTCCCTCAGCAACCCTCATTTATCCCAGCCAGACTAAATGTTCTCATTTGTTGTGATATGAAAAGTGCTGTTTTGAAAAGGGTTAACTGAAACTGCTTGTTCACTGACTGTGATTACGCTCACTCTCTTTGGATCCTGATTGTTTCACGAGGGGTTTACCTCTTGCATAAAAAAACAAGCTCCTCTCAATGTGTTATCCTGTAGCACCAGCAGGAGCATCACCTGCAACACTAATAGAGGTCAGCGATTCCAGAAAGAGGAGAGTGGAAAGATCAGAATCTCATAACAACAGACTGGGATGTTCCAACACTGTGTCAGAATCTGAGAATAACTGAGAGCTATGTTCCAACAATGGATCTGAATCCGAGGACAATCGACTTGAATATTACAACAATGGGCAGAGGGTTATCCTTATATGTCTGCCTTTTTACTACATTATATGATTGGCAGTCATTATCATGGCGGATAGAATATGCTCTTTACATTACTCAATGTTTTTATTATCCCATCCTGGCTATCATTGGTTTTCCTGGTAAGTCTAACCACCTTTTTTTTATAAACTGTGTTTATCCCTGTCCTTTAGCATTATTGTCCTTATCATTTACTGTGTCCTCCTTACTGCTCTTGTTCAGTTGAGATCCTGTAGCCAGTTTTTCACTCTGTGAACCATTACTGACTGTATTGGTGAATTTCTTCATTAGCTTTTTCTGTCTGTGCTTCGGGCAGTATGCTGTCTAAGTCTCTTAGTTCAGCCCTTTGTTTCTGCCGTAAGCCATGATTCATTGTATTTCTGCCCTTGTTATATAAATACTGAGAACACAGTGGTCAGCGTCGTCTGTTGCAGTCACAAACTGCATTCCCTTCCTCTGACTTGATCCCATACCTGGCCAATATCTGTCACATTAACAGTGTGGCCATAACTTTGATGATCCCGTTGACACTAGGTTGTATGCTGACCTCATGTCCTGACTATTTCTACTGCAATCTACCATCACTTTCGGAAAATAATTCACGGGATCAATCCATCTGCTATGTAAACCCTGAATTGTGAAACCCAGTCTCAATAACCCCAAGAGTCTGCTGGCTATGTTCCCAGTTTCAAAGCTGCATTAGTTAATTTCAGTCAAACTTCATTGTCACGCACCCTAACTCTCTCTAAAATCCATTTCACCCATCATTCATGTGAGCACTGATCTATATTGGTATGCACAGGCAATGCCTTTGCTTTAATATTCTCAGACATGTGATCACATCTGTTCATGACATACAGCCATATAGTCATAGAGATGAATAGCACAGAAACAGGCCCTTTGCTCCAACTTGCTCATGCCGATCAAATATCCCAACACAATTTAGTCCCACTTGCCAGCACCCAATCAATATCCTTCCAACCCTTCCTATTAATATACCCACCCAGATGCCTTTTAAATGTTGCAATTGTCCCAGCCTCCACCACTTCCTCTGGCAACTCATTCCATACACGTACCACCATTTGCGTGAAAAAAAATGCCCCTTAGATTCCTTTTATATCTTTCTCCTCTCACCCTGAAATTATGTCCTTGAGTTCGGGATTCCCCCACCTCGGAAAAAAAAACTGGTCTATTTACTCTATTCATGCCCCTCATGATCTATGCTCCCCTCCCCACCACAACCATCTGTTTGTACCAGTTACCCAGACCTCTCGTTACTGTTCGTGTTTCAATTGATTCCCACTGTGCAAAATAGTTTATGTCCAACAGTAATTTTCACATCTGCAACCTTCTACTGCCACCCGCCCTGCCTCACCACTCCTTGCATTATATTGTTGCAATGGAGATATACACTAGTGGGGGACCCAATTCCTGTCACAGTTAGCATTGGCTACAAATTTCCCCACGCTCAGCAGCTATCTAGGGCAGGTAAATTAGGCAATGCACAGGCAAAAGGAGCAACACTCTGCGGGGTAGATACTACAGTTTACTGAGCATTATACTCATTTAGTCTGAGTAGTTAACAGTAACATCAGAGACCTCATATTGAGCTGATAACTTGTAACAGTTTATGATGTCTTGGCTGGTTTCGTGAAGTGAATCAAAAATGTGATCAAGCCAACAATTTTAACTCATCAAGCCATGCATTAGTTAATGCTCCCAGTCTTCGGATTAAACCATGCATGTTTTCGCTACTCTAGATAATTCCATTCTCCTCACTGTTCCCCATAGTTCTCCAACTTGTTCCTGTTTAAGTAGTTATCTGCTTCTCTTTTTGTTGGGAACTTATGTCCCTCTGTATCTTTCGCTGGCCTTGGTTTGTTTTGGCTACCTCACGTAGCTCTGGAACAATGCAGTGGTGTGCAGCAGGCTGCCGTTCATTTCCCCGTGTATCCCATGTGGTGCACTGTTTTGGACGGGGGTTTCAGTGGCTTTGATTCAAGTCTTTGAAACTTGGTCTGTGCCTGTCCACTGAGCACCTGTGCCCATGTTTTGCTGATCATAAGTTCAGCAACAGGAGAAAGTATGGTTCAAAAAAACAAGCATTTGACTTGTCAATGAGATTTTGATCGACTCTGGGTTTTTGAAAAACTTAGAGGTGCTGGGTTTGCTAGAAGTGGTGCTGCGAACTGCTTCAGACATCTAGGGAGATCTGAGGATTTGGAATTCCAACTCTGGATGGTGAATGGGCCCTGTAGTTAGAGCATCTGTGTCTTTAATACATACAACAAACAACGCAGAGGCTGCAGAGATGAGAAAACACCAAGTGAGTATGTGTGGGAATGGAGTTCTGTCATATCCACCCTGGGTTTTCGAAGAACAGCTTTGTAAACTACTCTAAATCCAGCAGCAGAGTGCGAAGTGACCCTGAGGCAAAAAAAAAACGTTAATCCCAGAGCAATTGCACCTACTTCAGTACAACCATCAACTTCACACCAGGGTTAGGATGATGCTGCCAATGGCTATTGGACTTAATTTGGTTGAGATTCTTTTATCTGGAACTTATCAGTCAGCAATGGATCACATATCTATCTTCCCCCAGTATGTTGACTTTGCTGTATGCAATTGATAGCAGAAGATATACCAAGTGGATGAGGTTAATGCAATATATTTTGCCTTAGTAGGTACATCATGTTGGTGAATGGCCTCTTTATGCCTAAGCAGTCATCCATTCCCATTTTCTGGCCTCCACATAGAAAGACAGGATGGCTTCTTGGATAAACGCTGCACACTTGATGCGTAGCTCTAAATATAATTCCCCTCACCGGTCTCCATGCCAACTAACTGCATCAGTATATCCTGTGTGCACTCAGAGCAATGGAACCATTGGGAACATCAGGGAGATGGAGCAACAGGTCTGATATCTGGACTGATTAGAGTGAACCCTCCAGTATACACTGTACCAACCAGGGACCAGGATTTGATTCCTGTCTCATGCGACTGTCTGTGTGGAGTTTGCACATTCTCCCTGTGTCTCTGTGGGTTTCCTCCCACAGTACAACGATTCACAAGTTAGGTGAATTAGGCATGCTAAATTGCCCTTAGTCTTCAGGGATAAATAGCTTAGGTGCATTAGTCAGGGGAAATGTAGAGTAGTAGAGGAATGGGTCCGGGTGGGATACTCTTCAGAGTGTCGATGTGGACTTGTTAGACCAAATGACCTATTTCCACACCGGAAGGATTCTATGATTCTATGATGTAGTCCGTCTGACAAATTGTTGTCCATTGACTAACCTGTCTATATCCATTTACAGACTGTCCACTACCTCTAGAGAATTCCACTCCCTGCATATGTAAGTGTCACCACCAAATTTAGTTACAATGCACCTGTTCCATTCATCCAAATTATTGATATAGATTGCAAATATTTGAGGATCCAACTGTGTGATTCCATTGGCTATGTTCTGTCAAATTGGTAAATGCTGATTTATCTCTAATGTTTGCTTATGTTTGATAACCAGTCCTCCCTCTATTTCTGTGTCGCACATCTGAAGGGCTGAATGTTTCATTGAAACTATGAGATCAAGGTGAATAATCAGCATTTCAGCCCCTCAAGCCTCTGTGATATTTAATATGATCATGGTTGATCTCACCGTGACCTCAGTTCCACTTTGCTCCCCACTCACCACAACACTTCATTTACTCAATAATCCAAGCATAATTGGATGATGGATGGAGTATATTTGAGACTGTGGTGCTGGTGATGATGCAAATATTGATGTTTGGGGTATTAGAATTAGAATCCCTATTGTGTGGAAACAAGCCCTTCGGCCCAACAAGTTCACACTGACCCTCTGAACAGTTATCCACCCGGACACATTCCCCTACCCCATATCTACCATTGACTAATAACCTACATTTTGGACAAATTAGCATGGCCAATTCACCCTGACCTGAACATTTTTGGACTGTGGGAGAATGCCTAAGCACCCGGGGAAAACCCACGCAGACACAGGGAGAATGTGCACACTTCACACAGACAGTCGGCCGAGGCTGGAATTGAACCTGGGCCTCTGGCACTGTGAGACAACAGTGCTAAACACAGAGAAACCGTGCCACCCCTAAGATTCCACAGATTCACAACGCTTTGAGTCAAGATACCTTTCCCCACCCCGTCATAAATCCACTTCACCTTATCCTAAAATGATGATTATTGTTCTAGGTTGCCTTACATGTGGAAATATCCACACCACGTGTACATTGTTAATCACCTTTAGCATTTCACGTACGTCAGTGAGATCTCCTCTCATTCATCTGAATTCCAGAGAGTTTAGATCTGAACTGCTCAATCTGTCCTCATCACTGGAATCAATTTAGTGAAGAACTTCTGAATTGCTTCCAAATGCAACTACATCTCTTCATATGTTAGTACACAATAAACATACACAGTGCTCCATTAATATCTTGCACATTTGTATCAACCCTCCTTTCTCTTATGATTTGGAGGTGCCTGGGTTGGATTCGGCTGTAACAAAGTTAAAAATCATACAACACCACGATATAGCCCAACAGCTTTATTTGGAAGCACTATCTTCCAAAGCACTGCTCCTTCAGCAGGTGGTTGTAGACTATAAGATCGTAAGACACAGAAGTTATTGCAAAAGTTTACACTGTGATGCAACTGAAATTATACATTGAAAAAGACATGGATTTTTTCAGTCTCTCATATGTTAGAATGACCATGTTGCTTTCAGTTCTTCCATATGAAAACTCACGTAACTTTTTTTAAAATTACATTTTCAAGTGAACTTTAACAGCTGGTGCCATGTCAGCTCAGATAATATATTGAAGGTGTGAGTTTAACATTTGTCTGTCTGTGCCCCGATGTTCAGACCGATATTAATTCTAAATAAAAGTTACAGAATATTACATGGATTCATGCTCCATTTTTAGATATATATATATAGTTCAGACACTGGCATGTTCACTTGTACTCCTCACCGAACCATAGATCGGCTTGATGGCAAATAGTGACTGAGGCATTATCCCGGACAAAAAGTTTCAGATTGAGGTTGAATATAATTCTGCATTCGCTGCTAATATGGTCTGCAGCAACAAACGAATGCCCAGTTTTGAGTTGCAATGTCTGCCATTCTGCTGCATGCCCACCAGTTCACAACGAGACCTATTCACTCATTACGCCGTTTTCAGTGAGCCACTCCAGTTTCTGATGAGGTAACGCTTCGATTTTAATATTCTCATTCTTCTGAGGGTCTCTCCATGGTGTCACACCTCGAATTTCTCACATTCTTCAAAAAGCTTTCACAACTTTAAAACATTCATCTGAATCTTTTCCATTCCAGTATTTACTATGTTTAAAGTGAATGTAGCTCTGTAATGTGTGGCGCTCCATCCTAGACAGGGAGTTTGAGCAACTTTGATACGCATCTTTGAAACTTGTTGAAAAACAGTAACTGCTGGTCTAGCAACATTCCACTTCTCTGGCAGCTCATTCTGTATACAGACATCTGTGTCAAAAACATTCCCCTTAGGTCTCTTTTAAACCTTTCACCTCTCAACTTAAAGCTTTGCCATCCAGTTCTGGAATAATCCACACCAGAGGAAATATCTTGTCTATTTATTCTATCTATGCCCCTCATGATTTTATAAACTTCTATGATGTCACACCTCAACCTCTGGTGCTGCAGGGAACCTAGCCCAGACTATTCAGCTCTAATCTTCCAATCCTGTCAACGGCCTTGTGAATATTTTCTGAACTCTTTCACGTTTCACAGCATCATTCCTATAGCAAATTCAGATGCAGTCTGCTGCTAAGAAAAGTAAGCGGTCATGCACACTGGCGCTGAGAATATTGGAGAATTAGGCATGTTATCATTTAATGGAGAGACTCAAGAAAGTGCATCATGGTGTTCCTTTGTCTAAAAAAGCAATGAGCGTGCTAGTGCAGCAAGTAACTAGGTTGACATATTCTTTGGCATCGACCAGTGTTGGGCCAAAGGGCTTGTCTCTGTGCTGTGCTACAACTCTATTAGGTTGATTCCTGGGATGAAAATGTTGAATTATTGAATGTGTATAAAATGGTTAGACGTTTAGTCATTAGAATTGAAATGAATGAGTGGTGACATTAGGGGAAAATACAAGATGAGAGGGTTTGACAAGATAGATGTTAAGAAACTGTTTCCACTCCTGGCTGGAGTCATTCATACAGAACAAGAGACATTGATTTAGAACTGAGATGCAAAGAAATTTCTTCTGTCAGAAGGTAGCGAATGTTGGGCATTCTCTACCCCAGGGAGCTGTGGAGGCTAATTCACTGAAAGTATTTCCAGATGAGCTGAAAGGATGTTTGACATATATGTGAATTGTAAAATGCAAGGAATTGTAATACAATTAGAAATGAGCCCTGCAGCAGATCAGTCGTGCTGTTACTGAATGACGGGGCAGGCTTGAAGTGCCAAATAGCATACTACTGTTCCTATAGTTTATGTTCTAATGTTCTGTTATTGGAAAGAAACTGGTTATTTTCTTGTAAATCAGATGACTTAATTGAACTGTACCAGATGATTTAGTTGAACTGACCCTCGGAGAGATATGGGGCCTGTATTCGAAGTGAGTCTGGTTCTGAAGCATTACCAACATTGGCAGCAGAAGTTGCAGAGACATGAATCCTGTTAAAAAGGGATGAGAAGGTTCTTCCTGACCTAACTTGGATTTCCAAGTACATTTTCTGAACTACACTGAACCATCAAAGTGGCCTCGATCTACTCCCATGTAGTAGGTTTGAAGCACTGAAAGAAACATCCAAACATGGGAAATGGTAAACTAATAGAGAAAGTGAAGTC
Source organism: Chiloscyllium plagiosum (assembly GCF_004010195.1). Lineage (NCBI taxonomy): Eukaryota > Metazoa > Chordata > Chondrichthyes > Orectolobiformes > Hemiscylliidae > Chiloscyllium > Chiloscyllium plagiosum. The sequence goes on from NC_057753.1 coordinate 6,142,667, forward strand.
ACATGTATGCAGCGTGTTCTAGCTAGTTGGATAAAGAACTGGTTGAGCAACAGGAGACAGAGAGTAATAGTTGAAGGGAGTTTCTCGAAATGGAGAAAGGTGAACAGTGGTGTTCCACAGGGATCAGTGCTGAGGCCACTGTTGTTTGTAATATACATACATGATCTGGAAGAAGGCATGATTAGTATGACCAGTAAGTTTGCAGATGACACGAAGATTGTTTGAGTAGCAGAACGCATAAGGGACTGTGAAAGAGTACAGGAGAACATAGATAGACTCGATATTTGGGCAGAGATGTGGCAGGTGGAGTTCAGTCCAGACAAATGTGAGGTGATGCATTTCTGGAAGTCTAATTCCAGTGCGAATTATACAGTGAATGTAAGTGCCTTGGGAAAAGTTGATCAGCAGAGAGGTCTGGAAGTGTAGGTCCATTACACCCCGAAGGTTGCTGCACAGGTGGATAGAGTGGTCAAGAAGGCATATAGTATGCTTGCCTTCATCGGATGGGGTATTGAGTATAAGGAAGGCAGATTACTATCTAAATGGAGTCAAGTTAGGTTAAAGATGTTCTTGTACATCAGTGAATAAAAGCAAGCTTGCAGGTACAGCAGGCAGTGAAGAAAGCTAACGGCGTGCTGGCCTTCATCACAAGAGGAATTGACTTTAGGAACAAAGAGGTCTTTCCGCAACTGTACAGGGCTCTGATGATAAAGCACCTGAAGTATTGTGTGCAGTTTTGAACTCCAAATGTGAGGAAGGACATTCTTGCTATTGCGGGAATGCAGTGTATGTTCACGAGGTCAATTCCCGGAAAGGCAGTTCTATCATATGTTGAAAGATTGAAATGACTGGGCTTGCACGCACTTGAGTTTAGAAGGATGAGAGGGGATCTGATTGAGATGTATAAAATTATTGAAGGATTAGACCCTCTGGAGGCAGGAAGCATGTTTCCGCAGATTGGTGAGTCCAGAATCAGATCACACAGTTTAAAGTAAGAGCTAAGCCATTTAGAACATAGTTGAGGAGAAACTTCTTCATCCAGAGAGTAGTGGATGCCCCAGAAGGCAGTGGAGGCCGAGTCTCTGGATACTTTCAAGAAAGAGATGGATGAGATCTTAGAGATAGTGGAATCAAGGGTTATGTGGATAAGGCAGGAACAGGTTACTGATTGCAGATGATCAGCCATGATCATAATGAATGGTGGTGCTGGCTCTAAGGGCCGAATGGCCTACTCCTGCATCTATTGTCTATTGTATATTCTGTATAAGAGCTGGCAGGTCATGATAAAATTGCACGCAATGTTTGTTCGTTCGTTTAGAATACTGTTTACAGTTCTGGTCACCACATTACTAAAAGGATGTGGACACTTTGGAGAGGGTGATTGCTGTGAAGAGAGGTTGAATAGGTTAGGTTTGTTTTCATTAGAAAAAAGGAGATTGAGAGAGGACCTGATTGAAGTCTGCAAAATCATAAAGAGTATAGACAGGTAGACAGAGATAAGATTTTTCACAGGGTGAAGGATTCAAGAGGTCACGCTTTAAAGGTGAGAGGTGGAAAGTATGGGGGGGATACACGCGGCAAGTACTTTACTCAGAGGGTGGTGGGTGTCGTGAACGCGTTGCCAGCAGCGGGAGTAGAGGCAGGCACGGCAAATTCATTTAAGATGCAACTGAACAGATGCATGAGAAGGTGGGGAGCAAAGGAATACAGATACTTAGGACTTGGGTGACAGGTTTAGATAGTAGATTTGGATCAGCTCAGGCTTGGGAGGTGGGGTAGGGTGAATGGCCTGTTCCTCGGCTGACAGTTTTATTTGTTCTTTGCCTTTGTTTATAAACGTAAAGAATCACCAATGATGTAAATTCAGAACTAAAATAGAAATTGCTGGAAAGGTCTAGCCGGATTGGCAGCATCTGCAGAGATGTATCAACATTAACATAACGGGTACAGTGACTCCTCAGAATTTATTGCAGGTAAGAAAATGTTTTTTCTTCGTACAACAGATGGGTGGAGGAGGGGATAAAGAGTACATGATGCATGGAAATAGATCCCAAAGAGAGAGTAGAGGAATTGGACAGACGAAGGAGATGATAGCAATCAGCGTGGAAAAATCAATGTCCACTAATTGAGAGAATTAGTGGCTAAAGATAGATTTCATGGCATATCGCACCATGTACTAACAAGGCCTAATGTCTGGGGATTGGGGTAACATCCTGGGCAGCTTGCCTCAGGCACTAAAATCAGAATTACTAATTGCAAGTGGATATTGATAACAATGTGATAACTTACAGTTTTGAATGGCCTGTGTAAAGTATGCTTATGATTACATTGAAGTATAAATCTGATGTAATAAATTGTATGAAGTGTCTTTCCTCTTAGGAAATGGCTGACAAGAGCATGCAAGTTAGATAACCAGGATTAAAAATAACAGTGGCTGAGTGTCATCTGATCGATGATAGGAAAACGGGGTTGAATGACTGAAAGTTCCTATGATATGGATCTCAGGACACCATCAGATCCGCCACGATCTTATTTAATGGAGGAACTGGTTTGAAGGGCTGAAAGACTTTATGATGGACTTAATATGCGATTTGAAAAGAAAACCTCTGATCATTCTACTTATGTGTTACATACTGGTGGACTGACATTTTCTGGAATCTGGGAATGGTTTGGAACATACTCTGTAGCATTCTATAAATGGCATTGTCATAAAAATTCCAGAAACAGCCTTGTCCAGAACATTCTATAACCGTGTGGGCTTTTGCATAGGTGAGACAGAGAGAGAGAGAGAGAGCGAGAGAGGAAATGTGCTGGATGCAGTAGTGAGAGAGGTAAGGCGTGAGCTTTGTTCGGAGGTAGATTTGTAAGAGATATGCAATGGGTGTGAGGAAGCAGAGAGAAATTGGTGGCACTTGTCCTAGGAGAATCGGGAAGGATAGTAACACTCGTCCTGTGTTGCTAGACATTTCTTCAGTACCACAGATACTGCCCTGGGCTGGTAGTGAGGTCAGAACATGCTTGGTGCATCTGATAGTGTGATCTCCTTTAGGGAAGGGAATGGTCCTCTTCTGTACTACTGCCTCCACAAGGATCTCTGTTCCCCTGTGGCCAAATAGATCAAAATTCCCTTGATTAGCTATGCTCGGGGGAAAATATGCAAGGCAGCTCTGAACTCAGAGCTCAACCTTGTGCACACTGGTCTTCTAAAGACGGCACCAGTGCCAGGGATCAAGGATTCTCCAGCCCATAATGAATGGCAGGTTCCTGATGAAGAGCTTATGTCCGAAATTTCGATTCTCCTGCTCCTTGAATGCTGTCCGACCTGCTGTGCTTTTCCAGCACCACACTCCCGACTCTGAATGAGAGAATGGGGCTGGAATTTAATGAAAGGAATGCCATGTGGTTAGGTAAGTAGTTAAAAATTGAGTCCGATAGAACAGCCACCAGATCACTGGCTCGGCCTTGTGCTGATGATCCATCTGTGAAACGCAATAATAATGACATTGATGCAAACCAGTCTAATGAGTCAAAGAGTCTGCTGACCTCACTCCTATTTGCAAGGCTGCAGAACAAATGCTCATCTCATACACTCTATTGTCTGAGTACACACTGATATCCAATTCATCCATCAATCTGAGAAAATACTGGTCAATGCTGCAAGATGATATCGTAATATTTACACTTCATCGTTCTTAAACCTGTAAACACATTCTTCCATGATATTGTCTTTCAAACTCCCCTTATCTGCCTACGTTGCAAACTCCTCACATTTGTTGGTAATTAAACTTTTTTTTTTCCCCCTGGAATCTCTCTCTGGCATAGATGTGCAGATCCACAGCATCCCTTGCCATCGCACAATTGAGGTATGGAGCTGCAAATGGATGTGATCAACACATCCTGTAACTTCCAGCGTGGGTTGCAAGTTCTCTCATACTGGGTAGCGATTTAACGCAGTATTATCGAGCAACACACTAGAATATGCACACATATCTACATAATGGGAGGACAATTACTCCAAATGTATTGATCAATACAATGGTGTGGCTTCCATAGCTCCCCATGCTGGGCAGATATTTAGCCTGGGTTTACAGATAAATGCTCTTGTGCGGCCTGCAGGGCTCCCCATCCTGCACCAATATCTCGTCCGAGATTACAAATCAATGCACTGATGTGGTCTGCACAAACCCCGTGCTGAGAAGACTTCAAAAGATCAATGCATTGGTGTGGTCTGAACAGCTTCCAGTGATAGATGGATATTTAATCTGGGTTTACAGATCAATGTAACCGTGGTCTGCACAGCTCCACATATGTAATCTGGCTAATAAATCAATGCACTGCTGTGGTCTGCGCAACTCCACATGCTGGGGATACCTTGTCTGTGTTTATTTATCAATACATGAGCGTGGTTTGCACAGCTCCCCCGATAGACAGACATAAAACCCCGGTTTATCGACCAATGTACTGAAGTGGTTTACAGTCATCCATACTAGACGTATGGTCAGTTATATTCAGCAGTTGCTGGCCTGGTCTGCGCAGTGCTCCATGCTGAACAGATATCTCATCTGGGTTTATGTTGGACGGGGTTCTTCTGTGAGTTGGCATGGGTGGCATAATGACTAGCACTACTGCCTCAGAGCACCAGGGACCCGGGTTAGATTCCTGCCTCGGTTGACTGTGTGTGTGAAGCCTGCACGTCTCTGTGTGGCTTTCCTCTGGATTCTCCAGTTTCTTACCACAGTCAAAAGATGCGTAGTTTAGGTGGATTGACAATGATAATATTCCCACAGTGTCCAAGGATGTGCTGGCTAGGTGGGTAAGCCATGTGAAACGGGGGTTACGGGGATGGGGGTAGGTCAGGATGGCATGGTATTTGAGGGTTGGTGTGGATTCAATCGACTGACTGGCCTGCTTCAACACTTTAGGGATTCTTTGTGTAAGTTGGATTAAGAATGTGAAGCTGCTCTGGCAATGCCTTATTCTTGTGATCAAACCTTCCATTCGCTTACTACATTAATGTTAGAGTGCATCATGTTCACAAGTACACATTTTCTTGGCAGGAACCAAAGCCTCTTCAGTTAGATGCAGTCAGCCATTCACATTGCCTATCAGTCTATATGTAGAAATAAATATATAGAAATTAAAATAATGCAGCAGTAATAAAGGATGACTTGATCTGGACGTTTTCCTTCTCCGTATTAGGAATTATAAAAAGTGATGAATGTCTATCCTTAAGTGATTGAGTGCATGAAAATGTTCTAGAAATCACGTGTTCTTCTGGATGTGTGTCTGTCTGTTTGGAGATGGAACGTTTCATCTCTTTTACATTGCATTTTTTAAAAAAGTAATTCAGAATGTACCATTCATTTCAGCTCTAATTTCATCAGTAAATATTTGGATGCAGTGACGCATTTGATCATCTCCAGAGATCTGCAATCAAATTGGTAACTTTACTTCCACACTGACATATATTTTCTTTGTTTGCCTTCCTCACAGTTAACATAGTAACGATCTTCGTCCTGCTTTATAAAGATTGTGGATTATCTCCATGTGTCAGTTGTTACCTGGTGGCCATGGCAGTGGCGGATCTACTAGTCATTTTCCTCGACCTGATATTGAGACACATTCCCATTGTTTATCAAGAATCATTTACTTTCTGCTATTCAATCCCTGTATGCAATGTCCACGCTGTCATGCTCTATGCAGCCACAGATTGTTCTGTCTGGTTCACCGTCACTTTCACCTTTGATCGGTTTGTGGCCATTTGTTGCCAGAAGCTGAAAAGGAAATACTGCAGTGAAAATTCGGCGGCTGTTGTTCTGGGAACAGTGACTGTGCTGAGCTGTTTAAAGAACATTTTCTGGTATTTTATGCACACAGGTCAGTACTTGATGGGCAATGTCCCTTGGTTTTGTGATGTAACAGATGATGTTTATGAGTCTGGTGTCTGGGTCACAATTCAGTTCGTCCATCACATTCTAACACCAGCTCTCCCATTTGTCCTGATTCTGCTGCTCAATGTTTTCACTGTGAGGTACATCTTAGTAACCAGTAAAGCCCGCAGAAGAATCCAGGCTCACACCAACAGGGACTTTCAGTGTGGCACAGAAATGGAAAATCGAAAAAAATCTATAATTTTACTGTTTGTGGTGTCAGTCAATTTCATCCTATTATGGTCAATGTTAATGGTGTTTTCTATATGGAGGTGGGCGCGGTATTTGGGGTGTAAATCAATCTATCTGCCTTGGTTTGTGCAGGAATTGGGCTTCATGTTGCAGCTCCTCAGTTGTTGCACAAATACCGCCATTTATGCCGTGACCCAGACGAAGTTCAGACAACAACTGAAGAATGTGCTGAAATATCCCTTTACCCAAATTCATCAATCAATCAAATTCATCCATTAATCTATACATTCAAGATGTATTCAGTTCAATTCTATTTTCAGCAATGAAGCTATGTTAACAGACAGGGAGTAGTCCTCAACCTTACCCCATTGTTTACGGGGCACTTTCCAATGTTTCTTCAGCAACCAGTTATTCCACTTCCTGCATCAACAACATTAATTTGTAAATAAAAATAAATGTCCATTAAAAAGCGTCAAGTAGCAGAGCTTTCTTTTTGGTTGTTGAGCAATGCTGAGCTAGAGAGAGACAGAATAAGCCTGAACTGCTGATCCTCAGGGGAGTGGACGGTCAGGCATTGATCTCAGGAGTTGGGAGTAAGTCACTCTGTGCTTGCTTTCACTTCTGGTGACACAATCTTCAAGCTTTCCCTTCACATCTATTGTTTAAATGGTGAAAAAATACAGCATGCTGCCCTTGTGCATGAATTGCAAAATGTTGGTTTGCAGGTGCAGCAGGTCTTTAAGAAGGCAAATGGAATATTGTCCTTTGTCGCTAGACAGATGAAGTTAAAACTTAGGGAGGTTGTGCTGCAGCAGTATGGGGTGCTGGTGAGGCCATCCTAAGAGTACATTGAACAGTGTTTGTCTCTTTACTTGGGAAAGGATGCACTGACACTGGAGGGGATGTAGAGCAGATTCACTAGATTGATGCTGGAATTGTGAAGTTTGTTCAAAGTTTGTGAGAAGAGTTATAGCTCGGGTGCTCGTTGTTGTGCTTCTGTTTGCCGACCTGAGAATTTGTGTTGCATACGTTCCGTCCTCTGTCTAGGTGACGTCCTCAGTGCTTGGGAGCCTCCTGTGAAGCGCTTCTGTGATGTTTCCTCTGGCATTTATAATGGTTTGTCTCTGCGCTTCCGGTTGTCAGTTCCAGCTGTCCACTGCAGTGGCCGGTATATTGGGTCCAGGTCGATGTGTTTTTTGATAGAATCTTTGGATGAGTGCCATGCTTTCTAGGAATTCCCTGGCTGTTCTCTGTTTGACTTGTCCTATAATAGTAGTGTTGTCCCAGTCGAACTCACGTTGCTTGTCATCTGCGTGTGTGGCTGCTAAGAATAGTTGGTCGTGTCGTTTCGTGGCCAGTTGGTGTTCATGGATACAGATCGTTAGATGTCTTCCTGTTCGTCCTATGTAGTGTTTTGTGCAGTCCTTGCATGGGATTTTGTACACTACGTTGGTTTTGCTCATGCTGGGTAACGGGTCCTTTGTCCTGGTGAGTTGTTGTCTGAGAGTAGCTATTGGTTTGTGTGCTATTATGAGTCCTAGTGGTCTTAGTAGTCTGGCTGTCAGTTCAGAAATGTTCTTGATGCATGGTAACGTGGCTAGTCCTTTGGGTTGTGGCCTGTCCTCATTCCGTTGTCTCTCCATTAGACATCTGTTGATGAAATTGCGGGGGTATCCGAATACATTGTAGTGGTGTTGTTCTTCCTCTTTTTGCAGTTCTGGTGTGCTGCAGTGTGTTGTGGCCCTTTTGAACAGTGTCTTGATGCAACTTCTTTTGTGTGTGTTGGGGTGGTTGCTTTCGTATTTCAGGACTTTGCCTGTGTGTGTGGCTTTCCTGTATACCTTTGTAGTGAATTCTCCGTTAGGTGTTCTCTGTACCCTCACGTCTAGGAATGGGAGTTGGTTGTCCTTTTCTTCCTCTCTCGTGAATCGGATTCCTGTGAGTGTGGCGTTGATGATCCAGTGGGTGTTTTCTATTTCTGTATGTTTAATGATTACAAAGGTGTCATCTACATATCTGAACCAGAGTTTGGGTTGAATTTGCGGTAAGACTGTTTGTTCTAATCTTTGCATTACAGCTCCTGCTATGAAGTTTGTCTAACGAGGAGGGATTGAATATGCTGGGACTACACTAATCGGAATTTTTAAAAAAATTATGTGGGGGGAATCTTATTGAAACATGCACAGTAATGAAGAGAAAAAAGATAGAAGCAGGGAGGTCGTTTCCACTGGCAGGTTAAACTAGAATTGGGGGCAGAACCTCAAAATAAAGGAGAGTAGGCTGAGAACTGAATTCAGGAGTAACGTTTTCAAACACAGACTTACGAATGCATAGAATTCCCTGCCCAGTGAAGTAGGTGAGGCCACTTCGTTGAATCTTTTAAAGGCAAAGATAAATTTTTGAACAGCAAAGGAATTCAAGGTAATGGTGAGCAGGCAGGGAAGTGGAGCTGAGTCCACGGAAAAGATCATCGATGATCTCATTAAATGGCTGAGCAGGCTCAATGGACCAGATGACCTCCTGCTGCTTCAACTTATGTCCTTACGTCATGTTCTTATCTGTCTTCCATCCATTGACCGACCCGCACCCAAACCTTCCCTCTTTCTTTCTCTTCTCCACTGATTTTATCACTCTTTCAGTGTCCCTCTCACTCTCATTCTCCTTCAAAGATCTTCCCTCCTGCAAACTTTATCTCTCGAGCATTCCCTCTGACCCACAATTCCCTCACGTTTTTCAAACCTCTCTCCCTCTCACTGTCACTCTGGCTGACGTGAAGAAGCATTAAATGGCTGACCGACTGACTGACTGAGTCCTTCTGAACCAATTATACTGGCTTTGTAGATTAAAACACATGTCAAATTCAAATACTATCATCTTTCCGCCTCCTGCAGATGCTTTTGGTGAGACGTGAACCAATGTAACTTAATGCTCGACTGAGGAGGGAGATAGGAGAAAGTGAGGACTGCAAATGCTGGAGATCAGAGCTGAAAACTGTGTTGCTGGAAAAGCGCAGCAGGTCAAGCAGCATCCAAAGATCAAGAGAATCGACGTTTCAGGCATGTGCCCTTCTTCAGGAATGAGGAAAATGTGCCAAGCAGGCTAAGATGATGAGGTTGGGGTTGGAGCGGAGGGACTGGAGGGCTTCACGTTGCGAGGGTGAGAGGTTGGAGTGGGTGAGAGGGGTGGACAGGTTGAGGTGGTTAGTGTCGCGGCGTCAGTAGGCTATGAAGAGATCTCTTCGACTGACTGAACTGGTCCTCACTCTGAACAACTGCTCTTTCCAATCGTCCCACTTCCTCCAAGCCAAAGGGGTAGCCATGGGCACCCGCATGGGCCCCAGCTATGCCTTTCTCTTCGTAGGATATGTGTTACAGTCCATCTTCCGTAGCTACAATGGCAACACCCCCCACCTTTTCCTCCACTACATCGATGACTGTATCGGCGTTACCTCGTGCTCCCACGAGGAGGTTGAACAGTTCATCCACTTTACGAACATCTTCCACCCCGAACTCAAATTTACCTGTACCGTCTCAGACTCCTCCCTCCCCTTCCTAGACCTCTCCATTTCTATCTCGGGCGACCGACTCGACACGGACATTTATAAACTGACCGACTCCCACAGCTACCTAGACTACACCTCCTTCCACCCTGGCCCCTGGAAAAACACTATCCCATATTCCCAATTCCTTCGCCTCTGCCGCATCTGCTCCCAGGAGGACCAGTTCCAATACCAAACAACCCAGGTGGCCTCCTTCTTCAAAGACCGCAATTTCCCCTGAGACGTGGTTGACGATGCTCTCTACCGCATCTCCTCACTTCCCGCTCTTCTGCCCTTGAACTCCGCCCCTCCAATCGCCACCAGGACAGAAACCCACTGGTCCTCACCTACTACCCCACCAACCTCCGTATACATCGTATCATCCGTCGTCATTTCCGCCACCTCCAAACGGACCCCACCACCAAGGATATATTTCCCTATTTGCAGAACGTTTCAGAGAACACCTCTGGGACACCCGCACCAACCAACCCAACCACCCGTGGCTGAACATTTTAGACTCAGCACCACCTTCTTGACCTGCAATCTTCTTCCTGTCCTCTCCGCCCCCACCCCCTCTCCGGCCTATCACCTTTACCTTAACCTCGTTCTACCTATCGCATTTCCAACGCCCCTTCCCCAAGACCCTCCCCCCTACCTTTTATCTTAGCCTGCTTGTCATTGCTGAAGAAGGGCTCATGCCCAAAACGTCGATTGTCCTGATCTTTGGATGCTGCCTGACCTGCTGTGCTTTTCCAACAACACATTTTTCAGCCGAGGGGGGAGATTATAAACGAAATGGTACAAGGCGAAACTGAGTGAAAGGAGAAAGACAAAATGTTATCATGTATTGTATCAGCACAGGAGAGAAGCAAACTGACAAATTATTTTTTCTTTCATCCATTCCCTCACAGTCACACTCACTCCTTCACATATACAGGTACTCCCTCACAAATATATACCTAAGACCCATATACGGGGAGGCGATAGCCTAGTGATGTTTTCCCTGGACAGTTCATCCAGAGACCCAGGTAATGATTCAAGGATCCGGGTTCGAATCCACCATCGCAAAAATGTGGAATTTGAATACAGTAAATATCTGGAATTAAGAATCTAATAACTACTATAATTCCATTGCGAATTCTCAGGAAAAAAAAACATCTGGTTCACTGAACGCCTACATCTGACACAAAAAAGTGGTTGACTGCAACTGCCCTCTGCGGCAATTAGAGATGGGCAATAAATGCTGTGTTTGTACGTGTGCGTGTCTGAATGTGTGAGAGCATGGCAGAGTGTTTGTGCGTGCTAACATGTATCCGCGTGAGTGTCTTTTGTGCCAGATTCAGTGTGTAAGAGAGATTTCATGTAAAAGAGAATGAATGCAACTTTGTGTTCGTCTGTGTGAGTCGAGAAGGAACTTCAAAGGGCTATTAATATCTTCAACGAAAGAAAATATCTGACCTAGAAAGATTCGCAGTAAGAGTTCCTCATGTTCCCAATACAATCTCCTAGCAATAACTGGCAATGTATCTTTTATCCTCCTCAATGTTTGCTCTACAATCATGTTTACTTTCTAATATAATCAACAATCACTGGACAACAAAGTTCAAACATTTCTATCATTTCAAACCCAAGCATTCTGGTTTTTTTCTTCCCTGTTCTTCCTACAGACATGAATCATATTTTGCCACAAAATATTTCCTCTGCCAATGCTTGAAATTCACCAGACAAGATACAGGCAGCAAAGTGGATGACATGATGAGATGTAACAAACTCTGTTACATTCAGTATCCTCATATTGCAATGTGCGAGTTTCCAGTCAGAAAGCTGGACTCCCACAGGGAGAAATCCTCATTGGTTTGGAGGTAAGGACGGCGTATACAGTGGGACCTTGATCAGATGGAGAATTCAGCCAGGGATTGACAAATGCTATTCAATGCAAATAAATGTGAGGTGTTGCACTTTGGAAAGTCAAAACAATGTAGGACGTGTACAGGAAGTGGTCAGGTCTTGAGGAATGTTATGGAACAGTAGGACCTAGGAGCACAAGTACAGTTCTTGGAAAGTGGCGTCACAGGTAGATAGGGTGGTGAAGAAGGCATTTAGCATTCTGGCCTTCCTTGGGTGATGCATTGAATACAGGAGTTGGGATGTTGATGGTAGTTTTGGTCACCCTGTTGTAGAAAAGACATAGGTAAACTGGAAAAAGTGAAAAGAAGAATATTGCCAAAACTAGTGGCCCTGAGTTACAGACGAGATTTGCCAGGATGGGACTTTATTCATTAGAAGGAAGAGGAATGAGGGGTGAACATATCGAGTTGCACAAAATCATGACAGGTATCGATAGGATCAATGTAGATCGTCTTTTTCCCAGGGGTCGGGAATTGAAAACTGAAGGGCATCGCTTGAAGGTGAGAGGGGAGAGACTTAAGAAGACCCTAAAGGGCAACTTCTTCACTCAGAGTAATGCGTATATGGAATGGGCTGCCACAGAAAGTGGATGAGGCAGGTACAAAAAGAATAGATAAGAAGCATTTACATAAGAACATGGATGAGAAGGGTTTAGAGGAACACGCAACTAGCTGACCGGGCACCATGGTCAGCATGAACCCGTTTGAGCCCAAGGGCCTGTTTCCATGCTGTATTACTCGACAGCTCTATGACTCGATGGTGAGGAACACTCATTTTAATATGTCAATGAGATCGTTTGTAAGTCTTTGCTGCGCCTTGAGATTTCTCTACGTTAATTTCCATTGCTTCCTTACTAAGGGAACCTGTTCATATCTGGTTAAAGACTCTTCAGTCATTCCCACTGCTTCCTCTCCTACCCAACATAATCTTGTCAATAAGCCTGGAGATATTACATTTTTCCCTTCGTCTAATTTATTGACATTGGTTGTAAATATTTGTAGATTTAGCAGTGACCCTTCCAGCACAACACAAGTACCAGCTCATCAAACAAGAAATGAGCCTGTCTACTCTCCACCAGCCAATCCTATACACTGCAGCAAACACTGTTACATTGATTGCGTTGTCTGACCTAAGTTAAACTTTTGTAATGTACTCTCAGAATGAGAGTGATGAGAGAGGGAGACATAGAAGTGACAGATAATGTGAGAGGGAGACAGAGAAAGGGAGAAACAGAACAAAAAAGAAAGACAAGTGCAATAAGTGTGACAGATATATGTATAGTTCTCAAAAGATGATTTAAAAGAAAATCAGAGACAGATCTCTCGTTATCGGACAATGTGATGATGTAATTTCAAACCAGTGGGCAAGGGGTTTTCGATGTGAAAAATATAGAGGGGATTTCTTACCTTGTACCTAACGCCGTGCAATACCTGCCTTGAAACTGTTTGGTGAGGATGGTGGGGTAACAGATTTATTCTGCACTGCACCCCGATTGTTCCTGCGCTTGGTGTGTACAGAGGATAGTACACTGACAATATTTCTCTTTGTTTCGGCTCTGGTATCACCGTGCAATGAATTTCTGGAGGGGGATTGGGCATCTTATTGAAAAGCATCCAATTCTAACAAGGCTGGACGGACTACAGCGTATATGCAGGGAAGATGTTTCGCCTGGTGAGGGAGCCTCGAACAAAACCTCACAATCTCAGGATTTGGGAGAGGCCGTTTCGAATTGAGATGAAGGGAACTTTTTTTTTCCCATTTTGAGCTGCGGTGGAAGCGGTGAGAGTGTGTGCCAGGGGGCTGCTGGGAAGGTAAATTTCCCTCTAAAATGACTTACCTGGAGATGCATGGGCCTCCATCTTCAGCACCAACAGGAGTTAGTGAGAGAGCGAGGAACTGAGCGGGAGTGGTTGAGTTGCGCTCTGGGAATGTGAGTGAACGGATATGTTTGGACAGTGACTGAATCTGAACACTACACGTGCAGTGTCTCTCATCCACCCTCCTCCTCTAATCATTTAAAATATTGTTTCTTTTTTTATCGTGTGACTAGTGATTTATTTTCTTTGTTTTCAATACCCGAATGTTTGATATTATAGTTGGAGAAAGTTAAGCCTAAGATTTAAAAATGACAAGAGATCTCCGACCCGGGTTATGTCCCTCTTGTTCTAATGTGGGAAGTCAGGGACGTGGTTGATGTCCCTGGCTCCTTCACGTGTAGAAAGTGTGTTCAACTGCAGCACTTGTTAGGCTGCATGAAGGCTCTGGAACTGCAGATGGCCTCACTTTGGAACATCTGCAATGCTGAGGAGTTCATGCCTACACGCTTAGCAAATTGCTCACACCACAGATTAGGAAGGCTGAGGGAGAAAGGGAATGGGTGACCAAAAGGCAGAGAAAGAGCAGCGAGGCAGTACAGGTGTCTCCTGCAGTCACCTCTCTCCAAAAGAGGTACCTGTATATACTTTCGATACTTTTTGGGCTAACGGCACATCAGGGGAAGACCGCAGTAGTCAGCTTCATGGCACTATGGCTGGTTCTGTTGCAGAGGAGAGCGAGCAAGGTCTATAGTAATCGGGGATCCCATTGTAAGGTGAGTAGATAGGCAGTTTTGTGGTCGAAAACGAGACTCCAGAAAGGTATGTTGCTGCCCAGGTGAGCAGGTCAGGGATATCTCAGGTAGGCTGCAGAACGTTCTGAAGGGGGAGCATGAACAGCGAGTTGTCGCACAGCATATAGGCAAGACTATATAGGTAAAAAATGGGATGAGGTCCTTTCAGCATAATTTAGGGATGAGGACCTCAGAGTTGTAATCACAAGTTTGCTACCAGTGCCACGTTCCAGTGAGAGTAGAAGTGAAAGAATAGGGAATATGAATGCGTGGCTTGAGAGATGGTGCAGGAGGAAATGGTATAGATTTTTGGGACATTGCGAACGGATCTGGGAGAGGTGAGGTTATTACAAATTGGACGGTCTACAGCTTGGCTGGATTGGAACAAATGTCCGTGGAGGTGCTTCTGCTAATGGTGTTTGGGAGGGTTTACCTAATATGCCGGGGGCATGGACCCCAAATGAGGAGGCCAGCGAACAGTAAGGAGGTATTAACTAAACTCTGTAAGGAAATAGATAATGATGTCAGCATGAAGAGACATGTGGTCTAAGTCAGGTCAACTTAGAGCTCGAATTAGTTCGTGGGAATGTGATTGTACTGCTATTACTAAGACTTAGTTGAGGAAAGAGCATGCTTGGAAAATAATTATCTCAGGATGTATATGTTCCAGGTGGGATAGAGAACGAAGTAAAAGGGGTGGAGGAGTTGCATTACTGTTCGGGGAGAATATCACAGCTGTGCTGAAGGAGGGAATTATATGGGACTGGAGCTGTGAGGCAATATGGGCAGAATTCAGAAAAAGGAAGGGTGTAGTAGCAATGCTGGGGCTGTACTCTCGGCCTCCCAACAGCGCGCGTGAGATAGAGGTACAAGTATGTAAACAGATTATTAAAAGATGTCAGAGCAACAGGGTGGTGGTAGGAGATCTTAATTTTCCCAATATTTACTGGAATTCACTTAGTGTTACAGGTCTAAATGAAGCAGAATTTGCAAGAAACATCCTGGAGTGCTTTCTAGAGCAGTATGAAAATAGCCCAACTCGGAAAGGGGCCAGAGTGCATCTGATGTGGGCGAATGAGCCCGGCCAGGTGTTTTAAGTTTCAGTAGGGGATTACTTTGGGAAGAGTGATTACAATTCCGTAAGTTTTAGAATACTCGTGGACAAAGATGAAAGTGGTCCTGAAGGAATAGTGCTAAATTGTGGGTGGCACGGTGGCACAGTGGTTAGCACTGCTGCCTCACAGCGCCAGAGACCCGGGTTCAATTCCCGCCTCAGGCGACTGACTGTGTGGAGTTTGCACGTTCTCCCCCTGTCTGCGTGGGTTTCCTCCGGGTGCTCCGGTTTCCTCCCACAGTCCAAAGATGTGCAGGTCAGGTGAATTGGCCATGCTAAATTGCCCGTAGTGTTAGGTATCGAGGTAAATGTAGGTGTGGACTTGTTGGGCCGAAGGGCCTGTTTCTACACTGTAATGTAATCTAATCTAATCTAAATTGAAGGAAGGCCAACCGAACCAAAATTGGACAGGAGTTGTGGAATGTGGATTGGGAGCAGCTGTGTGAAGTAAAATCCACATTTGATGTGTGGGAGGCTTTGAAGAAGGTTTGATTAGAGTGCAGAACCAATATGCCCCAGTGAAAATGATGGATAGAAATGAGAAGATTAGGGAAACATAGATGACATGTGAAATTATGAGACCAGCTAAGAGGAAAAAAAAACATGCAGAACGTCTAGTGACTGAAGACAGACGAAGCTTTGGAAGAATGTCATGAATACAGGACCAATCTGAAACGAGGATTTTAAAGGTTTCGAAGGGGTCATGAAATATCATTAGCAAACAGGGTTAAGTATAATCACATAATTTTATTCACATCAGAAGCAAGAGGGTAACGGGTTGGCCCACTCAAGGACAGAGGAGAAGTCAGAGAAAATGTGCCAAATTCTTAACGAATACATTGCATCTGTATTCACCAAAGAGAGCGTCAGGACGGCTGTTGAGGCTAGGGATAGATGTTTTATTACTGTAGATCAAGTCGACATAAGAAGGGAGGAAGTGGGTATCCAAAAGGCATTAAGGTCCGGATGAGATCAATCTCAGGTTATTAAGGGAAGCGAGAGAGGAAATAGTTAGGCCCTTAACAGATATCTTTGCAGCATCCCTGATAATGGGTGAGGTCCAGGAGGACTGGAGAATTGCTAATATTGTCCTCTTGTTGAAGAAGGGTAACGGGAACAATCCAGGTTATTATCGAGCAGTGAGCCTGACGTCAGTGGTAGCAAAGCTGCTGGAGATGATGCTTAGGGATAGGATCTCAAACCATTTGGAAGAAAATGGGCTTATCAGTCATAGACAACACGGTTTTATGCAGGGAAGGTCATGTCTTACCAAACTAATAGAATTACTTGAGGAAGTGACAACGTTGATTGATGAGGAAAGAGCTGTAGGGATCATTCACATGGACTTCAGTAAGGTGTTTGATAAGGTTCTCTATTGTAACTGCAGGAGAAAGTGAAGTCGCATGTGTTCCAGTGTGTACTAGTTAGATGGATGAAGAACTGGCTGGGCAACAGGAGACAGAAATTTGTATTGGAAGGGATATTCTCAAAATTGAAATCTCGAATCAGTGGTATCAACAGGAACTTGTGCTGGGACCACTGCGGTTTGTGATAGACGAACAAGCGAACTATATAGTAAACGTAAAAGTCCAGGGAAAGCTGATGGAGTTAAGGATCTGGGTTTTCAGGTCCATTTTAACCTAAAGTTGACAACGCAGCTCGATAAAGTTGTCAAGAAGCCAAACGGCATGCTTTCCTTCATTGGGCGTGGCATTGAGTACAAGCGATGGAATGTCATGTTATAGCTGCTTACGAATGTGGTTCAGCCACATTTGGAATACAGCATATATTTCTGGTCGCTACATGACCAAAAGGATATGGATATTGTGGCGAGAGTGCAGAGGAAGTTCACCAGGAAGAGAGGTTGAGTAGATCAGGATTATTTTCATTAGAAAGGCAGAGGTTGAGTGAGGACATGATTGAGGTCTACAAAATTATGAGAAGTTTAGACAGGGTGGATAGCAAGAAGGTTTTTCCCAATATGGAGGACTCAATTACTAGGTGTTACGAGTTCTAGGTGAGAGGGGGAAACTTTAAGGGAAATATACGTGGCAAGTTATTTTTACTGAGGGTGGTAGGTGTCTGGAACACGTTGCCAGTGGAAGTCGTGAAGGCAGGCACGATAGCATCATTTAAGGTGTATCTAAATAGGTACATGAATGGGCAGGCAGCAGAGGGACGGAGGCCCTTGGAAAATAGGTGAAAGGTTTTGACAGAGATTTTTGGTTCGGCACAGCCTTGGAGGGCCGAAGGGTCTGTTCCCGTGTTGTAATTTTCTTTGTTCGTTGTTCTTTTTCAACCTGCAGATGAGAATGGTGTGGAGGTCAAGCCATTCAATATATTCAGGATAGAGATTGACAATTGTTTCAGAGATGAAAGATATTATAGGGTATGGAGAGAAAGTGGTAACATGACGTCAAGATAGCAGGGCTGAATGGTCTATTCCTGCTCCTTATTTCTATGTTTCTGTCACTGTGGTGCCCTCCTGAAAATCTCATCCTGAAAAATATCAGAGCTTGTTTTGGAGAAATTGACTTTTCATTGCAGAACTGTTTACAGCGTCGGTTGAGGATGAACGTGCTCCACATGATGACAAATCATTGGCAACAATGTTTGACACTTCATGGATCTTCCTGATTGTTAGTGGACCCAGGACGTTCACGTTCTGTTTAACTTATGTAAAGAGGAAACACTGAACAAATTGGGTTGGACATGTATAAAACACTTTTGAAATAATAGATTAGATTACATTACAGTGTGGAAACAGGCCCTTCGGCCCAACAGGTCCACACCGACCCGCATAAGCGCAACCCACCCATACCCCTACATTTACCCCTTACCGGCAATTTAGCATGGCCAATTCACCTGCCCTGCACATCTTTGGGCTGTGGGAGGAAACCGGAGCACCCAACGGAAACCCACGCAGACACGGGGAGAATGTGCAAACTCCACACAGTCAGTCACCCGAGGCGGGAATTGAAACCGGGTCTCCGGCGCTGTGAGGCTGCATTGCTAACCACTGTGCCACCGTGCCGCCCACCATTAATAATTTAATGGTATCCCAAAGATTTTTTTTAACAGGTAATCAAGCTGAATTCAAGTGTATTTAGCGGTGTTAAGGGAATGGGTAATTAATTTCAGGGACAGACTTACAGACAGCGATACAGAGCCAGAGACACAGATAGAGGACAATACTCTCCTGGACACGTTTCGGAGGTGGTGTTGAGACACAGATAAGGTAATGCAGCAGCAGGTGGAGGGCAATCATTCTCTGATCTTGTAGAAGGTTTGTTCTTTATCTAATTCTGTACTGTCCCTGTTCTGGGTATATTTAATGAAGACAAGGTTGAGAGACCTTTGCTCTTTATCTGACCCCGTGCTGTCCCTGTCGAGGGAGTTTTCAAATGGACAGTGTACAAAGTGCTTTACTCTGTATGGAATCTCATGCTGTTCCTGTCCTGCAAGAGTTTGATGGGGACAGTGCAGAGATGGCTTTGCTCTTAATCTTTTCTCCTTCTGTCCCTGTCCAGGGAGTGATTGGTAGACAACAATGCCGAGGGAGCTTTACGCTGTATCAAACTCCACACTGTGCCATTACTGCGTGACCTCTATCTACCGTCTTGTTCATTCTCCTCCTCGCCACCTGCTACAGAACCAGTCTAGCAGTGATGGTCTTTGGATTCCGACCTGCTGACTCAATAGTGCTCTGCTAAGCTGTTCTTGATTGTGGGTAGTGAAATTCTCCATCCAGTGTTCACTCTCCACCTTTGAACGCTCAGTGCTTCTTCAAAATATTGGCAATTGTGGGGGAACAGTGATCCATTCAGCTGAGAGTGGAGAATCAGCAGGAAGTTTGACCTGACACCATGATGTTTCTTTAAAACAAGACCAAAGAACAAAGAAGATAACAGCACAGGAACAGGCCCTTCAGCCCTCCAAAACTGCACTGATCCAGGTCCTCTATCTAAACCTGACTCCTATTTCCAAAAGACCTGCATCCCTCTGCTCCCTGTCCATTCATGTATCCGTCTAGAAACATCTTAAATCACACTGTCGAGCCCAGCTCTGCCAGCTACGCTGCCAAAGCATTCCAGGCACCCACCATTCTCTGCGTAAAGAACTTGCTACTCATTCCTCCCTTAAGCTTTTCCCCTCTCACCTCGACATGATTACCCTTCGTAATTGAATATCCCACTCTGAAAAAAAAGCTTCTTGCTCTCCACCCTTGCTCTATACCTCTCATGATTTTGTAGACCTCGATCATATACCCTCTCTCAACCCCTGCCTTTCTCATTGAAATAATCCTCATCTACTCAAGCTACCTTCATAGCTAGCGCCCTCCATACCAGGCAACATCTTGGTGAACCTCTTCTGCACCTTCTCCAAAGCATCCACATCCTTTTGTTAATGTGACGACCAGAACTGCACGCAAAGTTCCAAATGTGGCGAAATCGAAGTCCTATACAAATCTAACATGATCTGCCAACTCTTACACTCAATACCAACCGATGAAGGAAAGCATGCCGTATGCTTGCTTGACACTTCTGTTGACGTGTTCGCCAACTTCAGGGTACATTGGACCTGAACATTCAAATTTCTCTGGACATCAATTTTCCCAGGGCTTTTCCATTTAACGTATAGTTTATTCTTGAATTGGATCTTCCAAAATGTATCACCTCACATTTGCCCGGATTGAACTCCATCTGCCATTTCTCTGCCCAAATCTTCAACTTGTCTATATTCTGCTGCATTGTCTGACAGTCCCCTTCACTATCTAGTACTCCACCAATCTTATTGTCATATTGTTGCTTGAATAGCCTGTAGAATAATTCTCTCAGTGTTGGCACTGGCCCAATAGAGGTTGGTAAGCATAACTTTGCAGTATCTACTGGGCTATTTCTGCGGTCGTCTACCAAGCAGGCCAAACAGCTTCTTCTGTGTTGCATATCACTGACTCTATGACTCTTGTGATTAGACACTCCAAAGTATCGCTTCTTCAGATATTCCCAGTTCCTTGTCTATTTTACAAGTTTCTAGAACTTGTTCTGCACAAAATAAATGTGCAGTACTGTGTCTAAAGTGAACAGCTTTCGCTTTGCATCTTTCCTCTGTCGTTACCTCCAGTCGCTATCTATTTCTACATCAGTAACCTCCTCCAGCACCAACATACTTCCATATCTCTGTCACCTCCGCCAGATCTAACATCACTCTTTATTTCTGTGAATTCATCCAGACTTCACTCCTCCCTATTCCAGTAAACTGTGCTAGTCCCTTCAGCTAACCCTAACTTAGTAATCTCTTCCAGGATATACATCATTTCGCCGTCCATTGCCTTCCTCCATTCCCAACACTGACCATATAGAAGACAAAGCATAGTACTATGTAGCGCAGGATCGGATCCTTTGGCCTACGATGTTGTGTTAAGCTTGACGCTACATTAAACCATTTGCTTAGACCTTCCGTTGTTCCATAGCCCTCCATTCCTTTCATATTGATATGCTTATCCAAAGGCCCTATCATATCTGCCTCCATTACCACCGCTAGCAGCGCGTTCTGGAATTCTACCAATTTCTGTATAAAGATTTTATCCCTCACATCTCCTTTTGAACATGCTCCTCTCATTTTAAATGTATACCGCATAGTTTTAGACATTTAAACTCGGTAAAATATATTCTGACCATCAGCCTTACCTATGCATCTCATTATTTTTTGACTTCTATCCATTCTCGTCTGAACCTCTGCTGCTCGAGATTTCTTAGTCTCCCGTCATACCTTGTACCCTCTAATCAAGGCAGCATCTTCATAAACCTCTTCTTCACCCTCTCCAAAACCTTCATGTTCTTCCTGTAATGTGGCGACATCCTGTGACATCTATCAAACTTCACTCCTCCCTAAATGTGTAAACCTCTCCAGACCCTACACTCCTCTCTGTCTCTGTAACGTGTTTGAGCCTTGACAGCACTCCTTCCATCTGTAACATCCTCCACCCCCTGCACCTCTCCCAATCACTGTCGTCATCTACAGATCAGATTCCTTCCCTATGTGAGTAAATTGCTCCACCGTCTACGACCCTGCCTGTCTCTAAATAACTTCAATATTTATACCTTTCCATTCACTGTTTCATTCTTCAGCATCTACACTCCTCTCTATTTTTTAATCTACTACAACATCTTCTCCTTTCGTGTCTCTCCAACCAGCTACAGCTCTCCCTCCATCCATAATCAGATCCAGCCTTCACACCCCCGCAAAATGATGAAGAGGCAATAGCTTCATAACATTATCGATGACGTATTTATTCAAAGACTTAGGGAATGTTCTGTGGGCCAGATTTCAAATAGTGGAGTTTGAATTCAAATCTGGATTTAAGGGTCTGATGAACACGAATTGACTATCAAGAAAAGTCCATCTGGTTCAATAAGGAAGAAAACTATCATCCTTAGCTGGTCTGCCCTACACGTGACTGCAGACCAGAGCAATGCGGTTGACTTAAAATTAGGGATGCACAATAAATGTTTCCCAAGCCCTTGCTTACTCTGTGAATGTATGAAAAACAATCTCTGGAACATACTCTAGCAAGTGCACCTCCTTATCAGTATATCCTTTCACAGCAACTACACCCCCCCCCCCACTGATTTCCATCCCATCCTCCAGCCCCTATAACTCTTTCAATCTCTGTAATCTCCTCCAGCCCCAAACCCATCCTTAGTATGAGAGGGCGCAGTTTTACAGAAAGCGGCAAGCGATTCCGAGACAATTTGCAAATAAAGCTTTTCACTCAAAGAGTGGTGAGAATCTGAAATGCACGTCTGGAGAGGTCAGGATTCTGACAAATTTTAAAACGTGGTGTTTGAGCACTTGAAACGTCATGTAATCGCATTCAAGGATCTGGGACAAGTGCAGGAAATTGGGATTAGCACACCTTTTGTGGTAGTTAGTGTTGGTGCAGACTCAATGAGCTGAAGAGGTATTCCTGCAACGTCTAACTCCACGACTTTATGACTGTTTTGTCTGTGATCTCCACCAGTTATTGCAGCCCTCCCGATTGCTTGTACCCTCCTCCAGATTCTACACTGCTCCCTATCTCTGTCACCTCCACCAGAATCTACATCCTCCACCACATCTGTCTTCTCCTCTCGTATTTGCCCATCTCCCTCACGCTGTAAACTCATCCAGAACTTACCTCCCTCCCTTTTTCCATAGCTGCACGGCTCGAGATGTCTCATCTTCCATCGCCTACTCTCCATTCCGTCTCTGTAACCAGCTCCAGCTCCTGCATCCTTCCCTGTCTGTGTAATTTGATCCAGTCCCTCAACATGCACCTAACGTGCACCCTAACTCTGTGTACTGTCTGTTGCGTGCAATCTTCCTTACCTTTATACACTCTTCCATAATCTACATCCTTCAATATCTATGTAATCCCTCAGAGCCCTCCTCTGTAAGCTCCTTCAGTTCTTCTGATGTGCTTAACTTTGGATCTGGGCAGAGACCAATGACAACGGAAAGTAATTGGCCAGCCCCGAGTCCATTCACATGGCCATCGCTGGAGAACCGAGGAATCAAGCGAAGTCCCTTTACTGATACAGTAAACTCCTTCAGCGTCTGCATTACTCCTATCTCTGTAATTTTCACCAGACCTTACAGTCCTCCCTATCGATGCAATTTCCTCCAAACTGCATACTCCCCACATCACTGTAAACTCTTCCAGCCCCATATTCCTCGATATCACTGCATTCTCTTCCAGCACCTAAACCACTCTATATCACTGCAAAGTCTTTTAGCGCCTATATCTCGAACTATCTGTCTAACCTCTTCCAGTCCAGACAAACATCCATGTCCTTGAAACCTCCACCTTACAAACTTACAAACATTTCTATCGCTGTAAACTCATCTAGATCCGAAAACTCCTCCTATCACTGTAAACTGCTCTCTCATCTGCATCTTTCCCTGTCTCCTATAGCCTTCACAAATCTATAACATCAACCAGCATTTGCACCTCTACACAAGTCTATGTGTGCAATCACCTCCATCCCTGTACCCCTCCAAATTTCAGTATCCTGCTCCTCACTATGTCTGCCATCACCTTCAGCCCGTATCCTATCTTTATCAATCCAACAAACCCATCCAGTCTCACTTTGTAAACTTCTTGAACACATTAAACTCTAACTTACATGTGTAACGTCGTCCATCCACTTAACTTCTTCCCGTTTCTGCAACAACCTCCAGCTCCTTAGCCACCACTAACACTGTTAACTCCTTCAGCCCCGTCACTCCATCCCTAGCTCTGTGACTTGCGCTAGCATGTTCAATCCAACAAACGTCTCACCTCTTTCAGTACCTGCACCTTTGCTGATAAATGTATATCCTCGAATGCATAAATTATACATAATATTGTCAATCGTTTCGAGCCCTTGCAAAATTCAATGTTGTTGTAACCTCTACCAGCACTGACATCCCTCCCTATCACTGTAACCTACAGCATGCAGACTGAGGGTTTAAAGGGCAGCTCATTAGCACGTTCTCAAGGGCGATCAATGGTAGACAATAAATGCTGGCTAGTCAGCGACATCGATGATCCTCGAATGAATTAAAGATAAACTCTAACATCTGCAATCCTCCTTGTCTGTAACCTGCTTTATCATATCCACCACTCTGAATCACTGTCTGATTCTCTAGGACCTACACCTACCCCAGCATTTCTAACCTCTGCCAGCTTCTTGCCACACACTACCACATACATTTCTGCAATACTCTCTGCCGGCGTCTCTGCAGATAGATTAGATTAGATTCCCTACAGTGTGGAAACAGGCCCTTCGGCCCAACAGGTCCACACCGACCGTCTGAAGAGCAACCCACCCAGACCCGTTCCCCTATATTTACCTCAGACGAATCCACCTAACACTCTGGGCAATTTAGCATGGCCAATTCACCTAACCTCAGGTCTTTGGATTATGGGAGGAAACCGGAGCACCTGGAGGAAACCCTCGCAGGCCCGGGCAGAATGTGCAAACTCCACACAGATAGTCACCCGAGGCGTGAATCGAACCCGGGTCCCTGGCACTGTGAATGCAGCATTGTTAACCACTGAGCCATCGTGCTGCCCCAAATATAAGATATAAAAATATAAAGATATACTTAGGTATAATCATATAATTTGTACATTCAGCCAATCAAAAATGTGATTAATGTTTCATTCGACCATGGCTGATGCATTTCTCAAATCCATTCTCCTGTCTTCTACTCGTAATGTTTTCAAGACTGTACATCTTCTGTAACTCTGAAATCTCCTCCGGCGCTAAGCACCCCACCCCCCATCTCTGTATAATGCTCCGAGTCTGTACTCTGTATGCCTTGTCTGAAATTCGTCAAGAACATACATCACTCATTATCTTTGTAAACTCCTTCAACCAACACACAAATACCTATCTCGATAACCTCCTTACGCCCCTGCACTTCTTGCTATCTCTGCCGCCATCTCATAGCCACTGCACCCTCCCTATATCTGTAAAATCATCCAGTATGTTTAAACGTCCCTATCACCATAGCATTCTCTGGCGCCTACTTCAACCTCGACACTCCACCCTTTCTGTGTTAACTCTATGAGCCCCAACATACCACCATACCTCGATAATAACTTCCTGCAAAAGCACTCCTGCCTTTGCAATATATTCCAGTCACCTACACCCCTCTTTACTTCTGTAAGAAACCCCAATCCCTACACTCCACAGTCTCTGTCATTGTGTCCAGGCTACGTTCTAGATTTTGATTTTCTTATCACGTGAGCTCAAGTACAAGGGTATAGGAGCACACCGAAAAGTCCACAAAGGCTCCATTCAGAGTACCTGTTTTGATATAAACTTACCTATGTACGAAAGTATAAAGCAGATAAACTTTACAAAAAGATAAAATGTTCAACCTTACAGTTCTTCTGATGTGCTTAACTTTGATCTGGGTCTGGGCTCTTCCACCCTTCGGCAGAGACCAATGCCAACAGAAAGCAATTGGCCAGCCCTGAGTCCATTCACATGGCCATCGCTGGAGAATCGAGGAATCAAGCGAAGTCCCTTTACTGATACAGCGTCTGCATTACTCCTCTCTCTGTAATTTTCACCAGACCTTACAGTCCTCCCTATCGATGCAATCTCCTCCCAACTGTATAGTCCCCATATCACTGTAAACTCCTCCAGCCTCTCCACCTTTCCTCATGTCTGAACCCTCCATCTGCTGTTCTATCCCATCTTATCGCTGCAATCCACTCCAGCATCTCCATCTCTCTATATCTCTGTACCCTTGCCCAGCCACTGCACGCCTCCCTATCTCTGTGATATCCACCAGCGTGTTAAACCCTCCCTTTCACTGTAACAGCCTTCAGCACGTACATTCCTCCATATCACTGCAGCCTACTACAACACCTATGCCCCTGCAGATATGTGTATCCTGCACGAGCACGTACACTCCTCCACAGGCGTGTGATCATATCCATAGCATATCTCATCCCTATCCCAGTAAACTGTTGTCGCATTTACAGCAGTCCCTATCAGTAACCAATTCCAAACTCAATCGCCCACCAAATTTTCTAAACATTTCCAGTCCCAAAGCACTCCCTGCTTGCAGGGTACTTCAGGATCAATGCTACTCACAAATGTCTGTAAAATGCTGTTTCCCGTGCACAATTTACTAGCTCTGCAAGTACCTCCAGTCCGTGCACCCCTCCATAGCTCTGTAAACTCCTCCAGCATCAGCATCCCTTCTTATCTGTTCAACCGTCTCTACTGTCCATTGTACACCTGAACTTACTAACCACTTCCAGTCCTGAAATCATTCATTATCTCTGTAACCTCCTCGAGCACTAACACTATTCCTGTCTCATAACCTCCTCCAGTAACACTCCTCCTTTCCTTTGTAAACTCCTCAAATCGCTGCATCCCTCCCAACTTCTGTAAAGTCTTCCAGCTCCTATGACCTTCCGCATCTTTGTGAAGTCCACTAACCAAGACACCTCCCTATCGCTGTAAAGTGCACCATCTATTGTACTCTTCCCTAAATCTCCTGTATTCGAACCCTCTATCTTTGTATCCTCCTCCAGCACCTGCACCTGCCAGCTCTTCAAGCCCCTAAAGCTTTCCTTGTGTTTGTAACATGCTTCAGCCCGAAGCAACTCCAAATTACAGTATCTATTGCAGTCTTACCTATCATTACACCCTCTGTCAGTATCCTCGATATTTCATATTTCTGTAACCTGCTCCAGTCCCTACCTTCCTCTTTTTCTCTGTGACCTACTCCACTATTGATACTCCAACCTCTCTCTGTATCCTGCTCGATTCTCATAACCGTCAGTAGTCTGCAGTCTTCCACATTTGGATTTCTGGACTGCATTCATCGCTCCAGTTTTGCTGGCGATTTCTTCAGTTGCTCAATCTCTCTCTCTGTCTCTCCCCCTCCCCCAACCTCTGCTGTTCCTTTCTAACTAGCTCACTGTCTCTTTAAGACATTATATAAAGCAGTCTTTGATATTTTTTGGACACGTGCCTATGCCCAACGGCTATCCTTGTCTCGCCCTCCTGGAACCCATGTTGGGGTATTTCACTCTGGCAACAGCGATAGAACCGAATTACTGTTTTAATACTCCCCTGTCCTGCAACAGAGCATTGCATTTCCAAACATTCCTTTCTGTATGTGCCTGTCAAATATGTTTATATTTAACCTTCTAGAAATATTTCATGTTAGAATTCCTTTTCACCTTTTTTCCTTTCTCTGCACTCTACCTATTCTCACTTGTCTTGGTTTCCCTTCCTGTCCATGTGCAGATTGTCTTCTTTGTTTACCGTAGTTTTTTTTTGCTTGGCAAAGCGTTGGATAAAGCGCCAGGTTTTGTTTCTACCACCTTAATTCACTCAGACTTTAGCCTTTTATTCTCCAATATGAGTGTATTCGTAAATCTTTGGAGGAAGTCCTTGTGTGGCTTTTCTAAGAATCAGTGAAAGATACCATGGGCACATGGGCTAAATGGTCTCGATTGGTGGTGTCTCAATTCGTCACTTGGAGGAAGCATCATAAAGGGCAAGCAACATATGGTGAGTGAGGAATCACAGCCAACTTGAAATGAGAAAATTGATAAATCCTTCCCTGAGAGGATGGTGCTCGTTGCAGAATATGAAATTAGTGATGATTCTGGTCTCCAGCATCTGCAGTCCTCACTTTTGCCAAAATGCTATACTGTCTACTGGACACAAGGAAAGCTGGATGGTCCTGATAAACCTTTCAGTTCGTGCATACAGACTCGGGATTAACTCTGAGATTTGTCTGGTCGATCTCAGAATATTTATCGAAGTCAGTAGCTAACTCAAACGTCTATGTGTTACTTCAGATCCACAATAAGGTGTTTGTCAAATGGCCCAGGACCAGGGCAGTTTATCACCTCCACCTCGAGAACAGTTGGGGATAGATTATAAATGTAGATCGTTCCAGCAACATTTAGACCCCAAAATTGTTCCTTACTTTTTCTGAACAGCACATAAATCAGAAAACACCCAGAAGTTTTGTCCTAATTCAGTCTAGAATTTTGTTCAGATTTCATTGAAGTGATGAGATTTTAAAGATAATCTACGGACGACGGAATAGTTTTCACTCTGCTGTGTTCACCCTGTCCCTCACAACTCTACGACCTTCTTCACAAGATTTAGATGAATCCCCAACTCCATCTTAGAAAATGTGATACCCTGGGAGAGGCGAAAAATTGATCTAGAAAACCCAGGATATGGAGAACATAAACTCAGGGAAGTCCCTTTCCAACGCTTTGCGGTGATAGAAATGTGTCCAAGTGATCACCCTGGCCCTGGATGAGTAAGTGTTTCCGAAGACAATTGCTTTACTTCTATTCTGCCGGCATCATTTGAACACATTATCAAGGAGACTTGTCTCCAACTATGTGCAGTCAAGCTCTGTGCTAGCAGTTACTTTTCAAGACAAATGCTTTTCCACTTCTGTACTGCTGAGACCATTTGAACACAATGCTCTGGATTTTGATGCCTGCCGTTCAGCTCTGCACTTGCAGTCACTTCCCAAAACAATTGCCTTGCTCATTCCGTTTCGTTAAAACTACCTGAATACCTTTCTTGAGAACCTGGTCTCCCAACTGTCACCAGTCCAGCTTTATACGAGCAGCAACGAGTTTGAAACCATCATGCAATGATGGTTTGAAACTCGTTAATGGTCACTGGTTCCCACTTCTAGTTTTCTTCTGCCCCACGTTGAATGAAAAAAATATCCTAATCATTTCTGTGAATTGAAACAATTGATACAGTTGAATTTGCAGGGACTTGAGTGCTCATTCCTTCAGTTGGGTGAGTGCTCTCATTGGATTGGAATGGAAACTTAGAGTCAGAAATGATTTGAATTGTACATCAGCGTTGAAATATATTGAAAAGTCAAATGGGGTGAGATATGGGAGGGGGCGGATTTGGGCGAGTGGGTAGATAGGAATGAATTGCATCATTGTGTTGGAGAAAGTCTCTTAAACCATGGCCTCGCTTTTAAGACAGTTATTCCATGTCCAGTCTCTGGAAGGTTCTCCACATTTAATGCCCCATCTTCCCTGGCTGCTTGTGAAATGGCAAATCGTAGTATAGCTCAGCTTGAATTTTTGTGATACTCAGGTAACACAGAATGAGGAACCAAAAGCCAATCACTCCCACACAATCCCCAATGAACACCCTTGTTTGGTCTGAGGGAGTGGAAAAAGCTTGTCACTTGAGGAATCAAAATAAGCTTACAACAGAGCAGTTTGTCCGGGCTCATATTCCAAGGCCCTGATCATCTTTCAATCATTCTCCAACACACTGCTGTTGCCGAAACAATTTAGAATGAGGATAACGGGGCTGGTGGGAGCACGTTAGACACGTAAGTACCAGTGACAAATATTTGATGGGATTTACTACTGTCACATGTGCTGAGATACAGAAGAAAGTGTCGTTGGCATGCGAAACAGGTATACCAAACCGTACAAAATGCATCCGGGTAACAGAACAGAGTGCACAACACAGAATGCAGTGTTACGGCTGCAGAGAAGGAGCAGAGAAACGTCAGCATTGAAATTTGAGAGATCCTTTCAATAACGGTGGGGAAGGAGTTGTTCCTGTATCTGGTAGTCTATGTAATCAAACTTCATTATCTTCCACTTGATGAAAGTGATTGACAGTATAACCGGGATGGAATGGGCCTTTGAGCATGTTGGCCGCTTTTTTAAAGCAGCCAGAAAAATAAATGGAGTCAATGGATGGAATGTCGTTTTGACTGATGGACTGCGTTGTGTTCATGTTTATTTGTAGTATCTTTCGTTCTTGGGCAGAGCAGTTGTCATAACACAACGTGACAGTTGACATAATAAACGTGAGCATTCCCCATGAGTGCTATTGCTTAACCCTAAGCTGATGGACTTCCTGAAGTGATCACCCACGCATAAAGGCGAACTACAGAGCACTTAATGTGGCAGCAAGGGTATCACTCCTTACGTCTTCTAAGTATCAATGGGAAGCAGCGTGACACCTTGACAGAGAGACCCGGGACAGGGTGGCCTTCGTGATTGTCGACATCACAATTAGCATTATCGTCTGTTTGAAAACACATCATCTTATCCTGCAACCTAGTCTAATATTGTTTTAATGTCCGATCATACCATTCACACTCCAGAGCTGTGCAAATATCAAGTGAAGACAACAATGTTCACTGGCCTGGAAGGCCCATTCATATCGTCCTTACTCAATCCATATCACAAAGCATCTGCTCCATAACAGCTGGAAATCACTGTCTCCAAAGATCACCACTAGATGCTGTAAGAAAGGCGAGATAGAGCCGTGGAACCATTTTTGGTGGATAGATCATTATCAACCAGGTTTTTGTGGAGAAAGTTCAGAAACAGTCAACCATTCTGGTGAGCTATCCCTCACTGTTATTTCTATGCAATAAGATCACCATGGCTGACACAATGGATACTGACAGATGGTTACCCCGAGAATCAAACAAAACCACATTGTGAAAAATGTCGAGATTGAAGCTGTTAAGTATAGAGAAGAACCTCTCCACCTCTAGTCCCTTGCCACGTGCATTCAGTGTCATCTATTTGCAGACGGCAATATGGGAAATGGCCCACCTCCGAGCTCCGTGGTGCCTAAGAAACGCAGAAACATTACTTCGGGACATAAAGCGGTGTCTCGAATGTGAACTGTTGTGAAATCTCTTCATTTTGGGCTTTCAATTAGAAGGTCAGTCTTGCTCATAAGGAGGCAATTCCATTCTGATTACAGCGAGAGAGAGGCTGCTGGATAGATGTGGATTAGACGCAGGGAGTGATTGACGATGGGATGTGATTGATGATGGATACGATTGGAGTCGTGAAGCGATTGGAAATGATAGTGATTCGAAACGGGAAGCGATTGGAGATAGGGTGTCAGTGGTGATGATGTGTCGATAAGTGGGTTTAGCGGTGGCGGAAGGCATAAGTTATCTGAGAAAGGACGCTCTGTCTACACTTTGATTGCCAATTCAGGAAGGCCTGAGCGTCTGCTCCAGCATCTCCATCAATTAATTACTGAATAATCACAGCACCGAGGAAAATCTGCAGTACTTGAAGAAACTTAAAGCTGTGTGGCAAAACGAAATGGTAGGATGACGTCCACTCAATGATAGAAACTACTCCTACATTGAGGGCACTCACAGGGCTCTCAGCTGGTGAGCACAAGAATCATGGATACTGTGCACAAAGCTGTAAATTGAGGACAGTTGTCCACCAGTGGGTCGACGCTTTTGGAGTGCACGAATTTAGGTATGAACTCAACCCTCCAAAGGAATAGACACCTGGGACCCCATGTTTCACGGTCTGCTAAATACTTCTAAAAAACCGAAAAGAAAGCAGATTGTGACTAATTCATGTTCCCCAGAGGGTTTCTGAAGGCAGTGGAGTTTCAGAAAGCTTTCTCAGGTTGGAACTGTCGGGAAACCAGAGAATTATGAAACACTGGGAATACAGATGAGGGTGACTGTTTCATTTTTCGAGTTCATGAATGCGAAGACTGATGGAGAGAAAAACCCCGACAAATGATCTTCTGCCATTCAGGCAAAACATGACACTCAGTCACACTTACCCTCTATGGGTTTGATGGTCCTCGGTAACTAGGTGCCTCTTATGAATTCGGATGAAATGGCTGAAGATGATTCCATGGTCGTGATCAGGCAGAAACATATCAAGGAAACTTTTACAGAAATTTGTGACGGCTCTAACCGAAGTGGAAATTCCCCTCAACATAGATGAGCTTGAGTGGTCTCGTGTCCACCGAGAGTGGTGACACCAAATATTCTAGTACCATCTGGAGACAAATACCTCGGGAACGGGTTTGTGTTACCACAGGACTCAATGAATGCCTCTGGTGAAGGACCATCAATACTAGCTGATACGTTTGTGGAGACGAGCTTGATCCTGCCACCAGTCGGCTCAGACAACTCTGAGACAGCTCTTTCCAGGGGAAGACGCTTCCTCAAATTTTGAGATGTCTCAGAACAAGATGGTAACGGGATTTCACCCGATAATGTAGAGTGCGATGGCAGAAAAGTTTAGCGATTGGCTTTCTTAACCAAACAAAACCTCGAGACTTTTCTCTTCCATTCCAAGGTGAGGCTCCAGCCGATATTGGTGAGGGCTGTCGCTATGGACTGTGTCCTGGCCAGTGCCATTGTAGTGAATCCTCAAAAATGTCAAGCGAAGTTTGAAGTTGGAGCAGAGTTTGTGTTTAAGGCTGTGACTGTGCATGAGGGTTGGTTGTGAAGGTCTGGTCTTTGCACTATGTTCAGTGTCAGGTGAAAGTGATCAATCAAAACAGTTGCCAATAATTGTCATTATGGAGCTGGTAGTAAAAATCAATCGAATGGCAAAAGAAGAAAAATAGGCCAAAGGAAGATTTATCACCATCTCTTGTGTCAAGTTGGATAATTGGCATGTTTGATAATGATTATTGAATAAACACAACGAATTAAAAGTTGTGGAGTAGGCACTGACCGATGGATAGTTCAAGTTATAAATTGGGGCAAGGCGAATTTTGATGGAAAAGAATGTATTAGAATATATGAAGGTGCATTAATGTCTCGGTCGTGATCAGATACATCGAATACAAGAGGCCAGAGAAGAAATTAAGGGGGAGCAGGCTCCAAATTCTGAACCATCGTTGGCTACAGTTGAGGTCCTGGAAGACTAGAGGGTAGTGAATGTTGTGCCATTATTCAAGAAGAGCTGCAAACAAAAGCTTGGGAAATTTGGACCAGTGAACTAAACATCTGTGGCAGGTCAGACACTTGAGAAGATTCTGAGAGATAAGATATATATGCATTTGGAAAGATAGAGTTTCATTCGGAATTGTTAGCATGGCTTTGTATGTAGGAGATCATGCTTGCCAAATCTTTGAGAGTTTTTTTTGATGAAGTGACCAGGAAGTTTGACGAGCACAGGTCGCTGGATGTAATCTATATGTATTTCAATAACGCCTTTGGTAAGGTTCCACATGGTAGGCTCTTCTGGAAGGGTAGATTGCATGGAATCCAAGAGGAGCAAGCAAATTGTATCCACAGCTGGCTTGATGCGAGAAAGCAGAGAGTAAAGTGGAAGCATGCTTGTCGGACTGGAGGCCTGTGAGTGCCTCAGGGGTCGGTGCTGGGTTCATTGCTGTTTGTTATCTTGATCAATGATTCAGATGAGAATGTACAAAACCTTATTACTAAGTTTGGAGATGGCACACAAAACGCAATATCGTCATTATGGAGGCAAGTTATCAGAAATTGCAGCATGATCTTAATCAGCCGTGGAACTGGACCGATAAATGGCAAATGGAGCTTAATATAGATAATTGTAAGGTCTTTCGTTTTGGAAAGTTGCATCAAGTTTGAGTTTCATGGTGAATGGCTGGCGCTTAGGGAGTGTCGTGAAACAGATGGACCTTGGAGGTCAGGTGCACATTTCTCTGAAAGTGGAGTCAGAGGCAGACAGGGCAGTGAAAAAGGCTTTTAGCACACTTGCCTTCATCAGTCAGGACAGAAAGTATAGAAGTTTGGAAGTTATGTTACTGTTCTACAGGATATTGGTGCGTTTGCACTTGGAGTATTGTGTTCAGTTTTGACCACCTTGCTGTAGGAAAGATGTAACTATACTGGGAATAGTGCGCAACAAATTTACAAGGACGTTGCCAGAATCCAACAGCCTAATTTGTAGGGAGAGATTGGGCAAGCTAGTACTCCTTTTGTCGAGTGTAAGAGACTGAGGGGGGATCTTGTAGGAATATGCAATGTTATGAAGATGTAGGGTGTACCGTACTTTTAAGAGAGTTAAAAACTAGCATTGACAGCACAAAGTGTTCTCAATAAGATATAATGTAAACAAGTGATCCAGCCACTGCGGTAGCTTGGATAGTTAGTTGCCTGGAGACAAAAAAAAACAGATTTGAATTAAGCCAATCAATTTAAATATACTCCCAAACTCCAATCCAGTTTGGATTTAGTATATTGATAATCTTAAAAGACAATGACACAATCTGATGCTTGGGGGGGGGGGGGGGGGTCTAAGATCGGGGAAAGTTGAACAGTTGAGAGGAGAACTGCCCAGCTACCAGCATGTAAAAAGACTGCCTGAAAATGGCGCTCTTAAAAGTACCGTTATCGATCAGTAACCTGTGAGGCAGAATCCCTAACAAGAAAATAAGGCACATGAAGATCTAAATATATCCAAAAGCAGCTGGTTTTGAGATAAGGAGTTTTGTTTCGTAAGTTTTAATGGGGTAGTTTCATCAGCCTCGTATTGTGGAAGGGGAGTGTAAACGAATATTTAGCTTTGTTGATAGTTGTTAGTTAATCATTTTCTGTTATACTTTAAGAAATGTAGTTGTTAATTTTTACCTTAACTATTTCTTGGCCTGTCAAATTTTCACAGATTATTGCACGGGATAAATCTTCTCTGTATTGCTTGTTTTAAATTAAGCAGGAGGGTTTACCCTCTAACAGTAATATCATGACGGTCATGGATAAAGTGAATGTCTTTTACCCAGGACGGGAGGTGGGTGGAGGAAGGGATTAGACAGCATTCGTCTCAGGTTACAGGGAAAAGAGTAAAAGGCAACATGAGGAGCAACTTTTTCACGAAGAGGGAATGCTCATATGGAATGTGCTGCCAGTTAAGGGTTTGAGAGGGGTACATTAACAACATTTAAAAGACATTTGAGCGAACACAAAAATAGGAAAGTTTTATAAGGATATGGAAAAATGCAGGGAAGTGGGTTTGGCTTTGATCGACATTTTGGTCATCATGGACCAATTTAGGCCAAATGGCCTGACACCGTGCTGCAGGACTCTATGACTCTATATTCTAAGGTTCAGTTTCAAGCAGGTAATGAACGTGTAACAATCCTGGTCCTGGAATTCTGTTTCCTCGAAGAATTGACACTTCTTGCCAAAGAAAGATTTCCAAATGTGAGTTAAACTTCCGCTGGAGCTGAGTTGACAAATTAAATGTTTGTGTTGCAGAAATCCACAATTGAAAGCCATTAAAAGCACGAAAGCATTGACCTGAGGTGGCTACCCTTTAGCTACTATCTAGGGACAACAATGTTAGGTTTGTTGGACGAGATTTAAAGGGTTGATATTAATATGTGGGTGAAAGGTCCAAGAAGTCAAATGCTTTATGTCAATCTTCGGAATAGTCCTCAGATCAAATTAAACTTTAAACTTGACATAAAATCTATTTACTAGCTGTTGATTCTACTTTTAGAATGTATTATTTAACTTGACTATTAGCAATGTACGGATTGGTTATATCAAATGGAAGGGTGTGATACTTGTGATTGAAGTCTCCAAGTCATGTTAACAGTCAGACCTGTATATTTTGCCAGGTTAAGTATGATCTGCACTTCTTAC
Organism: Chiloscyllium plagiosum; assembly: GCF_004010195.1. Classification (NCBI taxonomy): domain Eukaryota; kingdom Metazoa; phylum Chordata; class Chondrichthyes; order Orectolobiformes; family Hemiscylliidae; genus Chiloscyllium; species Chiloscyllium plagiosum. The sequence goes on from NC_057753.1 coordinate 6,177,898, forward strand.
TAATAAATCTCTGGAGCACTAATGCCACAAACCCTCATGCTGCGCAAGAGAAAAAATATATAGACTAACCTTTCAATTAGCTCAATGTTTTATCTGATCACTTTGCTGAAAGACTTTTCATAGCTTTGTGATACCTTTCTAAAGTGAACTGATTTGATCTTCTCTCTGTTCACATTCTCTCCCAGACAGATCAGCCAGAGAAACAGTCAAAGCAGTGAACATGTCTTCCTATGTTTGATGGTATAACCTCGTACCTCAAACAAAGCTAGTTTGCAAATTAATTGTGATATTGTATTCCTCTGTGATGTACAGGAGGAGGGCCACCTTTGTCCTTGGAGGCCAGACTTTGATCAATCCTGTTGAAGTGACTTCATTGCAAACAAGCAGAGAGATACAAATCTCTCACGCTCTTCCATCAGCACAGGATATTTAAGTTCGTATATTTAAGAGATATAAACACAGCTTCTTCCCCGCTGTAGTTCGATTTCTGAATAGACCTGTTGAATTTTAAATTTAATGTTGATCGCACTCTCTGTTCACCATTCAATAGTAGTGCAGGATTGAAGGACGGAATGACCTACAAATGCACCGATTTTCTATTGGAGCTGAGAAGACTTTAGCGTGTGACTGGAATTCTCTCCGCAGGAGTGAAATACCAGAAGCTGCTGTCCTTCACGCATTCTTGCCTGGTGGGCATATTAGTTGTTTTGCAAACTAAGCAGGTTATGGACAACTCTGTTTGAACGGATATGCTGACTTAAATCGATTAAAATGCGAATTTCCAAATCTGTATTAAATCATCGACCTCGGATAATTACATGCTTCAGCGGTGCCGGGCGAACTGTCCCAAACGTCAAACAAGCACATACAAAATATGGCATGTTAAATCAGTCTGTAATAATAGGTGTGAAGCCTTGTAATGTCTAATCAAAAATTCAATATATATTCACGTATGTAAAGCACGCGTGTGTGCATCGTGTGTGTGTGTGTGTGTTGCAGTTAATGCAGTTACACAGGATTGAACATGATTAAGACAGTGCGAGATGGACAACATTCTAAGCAGACCAAACCCGACATTACAAAAAGGATATTAACATCTTCGGTGAGTAGTAAAACAGAGGGGAATTACATTCAATTTAGACAAGTTGAAGTGGAAATTAGTGAAAATAATGACTTAAACGTAAAAATAGGTCCTACAAGTTTGGAATGTTTTCAGCAAAGGGTACTTGATCCTATATCAACCTTAATTTTTCACTTACGCTGATCTGATTCATTTTCCTATCTACCACAGTCGAATGCATGGTGATATTTGGAAAATAAGGTGGCATTGTAGTACACAGGAACACCATTCCATTTCAGTTTGTCCCTATACAACACCTTGACTTAGAACTTTAGAATCTGTGTTATCAATAACACACGGCATTTGAAATGAACCAAAGCCTGTCAAAACTCCTTTTTTTGTAACGGCAGTGCAATTATTCAAAAAGACAGAGCAACATAAACTTCTAAAGGATAATGAGAGACTGCCAAAAGTATCCTTCTTGTCAGTGATGCTGACATCCTATACAATAATGCATAATGGAATAAAATGTGCTTATGGCAAGCAATGAGCTGAAGTGCAGTTGGTCTTGGGTGCTATTTAGACTTGTATATAAGCACAATTAATACATGCACGTAACAAGGATCATGACATGACTTGTGCATGGAGCGAGCTTCTGTGTTTAAAGTTTCCATTTCTATATCAAGTTTTGCTTTATCCTTGTACAGGATTTGCAGATCACTAACAGGGCCAGAATGCTTTGCTGATGTGTTCGCCAGTCCACTTCGGATGGCAGGTGTGCATTCATTATATGTAGGTGAGATCAGAGAAGGACGATTTCCTTCACTCTAGTGTGGTAACAACAATCAACAAGAGTTACCTTTTTTTCCATGCGACTAACATTTGATCCAAGATTTTGCAATTAACTGGAAATTCATCTGTCACGGTGAAGTTGGAATCTATTTCATCAGTCTATTAATCTGTGCACTTTGGGACATGCCCTTGAAAAATAAAACAGAAAATGCTTTACATCTACACTTCTGCATGGAAACAGGTGCAGTATGAGTAGGCAGTCTCGCTGCCTGCAAAGCATAAAGCCCTGTCCTATGAGCCCGTTAATAATCTTACAATGGTTGTCAGTGTAATCCTTCACACAGTAGGGAATTTATAATACATTTTGCGCAATTGCTTAGAAAACTTGCAAATCACTATCCAGCATTACATATAATTGTCAAATTGGACATTGTGTAAAGTTTATGATCTTGTCCATTGCTCATTGAAATGACGTGTTCGGATAGACACACGTACACAACCTGCCTTGTTCAATACTAAAACAAATTTTGTAAGCTAACTGGTTTATTCTCCATCATAAAGTTTCGCTAATCAAAGACCACTTGCCAAAAAATCTAGCAAATTCTTCTCATCCAAAATAAATGTTTTTATTTACTTTGTTGTTTGGTGTGAATGATCCTAAGGAACTTGAGGTATAAGATTTAAACAAAACGTGTCCTTTCTCAATAATACTTCATTTAATATATCTACTGACAGCATCTCAAAGAGTGAGGATCATTGTCAACGACAGAGGTATTTGGTCATTAAGTTTCTCAAGTTTTAATACGCTCTGGTACGATTTCAGGCATGGGAAAATGCGTGAGGTCTGGGGATTTAATTTTTTTGTTTGCCATGCTCTACCATTTTGACTTCAGGCTTGAAAGCAATAACCTGGGAGGCTTTGGGAGACCCCGACTGGAAAATACAAAAATTATTATTAATGCCAGAAAATGTGAGTTTGTGTTCACATTGAGGAAAGCACTGAATCCTTAAATTGTTCCTGCTTTGTATCACAGTGTATTATAATAACCGGACAATTCAAAGTTCTGTTGTAACACTGCAAAGCTGTACTTTAATTAAGTGGTCAGTAACAACACTAATAATTTAAAATAGGCTTGAAGCTAAAGCTTTTAATCATGTAAGCATAAAAATTGCAGTCCAAACAAACCAACTGCTTGATTAGATTATGGTAGCATTGAGATGGAATCAGTAATGTGAACGGTCCCAAATAGTTAACTGATTGAATTCAAATCAGAGTATTCGACTCTGGAGGGTCAGGCATTGTTATATGGATTCCACATGGATGGCCATCTCCATTGCCCTTTCCTCATGTAAAAATATGTAATGTGCGAACATGCCCATTCTGCCTGTGCATGTAAATAAATGTAACTTCTCCAATGTAATTATAGAGCAAACAAATCTTCATTTTTTTTTCTGTCCCTGAAGATTCCCTCTGATTCTGGTTTGCTTGGATACACTTAGCGTGTGCTACAATATCAAAGCAAAATAGAAAGCATCTGAACCCATTTATTCACAGAATCCATGCAGTCTGGAATTCAACATTCGAGTCCACACCGACCCTCTGAGCAGTACCACCCAGACTCATTCCCATACCCTGTCCCTGTAATACTGCCTTGTCATGACCAATTCATATAGCTTGCATATCTCTGGACATTACAGACATTTTCTATATAATCTATTCTGATATACTAAACTGAGCCTTCCTTGTTGTATACAGTGTTTATTTTCTCCTCAATTTGTTTCAGAACTCTTTTGCAATTACCTCTGTTCGACAGGCGATATTCAGTTGAGGAAGTTGCATGAGATCAGACCGAATCTGAGCAGAGAATTGTATTTCAGATATGTTGTGGCAAATGTCTGTGGCTTTTGTGTTTTGAACCAATAGAATTTCTTGTCCAGAATTAGGTCACGAACAATAAACGACAGGACCCTCAGATTTACATTGACAATTATTTTGGACCAACCTGTTCAGACATTTTATAACAAACATGGAGGGACTGTTCAGTCCAAACCTTCTGAGCTAGAGGCAGGGGCAACACAACTGGACAATCCAAACCCTCACATTTCCAATAATAAGCATCATGCTTCTCATTAACCAGATGTACTGTGTCTATCCCCTTTACCATCTGTGTTCCAGGTTGAAATCCTTCTGACAATTTGTCTGTACCCAGATCGCAATGAGTGGAAGTTGTCTACCACTGAGAGGACAGAGAGCTGCTTCTTCAGGATATTCCAGTGAAAACACAAGCTCTGAGAAAAACAGTGCGGAGCTCATTTTCTGTTGCGTTGAAACACTAACAATGACACTTAGCCTCCGGGGCCACACTGCTGCTTCTGCAAGATATCTGGGTCACATTGTTTCCCAATGTGACAATGTACAGATCTAAATGAGTTAATGTGGGCTCACCTTTGGCTGAAGTATGACGATGATAATTAATCTCGTATTCCTGCGTTGTAAGGTGATTTAGTCAGGTTTTCTGCTATCCATTTATATACAACGACCATGCTGATAAGTGACCCTGCCTGAGCTGAAGTCAAACAATAAAATGAAAAAATCGTGGCTATTTAGCCAATAACTCCATGCCAGAATAGAAGAGCACCAGACTCCTCAGATACTGAAGACATCTACTTTCAAAGCAATACATCTGGTGAATTATCATGGTTATGTTCATAAGTGCTAATTGCATTCCTCAGAATCTATTTGTTGGAGTTCTGCATTCAACGTTCGTTCTACTGTCAGTTTCATTTACTATCTGTTCCACACCAGTGAGTAAGCGTTCCACTTGTGAGGGCTGAGTAGTTGATACTTGTGGCTAGATATATTTAATGTCCTTCAGATGGGAGCAGTCGTCGTTTTAAACCACATAGTCATAATTTTAAATGACTCCCAGTATCATGTCTATTGAAGCATGAAGCAACACTTTGCACCTTATAATTCCCATTTAATTAACTCAGTCGTATAAATGTCTCTTTTGTAATTTAAAACTGAGATACCGGTCAATAGTTTTGTGAAAGAAAATCCCACTATAACACACATGACGAGATGTCATCTCTATCCTGATGTTACTATTCTTCTAAATTTTTATCTTGGAGAGTAAGCTTACAATGAGACATTCCAATCTTTATAAAGCTGTAAATAACAGAGTACATCTGATACAAAAGGGTTTTGAACAATCTTCCACAGGCATTTAAATCAGTCAAGAACGACAAAGGCGAAAGCAGATGCTGGAGATTAGAGTTGAGAGTGTGGTGCTGGAAAAGCACAGCATGAATCTGATCAAGGGTTTTTGCTCGAAACGTCGATTATCCTGCGCATTGGATGCTGCCTGATCTGCTGTGCATTTCCAGCACCACACTCTCAAAGAATGATAAAGGACCATTTATCCCAAACAATGGAATTTTACACAAGAAGGCTGGATGCATCGTTGGAGTATGAAATGTGCACATTGTAAACGTCTTTACCAAGGAGGCAGCTCTTGTTAAAACATTATAAGAAAGGAGTATAGAGATTGTGTGAGCTACAAATTATTAGCAGGATGTACAGACTAGGTAATTTAACTATAATTATATTCGTATGGGAGCCGGACCTGATGACATATACCTTAGGATGCTGGGATTAAGTAAGTTTCTAACTTTGTGGAGGCACTAATCAATAACCTTCTGTGTGAGGTGACGCTGCTTCACCACCAGAAAAACAAATGGAAATGCCGTTGTGCACAAAAGTTATAGGGGAGTTTTGTGCATAGAAATCGTGTCTCAGTGGTTGGATTCAGTTTTTTGAAGACGTGACAATGAAGGCAGAGCCGTAGATGTTGTCTATATGAACTTCAGTAAGGCATTCAAGGAGGTTGTACATAATAGTCTAGTTTGCAATGTTAGATCACATAGAATCTGGGAGGGGAGTGGGGGTAGATTGATAGTGAATTGATCCAACATTGTCTTGAAGCTAGGAGGTAGAATGTGGTGATAGAGGGCTGTTTTTCAGACTGGAGGACGGTGATCAATGGTGTGCCACAAGGATTGGTGCAGTGTTCACTGTTTTTTGTCATTTAAATAAATGATTTTAATGAGAAAATAGGAGGAATAGTGAGTAAGTTTGAAGATAACACCAAAATTGGTGGTGCAGTGGATACTGAAGAAAGTTATCCCAAAGTACGCCAGGACGTTGATGAGATGGGCTGAGAATTAACAGATGGAGCTCAATTTAAATAAATGCGAAGTATCGCATTTTAGTAATGCAAATCAGGCCAGGAATTATACAGTATTTGTTAGGACCCTCGGGAGTGTTGTCGAACAAAGAGACTTGGTGTGCAAATGCATAGTTCCTTAAAAGTGAAGTCGCAGATGGACAGGCTGATGAATAAGCTATTCCATATAATTCCCGTCATTGGTCTGCGCAGGAGTACATGAGTACAGGCAACTTCATGGGATATTAGATCGACCACTTTTTGAATGCTGCGTTCACACAAAAGTCAACTAAAAAAAACCATTGA
>NC_057753.1:6184781-6188082 GCF_004010195.1 Chiloscyllium plagiosum
CATTTTTGAACTGAATTTTAATAATCTCTAAAGATTCTGATGGCGTTTCCAGCAAATTTAAGTGCTGGGTTGTTGCTGTAACTGTCTCTCCGTTCAGCACAGAAGGATACAGATCCAACCCCAGCTTATCTGCTATGTCCAGCAAACTTGCATTTCTCAGCTTTTGTAAAAACCCTAACGTCACTTATTCCACCCTCAGACAACGCTTGTTGAGTGAAAGAGCCATTGCGATCCCAAGCACTGATTCAACCGACATAGTTCAACAACCAGAAACAAACTGACATATGCCATTCGCTGCCTTCGAGATCAATTCGTCTCATGCGAATTTGGAGCTATAGAATAAATCTCGCAAAACCCTCCCAGTCAGTTATAAATCAGCCCAGTCTCCTACAAAACATTTCAAGAATGTGGCCAAGACCATAATGTTGCTAGTTTTAAGCAGGTGTAACGCGGGTGTTTCAGGAGTGATATGACTTGTTAATCCGGTCAGTTAAAAATAAAAAATATATACTTGCAAGTTCACCAAATGAAACACAATCAAAAGAGAACAGATTACAAAATAATTTAGATTACCTGAGCACCCAACATTTTACCCTGACCAAATATTCGGTTTCCCAGTACTTGCAACAATCCCCACAAACATCCCTTAGCACAAAACCTAAAATCAAACACTCGGTTTTACAGGAGAGAAGTCAGAGGGAGTGACGGGTCGCATGGACCTGCTTCTTTGGATTAAGCAACATCAAATTTGCCTGATTGCTTTCATTGAATTGCCAGACTGCCAAAAATGCAACTAAACCAGAGAATAGCTACGCTGGGAGAACTGGCCCCATCTCTTTCATTGCTCAAGTGTTTTCTTCTTTCAAAAACACGGGAAAGCCTTTTGCTAGAGGCAGTATCAAATTGGGTCCAAACAATCCACATCCAGATTTTTCAGAACATGTGTATTTTACATCCTCCTCGAAAAAAGAACAGCATAACTTTAAGAAAGGAACAACATTATCACAATGGCATGACTTTAAATTGAGACAGTCCATCCGCCATTTGGAATTTCAAAACTGCCCTCGCTCTTTTGGATAAAAGTACCTGCAAATATCATTTGTGTCGGTCCAACTTCAATGTATAGGATGTTTGTCCCACCTTTTCAACAAAGTCTTCTAAACATGGAGACGTATATGAATCAGACTTTGCATATGCATACTTTGCAATAGTACACTGTGCGATAGTACACACATAACCGTTGGGCACTGTCTTGCTTTGGCTCTATTCGCTATGGGCGAGCACCAGTCATTGCAACACAATTCGATTAATTTGTCTTGGAGCATGTCTTCAATCTCTTTTTGAAGCTGAGCTTATTTAGATGATTAGGTCTGCAAGAATGCTGGTTCATGGTAATATTATTTCCTTTCTGTACATAATGCATACTTAAATAATTACTCCTCGCCTACGACCACATATCTCCCCATGCTATAGCAATAACTCTTTCAGATCATTTTAATTTTCCTCCGGAAGGTAACTCAATCCTTTATTCTGATTTATGACAAAGTCCCCATTGTTCAATTTAATTTGAGGAAATTCCAATTCTAAGTCCCTTTACCTTGATTCATCATTCTTTGTTGTAACTAATAGCACATACTCCGTTTGCTTTCCTTACCTAACATTTACCTTTTAAGCATTTTGACATGACACACTCTGTAAGATTTCTTTCTGTCTAGTTTTCTTATCAAATAGTTCAGCTCATTCAATCTCTTTCCGACTTGATAAGTTTCACTAAACCTTGATTTAAAATGTTCGCTCATCACTGGACGTAACACTAATACTTCACCTTCGTCAGCAAAATCGCGAATTTTTTATTTCTTTTTTTTCATCTTTTGTCGTATTATGTGATATTTTAAACGTTGTCCCGTCAACTTCCCGTCAAATGTGATGCACAGTCTACATATGTAATCATTGAGTACTGACACACTAATTTCTTCTTAATTAATTTCAGTTGTTCTCACAAATCATGTTAGAAAGCTAATGGCATTTTTTTAGATTAGATTATTTACAGAGTGGAAACAGGCCCTTCGGCCCAACAAGCCCACACCGACTCTCCGAAAACCAAACCACCCAGACATATCCCCCACATTTACCCCTTCACCTAACACTAGGCGCAACTTAGCATGGCCAATTCACCTAACCTGCGCATTTTTGGGACTGTGGGAGGAAACCGGAGCACCTGAAGGAAACCCACGCAAACACGGGGAGAATGTGCAAACTCCACACAAGCAGTTGCCTGAGGCGGGAATTGACCTCAGGTCTCTGTTGCTGTGAGGCAGCAATGCTCCCACTGTGCCACCGTGACACCTAGTAGACGTTTTTAAATTATTTATCTGCAATAGCAAAAGATACAAGCGGAATTCCTACATTTCAATGGTCTGGATAACCTTGAAATTATGCCCTCAACGTGGTGTTTCGTGTGTGACCACACGTTTCTTGCATGCCCTGCATTTCTATGTGGTTTACAGGATGAATGATACAATGTGAATTGTATTATTCACCAGCTGTCCATAACTGTCTTAAATAAATTTGGAGTAATAATTGACCCTTGAGCTGACTGGATTTCTGTGAGTAATCCCTATATTATGGAAAAATTGATTAGCATTTCCACAATCCTTTTAACTGTGATTAGCCCAGTAGTATGACATCTGGCCATCAAATGCATCAATCCATTATTGTTAACAAATATTGATTCCCACTCTTTATTTTAACGTTCATTTATCTGTGATTTGCGTAGTGGTATGACATCAAGATATAAAATGATCAATCCATTCTTGTTAACAAATATTGACTCTCACCTTTTTTTGTTTTAACGTAGGGATGTTACATGATCAGTTAAGATTCTTGTAAAAGATTCCTCAAATGCAGGAATGGTTATTAAAGGAGCAGATATTAAGTTTGCCTGCGGTTTTCCCATTAGCTGACATCTGTAAAACGACTGGCAAAATTCAGCTTCATTCTTGTGCAGTCCAGGTCAATAAATTTGTTTTTTGTATTTTAACTTGAGTTTTTCTTACAACCATGTGATGTCCATTTTTGAGTTTATGCGCTATACGCATCTCGTCCTTTCAATAACCGACTGTAACATGGCTTGATGAACTGCTACCCATTTCACATCTGCCTGAATATGTCGTGGCCATCATTTTTAACCTAGCAACATCCAGAGATATACTCATACTCTCCTTTATTCAACGCTTTTTGATACAATTGCTTCAGTTTCTCCTCATTGTGTTGTTCCTCAGTTAATTTCCCTGAAGTAAAG
>NC_057753.1:6188486-6208460 GCF_004010195.1 Chiloscyllium plagiosum
TGCTGCAGCTTTGTAGCCTCCACTGTGCTTTCCAAAAAAAACTCCAACAAAATTCACTGGCTGTTCCTTTTTCCGACATCCTGCTTCCCATTGATTTTTTTAAACCCACCAACACTGCGATTTCATGTGGCCTATTTTATTGCAGAAATAATACAAGAAATTTTAAATTCTTATTCTCCTTCCGGGGTTTCCTTTCTACTTTGTGATCAATTATCCACATTATCTTCACTGAGACCCACTTTTTGCTATCACATGAAGATTTCTCTTTTCCCCAATTTCTATCCATCACGGATGCAAATTGATGTTAGAAGCCAACCTTTGATTCATGACCAAATCATCATCGCCAATCATTTCAGCCGTTAATCTTGCCGTTTTAACTTTGTGCTCTTCCACATGATTTCTCACTACTTCCGGAATTGAATTGTTTAATTCTTCCAAAATAATCGCCTCTCTGAGAGAGTCATACTTTTGCTCTTTTGAATGCGCTTATCCACCTATCAAACTAAATTGTTTGATCAATTCAATCTGAATAGAAATTGACCGCTCTCAGTCCTTAGATTGCTGAACCATTGTCTGTACCTCCTCTAATAGTGATGGAAGTACCTCACGAGCTCTACCCACCAGGCATGTCTGAATCCACAAACACACATGATCATTTGACACTTTATTTGTTTCATTGTCTTCTCAAATGAGATGAAAGCGTTTTCTAAACGTTCTCATCAACCTTGGACAATCTTTGAATGTGTTGAAGCCGATCACCACCGGGCGTTTTGCTCTGATGCTTTCCTCTACCCACCAGGCATGTCTGAATCCACAAACACACATGATCATTTGACACTTTATTTGTTTCATTGTCTTCTCAAATGAGATGAAAGCGTTTTCTAAACGTTCTCATCAACCTTGGACAATCTTTGAATGTGTTGAAACCGATCACCACCGGGCGTTTTGCTCTGATGCTTTCCCTCACAAAGCCTCACTTCTATCTTCACCTCCATCCTTTTAAGCCGACCTTCCTCTCTGAGTACCAATTTATGGAGTTCAAACTCTTTCTTTCTCCCTTTCGTTCTTCTTTCTCATTTTATTTTATTCCTTCTACCTCATTTTCTTTTTGTTCTGCTCAAACGATTCTATGCTTCTCTTTTTGTTCTGCTAGGGCCTTCCGTTCTTTTTGTTTTATCCTCCACTTTTAATTGTGATGCAAATTGTTTATTTTATATTACTATTGCCTTTCCTTTTGCGTCTAACTCAAGCTGCGTCATTTTCAATTGGATTTTTGACATTTCCAAAAATCCAATGGTGTTTCCAGAAAATTCAAATACCCAGCAATAACTTTCCTTTTCTCACAGCTGAAGGCAACTCCATCTCCAACTTATCTCCCAATTCTATCAGTTTTGTAAGAGTTTCTGACTGCTTGCAAAAACAAACGAATCCCAAACAAATCCTGAACTGGGGCGACTGACCACTTCCCCGCCATTGATTAGAGTAGCCATTTTCAGGCATATGAGCATCTCTGCCTTTGCGACACTTCTTGTAAAAAGACAAGGACAGAATAACCTTGTTAATAGGGGAGCAACGTCACAATTTGCATTATTTGTATGGAGAGATGCACCAAATGCATCCCTCAAATTCACTTCGCTTGAATTAGTTGTTGGGCGTGAGATGAAAAATGTCACTGAAATGAATGAAGGAGAAATTGGTAACTCACGTATTTGGATTTTGATTCGTGTTGTTTGGAAAGATTAAATAAAGCAGGAGTTGGCTTGGCAACATTTAAAAAAATGACAGGATGGGATGAAACAAAAAAAAGAAGTAAAAATTCGCAGTTGTGCTAATGGAAATAAAGTGTTGGTAAGAATTCCACCAATACGTCAATCTTTAAAAACAAGGTTTACTTGCACTCTTTATTTCGAAAGCTGGTTAGAATAATAGTGGGTCGAAAATAATGTCTCGTTCCCTTCAGGAGAGGAAGTGCTCTTCTGAGCTTAAGGTGCAGCAAACTTTGGCAGCATAGGGAGCAGATGGGCGAGAGGCTTTTCCAAAATGGATGCATGTAACAATTTGCTATAAATGGATGCATGAGTTTTGGTTGTTGTTTTGACAACAGTTGGAATCAGTCCAATTGATTTAAGTCAAACTCTCAGACCTTCAAAGACATTCGTATGTAAACTCTGATGGTGCAGGAACTGACTGAAAACCGTCCTCTGATACGAACTTCAGCTGTTATCCAGGATGTATAAAAAAGAGTGTTTTTGAAAATCAGAGAAGAACAACTGCGACCGAAAGAAAACCAACAGCCCTGAACAGTTCTGAAAGAATTTTCAGATAGCACTCTCCATTTAACATACCTAGGAGTTTCATACAAAGATTCTAGAAATTTGAAAAGAAAATCCAAGCAGGAACAGGAGAATCAGATGAACTGAAAGAAGCCGCAGATTTGGAAAATGGAAAAGAAGACAGAATAAGGGACTCATTAGACTTTGAGAGTCTGCCTTAATTTAACGTTTGTAAATTGCTTTATCTGAGAAGCATTTTAATCGACTAAGGATGAGATAGTAATTGGTTAATAGAAAAGGGTTGGCTAACAATTCTTTTTAGAGTTAGGATTATGTTCTTTAAACAGTGGAAAGAAGGAGTTTTCTTTCAATCTCTAGCATCTTTAACAGATTAGAAGATAAGGCGGGCTTCTCCACACGTGTTAATCAGTGGACTGGGGGTTCGAACTCGGAACGAGATGAGAGGAGTTGAATTATTTAATAAGAACATCAGATAGACAGAAAACGCACAGATGTGTCATGTGAATATGCTCATAAATTGTTTTGCCAAGTAAGGAAAGTGAAAGGTGAATATAATGTTTGTTGCAAAATGGAAGAACCATATTTGGATAATTCTAAATTGGACAGTTCTCAAATTGAATTGGGCAATGAGGAAGTTCTCAAAATTAAGAAATTACTGACTCATCTTCCAAAGGAAAAGCGAAACGACCTGAACGAGTGTTTGCAATCAGATGGACAGATATATAGGAATAAGCGTGTAATAAATAATCTAATTATTCATGATGTTGATATGCGAAATATAGTTCCACTTAAGCAACATTCTTATGAATTCAACCTTCAACATTTGACACAGGTTCGAAAAGAGATTGAATGAGTACTCAAAACCCCAACAATCGAACTGTGTTACAACACCCGGAGCTCACCCTTAACAACAATGCGAAAAAAATTAACATCCAATGATTAGATATGGACTATTGCGGATTCAGTCTATCTCTAAGTCTATTTTAGATTCTGAGAGGCAGTGTCCTACAGTATGGAGACAGATCCATTGGCATAAAGAGGTCCATGCCAAACAAAAGGTCCTCCAACGCTTAGTCAATTTTCCTGCGCTTGCCCAGTATTCTTCTGAACATTCCTAACCATGTATATGTCCAAATGTCGTATTAATGTCATTAATGTTTCCACCTCAAACATTTTTGCTGGCAGCTAATTCCATATACGCGCTACCGTCTGTGTAAAAATGTCTTTTTTTTTCCTTTTCCCTCTAACCATAAACTGATGTCCTCTCGTCATTGATTCTCCAATCTTGGAGAAGACAAAGACTGTGTGCATTCAACCTCGCCAGACCTCTGATGATGATATAGACGTCAAAAAGGTTTCCTCCTCTCACTCCTTTTGCTCGAAAAATGAAGGCATAGCTTTATCCAACTTCTTCCTATAAGTCAGATATTCTGCACTCATTCCAGTTTAAGAACATTTCCTCCTTTAGCAATTACTGCAAGTGTGGTCTCACCACCATCCTGTAGAATTGAAACATGACTTCGCAATATCTGCACGCGATGCCCTGACTGATGAAGGCTAGTTTTCCAAAGCCTCCTTCATTGCCATGTCTACCTGTGACTCCACTTTCAGAGAACTCCGCACCTGAAGTCCAGGGTCCATCTGCTACCATACATTCCGTATGTCCTTACCATTCAACACGAAATTCCTACCTAAATTTGACTTTCCAAAATGCAAGACCTCCTATTTATCTATACGAAACTGCATTTGTCATTTCTTGGTCCACTTCCCCAGTTGATCAAGGCCCTGCTTAAATTACTGGCGAACTTACACACTGTTCACGATACCATCTATTTTGGTGCCAGCTGCAACCTTACTGATCATGCTTCGGATATTCTCATCGAAATCATTGAAGTAGATAACAAGCAGCAATGTGCCCAGCACCGACCCGTGAGACACCCCACCAATGGAAAGCCTCCAGTCTGACAAACATTCTTCATTATTACGCACTGCTTCCTACTAATAAACCAATTGTATATACAATTTGCCAACACCCTCGGATGCCATGCAATCTTAGCTTCCGGAGCAGCATAACATGTGGAACCTTAGCAAAGGCCTTACTTAAATTCATATAGACTACATTTACTGTCCTTCCTTCATCAAGCTTCCTTGTCACTTCATCGAAGAACTCTGACGAGTTTTTAAGGCATTATTACAGATATGAAAGACTGTATTGACAAGTTGGGACAAGTAAGTTATATTTCTGATTGGGCTTACTCTGAGGATACTGGCAGAATGCTTTGTTTAAAAGAGAGAAAACAAATTGGCTTATTATTACACCAATGGACGACACCATTTGAATGTATTGCCATTCAACATGAAAAATGAAACAGCTCAATTTCACTTATTATGAATTATAAATTTCTGTAGTGTATATCAATGACGTGGTGACTTTCAGTCAGACATGGAAGGAATACTTGCTACATCTTTGTAATTTTTGATTGACATCGGGACGGAGGCTTTGTGGCCAACTTGCGTCGAGAAAACTAATAAAAGCCCAAGCCACATTCAGGAGCCAAATCACCGGACCTGAACAGATGGTCTCAAAGGATGTGAAAACAGAGACTATGAAGCAGACAGCAGCACTACAATTCTTGGAATTGGGTCATCTTATCGAAATTTCTACTTAACATTATCTCTGTGGTTTGTCCACTAACTGACTTATTTAAGAAGAACAGAAAATTTCAATGGACAATAGTCTGCCATTTGACAACCTGGAAGCTGTGTTATTCTTTAGCCCAGTGTTAGCCACTATTCATTATACTAGTCTATTCGAAGTGGCTTTCAATATGTGTGATGTGGGTGTCTGTACTGCACTCTTCTACGAATACAACAAGAAGGTAGAAAGACTCAATGGCTAATTTTTCAGAAAATTGGATACTCAAGAACAGAAGTATTCCAAGAGTGGGAAGGAAACCTTAAGATTTGTGATGGCGTTATGATATTTTAACGTTCATATCGAGAGTATTGCGTCTGAGACTATTGTATATACTGAATATAACGCATTAAAGTAGTTTTTGGTGATGTTTAACGAAAACAAATTCAACGCTGCTTAAGGGAATGTATTGTTGAATGCATTCAATTTGAAAGTTACACAGGTGGCAAGTTGAAAAAATGTGATTGTTGACTTGTCGTCGCGACTTTTATGAAGAACTTTGATGAAAGTGGCACACTGGTTGGCACTATAGTCTCAATTCCAGCTTTGGGAAACAGCCTATCTGGAGTTTGCACATTCTCCTTGTGTCGACCATGGTTTTCTCCCGGTGAACTGATTTCCTCCCACACCTCAAAGATATTCAGGTGAAGTAGATCGAAAGTGTTAACTTGACCTATATTGCGCAGATTAGGTGGGGTGGCATTAGGGAATGCAAGTTTACAGGAAATAAGTGGGTCTGAATCAGATACTCTTCAGAATGTTGGTGCAGACTCGATGGGCTGAATGACCTGCCTCTACACTGTTGCGATTCTATTATGTCAGTTGAAGACACCATCTGCCCTTAAGCTGTGGCATCGATTAGATTTTGCCAGACTTCATTCTCTTGTGTCATCACGAATTTGAGTTGCAGCAGTTAGAGATATTGGAACTACTTGTCTTGTGAAATTAATCAAACTATTTATCTGTTGTATAGTACAATAGATAATGGCAAAGAAAAAAAATCTTCAACCATTCAACTGAACATTTAATTTTAAAGAAGGCAGCCACATTCCAATGTGTAGCAGAACAGCGATGAGGTCGACACTCTCTAATTTTGATCTAGTTGCTGAGTTGACATACTTGAGTGGGAAAGAAATACTAAAATGACAGACGAGACGAACGGTCTTGAGTGAGGAGATAATTGTTGAAGGAATGTGTATTGGATTTTCCTTTTATTGATACTTGATCAATATGAGTAGAATTGTTTATTTACTGAAAATTTCAAATTCAATCTCGGATGTGAATATATGTTATCACAATACTGTCTGCACCCAATGTCGTAATCTGTTTGCTCATTTTATTTTTGGAGAACAGAATCGAACGATGTTGTTAAATCATCATTCCCGTGGAGATTTCACAGGGCATATATTAGAGGCTGTTAGCAAGCATAGTTTACAACAGAGTGAGATTGCTTGCAGCGTGAAGTGTTAGCTAATTAGTACGAATAATGATAGATACATTTTTCAATATTGATAAAATATACTATACAGTCCTTGCCATCATTGGTGTTCCTGGTAAGTGTTAACTATTGATGTTGTTTAAAAGTGTGTATCACACCGCAGCAGGTTGCCTGGCAGACACAGGCTCTCTGAAGTGTAAAATGATTTCACTTGTCAAAACTTATGTGATTTTGGATCAGCTGTCAGAAGGAAGCGTTCATCAAAGTTCGTGTATGCTCTCACTGGATGTAGGTTATTGACCAGAGAGCCATTCTGGAATTTACTGATAAGTGGAAGTCTATGTAGAGTTTAATGGTACGGCTTAAGCTGGAGTGTAGGCCATTATAAACGTGGTGATATTCTGAACTAAGCGACCATGTCAGCATGGTTTCATACTTGGTGGAGAAAGTTTACATACAATTATCTCAATAGCTATCCTGATTACTGAAGTAATCCTGATATATTGATAGGAGAACCGGAACAGAAAAACAAATCTTAGTTTCCCATTAAAGGATCTGAAGTTGCCAGAAATTCGATGGTAAAGCTATCCCCGCGTTAGAGAGAAAGAACTAGCGATGGTTTAACGACAGCTGTAAGCCAGATACATTGTGTCAGACCTGTATCAATTTGGCCTGATGGTAGCATTCTGGTATTGACAAAGCCCACTCGTGTTCTTATTACGTAGCAGCAATGTGAGACAACTAGTTTCATTACTTATTAAAATATTTTGAGATACCTTACAATTATAGTCAAATTTTGGACTGATTGAACACGTTTGCGGGTCAAGAATAATTGTCTGAAATCTCACTGACATGTGATGACACATCGTATGATCATACAGGATGTTTTCGATGTACCATAACTCAGCATCACATTTGTTGAGTGGACATATGTCTCGAGCCTTAATTATAAGCTTGATGATAAGGTCAATCGTATACTGCATGACACAACTGCGTTGAAAGCTACATAAAATTACATTGGGAGTTTTAAGTATCCTAAAATGATTGAGCATTTGTGAAAATTTATTTTTAAAGATGCAACTATTCCATAGAAGCAAATGTGGTGATCAATCCAAAGAGATGTTCTGCTGATCATTTATCTGACATATGAATTCTATGGCCTGTTCTTGACTATCCATGTTAGCTTATATCCTCACTTGTTCAGGTGAAGCAACGACTAAAATTATCTAGAATGTGTGAAGATTTACACTCCTAAACAGCTTACCTTTGAAAGTTCTTGAAGTAAGGCGCTCTTGTATGCACTGCTTGTGAATTATGTGCACTATTATGGACATGCTTTATTCCGAAGGGTAGAATACAAAAATACAACGTTTCCAAAACCAGAAAATTATTGACAGTTATTCTTTGTGTATTCACTTACACCAACATCTTTACCAATCAGTCCAGTTTAAAATTTTAACAATGCGTTATTTCACAGTCATTACTGACTGCTGAGTTCTCCATGACAATGTCTCCACTATCAGTGTCGACTTGTAACACATCAGCCCTTTATTTCCATACATTCTACACGCTGTTTCTTTTTGAATTGATATTTCTTACGAAGTATTCTGATGAGTGAAATGCGAAAAGTTTCTGAAAAGCATCTGCTTGCTTTCTCTTGGCAATGACTACGGAATGAGTGTCATTATACGCAAGAAAATCTAAGACAAATTCATACATTTAGAAAGCTGCTACGCATTAATTCTTGCAAATGGATAGAGTTTCTGTCGCATTGATTATTACCTCAAGTTAACAGTGAGAATTTATTGGTCAGGAGTTTTAACTTCTATTATGGCCATTATGCAGGGCGAATGTACGGCTGTGTATACTTCATTGCAGAATTCTGTGACTGGATTTTTAATTAAATAGCAGCTTGTAACAATGTTTCACGGTTTTTTTTTGAATGGATGTTCCCGATCTCACTCTGTCCTCAGCAGTGTGAAGTATGCCCCAGGGACATAAAAACACATATCACGAAAATTGTGTACAATAAATATAAGTATATAGAAAGCTGAAAATTAATTATTTGTAACACAAAAATCTGTATGAACATAGCAAATGATTAAATTAGCAAAATTTCGCTAATGGCATCAATTCTTCTCAATTTTTAAACGAACATTAATTTATTCGAATCTGTTCAGTTATTTTATGGCATTCTTTATCTGACTGAGTTTACTACAAAATCGGAGCTGCCTACAATTTGGAAATGAATACAATTTCTTGGCCCCGGTGGGTTCACTGAAAACTTTTTTTAAAAGACGCTGAGTTATCACTAAACCTTGCAGAAAAGCAATTTGCACGTTCCAGCAATCATTCGATAAATCATTTTGAAATTGCTACCACGTTTTATTGTCATTGTTCCTTTTAATATGCAGAAAGGTCCATGCCAATTCTGCCACACGCCCCATTTGCTCTGGCGTCTGTGGTTCGAGTAAGGCTTGCTAAGAATGTAGAATTTTTTTACAAATAATTGACACAACCACAGGATTTTGCAACAATCTTACTTAGCTAGTCTTCAATTTCTAATAACTTTTCTCATGCATGCATACATTTGAACACGTTTAGGCATGCTTTTGAAGCACATGCTGCATATGTATTATTCATTTTGTAGTTCTAGCCTTTCATTTTTAATATCTGCTTCACTTAATTATTTTCCTATCAGTCATGTTATTTAACGAGTGAACAATCATTTCAACTTGTATTGCCTTCTGTGTTAAATAAAGTTCTCTGTATTTTAGTCATTAACTGATGTTCTGTTTTTTTTACAAATGAGCAGATTATCTTTCCTGATGTTTCCTGTCGATTTTCTGTTTGTGGTGACAATGCTGCCAATTCATTTTTTTCATTTTTGTTTGATAGGTAAATTGAAAAGGATCGCAAAAGTGCTCATGTCTTTATATTTCCTGTTTATCTGCTGTGTTCTGCCCCATACTCCTAACCACAAATCTACTTTTTGTCAGAATCTGAGTCCCAATACATTGCATTTTTGTTGCCCTGACCCTACTAAGATCGCCAGCTGTTCACAAATATCTTAACCAATACAAAGTGTTGGATTTTCTTTCACATTGCTTAACATGATGTATGACCATTCGCATTATATTTCCGATGTTGTTGCTTTAACTTCAGCCTCATGATTAGAACTATCATCACATCATCTTCTAAAACATCGGCCACATCCAGGTCGAATCTGCACCAATCATGTATTCTTCTCTGCTGTCCAACTGCTTCATTGGCATTGGCATTGATGCCCATTCTTCAGTCACGATAAGCATCTGCAACACCCGTGCAAACTGTAAGACCTATCCTCAAAACGTACTCCATCTATTTTCCACGAGGTAAAATATGTCTCCTAATTGAAAAGGTATTTCCATGCATTTACTATTGGTTAGGAACTACAATCTGTCCTTATAAAAAAATACTCGGAGGTATGGGAAACGACAATGATCAGATTGGATGAACACTTTGCTGAATCACTCAGTTCAGATTGCAAGATTGACTTTGAGTGCCCCTCAATTGTCACATTATTTCTGCACAATTTAAACATTTTTCTCATTGTCTCCTAACCCTTCCAATAAAGAGTCATTATGATGATGATAATGTTATGATTTGTAAAAATGACCATCTCTTAACTGATTATAAACTTCAGTTTATAACGAGGACTTTAATGTTCCTGAACAGTCAGCTAATCGAAAATGGCGACACTGGAGTGACTTTGGATTGTGGACTGGTCCTTTTGATCCGTGACTCAGTGTTGCACCGGTTTCAGGTTTGCCCACACCTCGAATTCATCCCTGTTCCAACCTACTTTAACGGTTAAGAGAAGTATTCATCTCCTTTTCATTTCTGCTCATTCCTTTGTGGTATTCTGCTCTAGAGCGTTCCATTTCGATCAGATTTCGTGGACACAGAAAAGAAATGTCTCTTATCTTTCAGCTAATTCCAAGTAAGGAAGTAGAAATAGAGCCATAGTGCTTTCCAACATGGAAATATGTCTTTCGGTTAAATTTGTTCATGCCGACCAGATACCCTAAATTAATCTCGTCCCATTTTCGGGGTGTGTGAGTGGTCAGTGGTTATACTGGATGTTTTCCCGAAGTTTTTGGTCCATACGCCTCTAAACCATTTCTATTCATGTAACCATCAGATGCCTTTTAAATGTTGTAATTGCACAAGCCTCCACTACTTCTTCTGGCAGCTCATTCTATACAAGCACCACCTTCTGCGTGCACCGCCACTTAGATTCTTTTTAGGTTTTACCACTCTCGCATTACAACTATGCTCTCTAGTTTTGGACTCCCACAGTATGGGAAAAAGAACTTAGCTATTCATGTCATCTATGCCCCTCATGATTTTATAATCCTCTATGGTGTCACCCCTCAGCCTAAAACACTCCAAGGAAAATCGGCGCCGTCTATTCAGCCTCACCCGAGAGTTGAAACCCGCCAACCCTGGCAACATTATTGTAAATGTTTTCTGAACCCTTTAAGTTTCAAAACATCCTCCCTATCGCAGGGCGACCAGAACTTAATGAACAATATAAAAGTGTTTTAACCCATGTTTTGTACAACTGCAACATGCACTTTCAATTACTGTACTCAATCCACTGGCCAATAAAGGTAAGCATACAAATTAGGTATGGTTTGGTGTGATTAAATTAATTACTCTTAAATATACTGAAATACAGTGAGATACAATGTGTGCTATTCTGGCTGATCATTCCATGTGTAGATATATTAGGTTAATAGAGTAAAAGAGAGAATATCTTGTTACAGCTAAAGAAAAGCTGTAGAGAGAGGTCAACTTTCATCTTTGAAAGTACGTTCAAAAGTCTGATACAGTGTAGAAGAAGCTGCATTTGAATCCGTGCGTATTTGTTTTCTAACTTTTGTAACTTCTTCCCGAAAGAAGAGGATTGAAGCAGATATAAGGGGTGTGTGAGTGGTCAGTGGTTATACTGGATGTTTTCCCGAAGCAGCCGTAAGTTTCAACTGAATCTGTGGTTAGAAGACTGATTTACATTATAGAATGAGCTGTGCTCAAAACTCGTTGTAATTTTCACGATTTTGCAAACAACAGTTGCCATACTAAGCTGTGATGCAGCTAGATAGAATGCTTTTTGTGGTGCGTCTATACAAACAAGGTAAGACTTATTGAGCACATGTTAATATTCTTTTGGCTTCTGAGGAAATAGATGCATCTGTGTGTCTGATTTTCTTAATCGTAAAATCGACGTGAATGGACCAGAACAGATTGTTGTTGAACGTTACTCATTGGAATCCCTGGACCATCTCGATATCAGCATCAATATTTCAGAAAGGGATGCGTCCTGGAGACGATTATTAGCTCCTTCATTGAAGGAGAGTTTGCTGTCCTCACACCATGTCACTAAGGAGTCTATCTCTTCCATTAACTCAATCTCAACATTGTTTGAGAGCCGACTTACGAAAATGGTGTTGTCAGCAAAATTGTAAGTAAAGTTAGAGTGCCAGTTGGCCACACAATTTTGAATGTATGTAGAACTGTACTAAGAGGATGATCATTGGGCGCCGGTGTTGAGGAGTGTCTGATGCACAGGCAATTTAGAATTTCCAAATTCGGGCTTTCAGCTGAAGATCTCATCCAATCCCAGGGAGATTGTGCTGTCTCGAAGGGTTTTTGAACACATGATGATTTATTTAACATGAGGCATTGCAGATCCGAGAATTTGGATCGGATATAGAGACAGAACAAATTCAGCTTAGTGTCCAAACTTGTGGGGAAGGAAATTCTGCGAGGATCCTAATGGGTAAGTTTCTGATTCTGGTCTGAATCGTTTCCTTTGATGTCTAAATCATAAACGGTACCAAACTGGCGAAGGCTCTGGTCCATGGTTCTTAAGCATGCCATTGGCACATTGAGAGGTCATGCTGCACAGCCTGACAATGTTGATGTATGATTGAAATTTTAAGTGAGTTTGCAGAAAATCCTCACTCTATGTAATCTTTACAAATTTTTAAAGTGGAGCTATTGGCTGCTTTATTTTGTTCATCACCATGTTCTACTTTATTCATTTTCCTTATATTCATAGAATCGCTACAGTGTTGAAACAAGTCCACACCGACCCTCCGAAGAGCAACCTACCTAGACCCATACAACTTCCCTATAATTCTACATGTTCATGAACCATTATACATAACGTACACATCCCTGAACACTATAGGGAATTGTATATGGCCGGTTCATCTAAGCTGCACACTTTTGGGATTATGTTGTAAGGAGATGTAAACAAAACAAAAAAGATAAAGAGCACTGTAGTTGTGATTGCAGAAATAGGATATAGAACATAGAACAGTACAGGTCCTTCAACCCAAGATGTTGTGCCGAGCCTTTAACAAAATCTAATATGATCCCATCCTACACATCACTCACATTGCTGTCATCAATATAGTTGTCTACACATCACTCAAATTGCTGTCATCAACATAGTTGTCCTGCAGTGGTTTAAATGTTCCTAAAGACATTGAGTCTACTACCACCGATGGCAGAGCATTCAACGCACCCACGGCCCTCTGAATAAAGAATCTACATCTCACATCTCCCTCATTCCATCCTCCAGGAACCCCAAAATTATGATCCTTCGTGTTACCCATTTCTGTCCTGTGGAAATGTCTCTGGCTATCTTCTATGCCTCTCATTACCTTGAACTCCTCTATTAAGTCACCTCCCTTCATTCTTCTCTCCAGTGTGAAAAGCCACTGCTCACTCAAACTCTCTTTACAAGATGAGCCCTCCAATCCCGACCACATCCTGGTAAATCTCCTCTGAATTCTCTCTAAAGCATCTACATCCATCCTATGATGAGGCGACCAGAGCTGGAGCAAAACCTCTTGTCTCTTAAACTCAATGCCCCTGTTGATGAATGCGAAAGCACCGTCCGCCCGGTTCGGTTGCATTTGTTTAATTAATATCGCTAATTCCCTTTTCCTTCACAGGGGCTTGAAGAATGGACGAGAATGGAACATGTTTCTGGAAAGCTTAGCACTTTTCAACCTGAACAGGGATGTTATGATTTGCCTGGTTTCCAATTTGTTTTGAAGCTTTGAAACAATTATGCACATTTTCGACAGGAAGATCCAGATGTGAGGAGGACCTAACCGAATGTGGGATTTTTTTTATTCAGAGGTAGTAAGAATCACTGCTCATGGCCTGAATCATTCATCCTAGCACTAACTGTATGCTTTGCGCATTCTAATGTGGCAGCCATTGGTGTTAGGTATAAACCAACAAATGTGATTAAATCAGAGACTAGACTATTTAATGTGTTTAAATTGCCAAAATACCTCCTGTAAATAGCCATTTAGGTGATGCGTTTCCCAGTTCATTAAACAGAGAAACGTTTGGAGCTTTGCTTGAAGGCAGGTACGGTGGCTCACCGGTTAGCATTGCTACTTCACAGAGCCAGGAATCCAAGTTTCATTCCAGCCTTGGGCGACTGTCTGTGTGGTGTTTGTGCATGCTTCCCTTCTCTGGTTGTGTTTGTCCCGTGCTCCACATTCCTCCCACAATCAAAGACATGCACGTTAGATGAATTGATTATGGCAAATTGCCCAAAGTGTTCAGAGATCTGCAGTTTAGGTGCATGAGTTGGGCAAAAATGTGGAGAAATAGAGTAGGGGATTGGATCTCAGTGGTTTCCTGCTTCGTGTGGATTTGTTCAGCCAACTGGCCTGTTTCCATAGTGTAGGGATTCCAGAGACCAGTGATGGAATTTGACATTTTAGTTTCTTACCCAACTCTGTTCCATCATTTTTAGTACTAACTTGAAACTCGTACTGGTTTAGTGAGACACACAGGTTCATTGATCAATAATTCTAAGTCTCTTTTCCCTTCACTGCCTTGCAGTTAATTTAGTGTCAATTTTGATCCTCTCTCGTGGAAAGTGTGGCCTCTCCAACTGCACCTCTCGTTACCTGGTGGCAATGGCAATAGCAGATCTACTGGTCATTATCACAGAGGTCATACTGAACCAGATCAACACTTATTATTTCCCTGTGTGTTTTTTGGACATCACACCAATCTGTAGTCTTTGCAAGGTCCTGCGAGGTGGAGCCATAGACTGTTCTGTGTGGTTTACAATCATTTTCTCTTTTGACAGATTTGTGGCTATTTGTTGCCAGAAGTTTAAAACAAAATATTGCACTGAAAAAGCTGCAGCTGTGGTTCTTGCAACAACAAGCATCGTGCTGCTTTTAAAAAACATTCCATTTTATTTCACTCAGGAACCTGGAGAGATAGTCAACAATGTACCATGGGGATGTATTGATAAGCAAACATTTTATACCGAAGTTGGCTGGATGGCATTTGACTGGTTTGTTAGGATTATGACACCATTGATTCCATTTGCTTTAATTCTGCTGGTCAATGCTCTGACAATCAGGCACATTATAACTGTCAGTCAGGTTCGTAAAGGACTGAAATGTCGGAACAAGGGAAAGAATGACAGTGATCCAGAGATGGAGAGCAGAAGAAAGTCTATGATTTTACTCTTCTGCGTATCTGGCAGCTTCATACTTCTGTGGTTGGTGAATGTTATTGAATTCTTTTATTACCAAGCTTTAGGAATTAATCCCTATACTTACTATTTTTCTGAATATAAACTTCGTAAAGTTGGAATTATGTTGCGGAATTTAAGTTGCTGTACAAACACCTTTATTTATGCAGCAACACAGTCCAAGTTCAGAGCGAAGTTCACCAACGCAGTGAAATTTTTGGTTACATAAAATACCCTTTTCATTTATTTGAAAAAGTAATCAATTGGGAGCAGTCAGTTATTAATTTCTGTGTTTTCCTTGCACCAGTAAACTATGAGCTCCAAACTCCCAACACAGACTTGACAAAGACAGGGGAATCGTCGGAAATTGTGTGAGATGGTAAGGATTTGATTTAGATAGGACTGGATGGAAAACAATTAGAATGATTGCCACCCCATACTCTTCAAGGCTGGCCTAGGGGCAATGGAATTTGGAGACCACCCTTCGTGAAATCAATTATGTTTTTTTCATATCGTTTGACAATGAATTTTATAATACAA
Organism: Chiloscyllium plagiosum; assembly: GCF_004010195.1. Classification (NCBI taxonomy): domain Eukaryota; kingdom Metazoa; phylum Chordata; class Chondrichthyes; order Orectolobiformes; family Hemiscylliidae; genus Chiloscyllium; species Chiloscyllium plagiosum. The sequence goes on from NC_057753.1 coordinate 6,204,023, forward strand.
TCAACAAATGCCATAGATACTAAGACTGATTCTCTTGCATTACATTTAAGGGATACACATGATTCCAAATCCAAATTCCAAACTGTGTACTACAAAGTTCGTGTCAGTAATCATAATGATGGAATTGTCAACGTGAAAATAGTAAGACATCATGACAGAGAAGTCAACTTTTGGTCTCACTATGCAGTCAGCATGATTCAGTAATATGATTGGCATTTGCACCTGCCCAAGAAGTGTAACTTAAGGCTTGTTGAGTTGGTGGGTTGGAGGGGTGACCAAGTTCTGAAAACATTAATATGACATCCTTAGAAATATATTATGATTTCCAAAAGGGGCTGGAAATTATCGATGAATTCAATTGCGTGGGAAGTCAAAGTGGTTCAGACATTGAGAAGATCATATCCTCAAAATGATAGAGAAAATCCCTATTCACAAAGGGCGACTTTCAGCATCTACCGCACTATGATCTGGTGTTACTATCACAGCAGAGAAAGTTTGTCACTCGATCAGCTACTCAGCGGAGTATGACGCGGTGATCGACGTCGGGAGAGGAAATATATCCGAATTCAAACTAAAGACTGGAGAACAATTGCACTGTCAAGATTGTAACGTTTTCTCACTAACATTGACACTACCGGTGTTAAATATGTTTTGATGGCAACTCAAAGCTACAATTCCGCCAAACAAAGAAATGTTCACACATTGGAACTGGAGATTTTTTTGTATCAGGACTGTAATTCTTTGGAGAACTCATTATAATCAAAAGTTTTCAGCGCGAATATATAAGTCAAGTTTATTTTAAGTTTCTAAACGGATAACCTTTCTCTCGTTTTGTCTTTTGTGAATGGTTATTTTATTATGCCTTGTCAATGTTGTTCCTTGACTGTTTGTTCCACTAAATATGTTCAAACTTGAATTAATGGATTGGAAGTACTTCATATTGAAACAAGACCTTCGAACATGTTATTAAACTTAACTGCTATCTCCATAGAACTTTGCGTTATGTAGGATTATTAAAAATGTCATAACTGATTTGCATTGTCGAGGTACTCCGGATCCGTTTAATATTGGTATTAAGTCATGTGAAGGAGTAGTTTTAAAGATTCTGAAGGTATTGGCAGGTGGGGAACTGAAAGGATATTTCTCTTCCGGGAGGAGGCTAAAATAAATGGATGTGATTTCTGCCTAAAGGGGCGACTCAGGCATGTCAGATTTGAGGATTAACAGTTTTAACAGTTTACTGGCAAGCTTTGGAACTCTACACCATAAGAACAATTGCTGTTTTCCCTTTGACCAAACTCGTGACTGACTCAGAATTGATTTTAAAACGTGTAAATAATTATGTGTGGTGATGAGATTAAAATAAACCTGACATAAAAGTGAAATTAGGCCAATGATAAGAATGCCCATGATCGTATTTAACAATGAAGAAGGATGATAAGGTTAAAGTGGTTTTATTCTGCTCCGGATTCATATGTTGTTCGATTTTTTCATGCGTAAACCTTTAACATCGATCGCAATGTTTCTCAGTTTCTGAGATAAACTTGTATTATTGTGACTACACTAAAATACTAAAAGCCCAGCGTAGGAGGTAGGGTTTCAGATATGTGGACCATTGGGATACTTTCTGGTGGCGGTGGGAACTGCGGAATAAGGACTGGTTACATCTGAACTGGAGCGCTACAAAAACCTGATCCAGAAATGTGCTAGAGGTGTTCAGGATCGTTGAAACTATGTTGGCAGGAAGGTGGTAATCTGAGCTACGGATCAGATGGTGGAAGAGACAGTCAACAGCCAGACACAGCTCGCACAGAGTCTGTGAGGAGGGATTGGTACTTGATATGACAAAGGTGCAGCCAGTGTAATGGGTTGATTTGTGTCTATTTTCGTGCAAGATGTAATGAAAGAGGGGTAACGGTGATGAACTCAGGGCGTGGATCAATACTTGGAACTTTTATGTCGTGGCCATTAAGGAGATTTGGATATCACAGGTGGAGGAATGGTTGCTGGATGTTCCACGGATTAGATTTTTACTGATTAGATTAGATTTTCTACAGTGTGGAAACAGGCTCTTCAGCCCAACAGGTCCATACTGCCCCTCTGAAGAGTTACCCACCCAAAACCATTACCCTACCCTATATTTACCCCTGACTAACGTACCTAACACATTTGGCAATTTTGCCTGGCCCTGCACATCTTTCGATTGTGGGAGGAAACGGGAGCACCCAGAGGAAACCCACGCAGACACAGGGACAATGTGCAAACGCCACACAGAAGCGGGAATCGAACCCAGGTCCCTGGTGCTGTCAGGCAGCAGTGCTAACCATTTAGCCACTGTGCCACCCCAAGTAATCGGGACATGTTGCATGTTTCTAAAGTAATGGTGTGGAGGAGGTAAAAGAGGTGGAGGAACGGCACTGTTAGTCAAGGATGGTATCGCATCTGAAGGAAGGGATAACGTTGAGGAGGGTTTAACTACAGGGTCAGTATGGCTCAACGTCATAAACCGGATAAGAGCAGTCAGCCTATTCGGCGTTTTCTACAGGTCCCACAATAACAACAGAGACACTGAAGAACAGATTGGGAGGCAGATTTTGGAAATGTGTAGACGTAGCAAGGTTATTGCCATGGGTGACTTTAACTTCACTAATATTGATTGTAATCTACTTAATTCAAATAGATTGGATGGAAAAGTGTCTGTCAGGTGTGCCCAGGAAGCGTTACATACGCAATATATCTTTAGTCTGACTAGAAGGGAGGTTATATTAGAGTTGATGTTTGGCAACAAACCATGCCAGGTGTCCGATCTCTCGGTGGGAAAATATTTCAGTGATAATGATCACAACTACATGGCCATTACTACACTTATGGAGAGTGATAGAAGCAGATTGTATGGAAAAGTATTAAATTGTGGGAGGGCTGAATTTCAATTCTATTGGGCAGGAACTTGGGCGCCTTAATTGGGAATAGACATTCTCAGGGAAATGTAAAGGTTGTTTAGGAAGCCCTTGCTGATAGTGCTGGATAGTTTTGTCCCACTGAGTGAAGAAAGGAATGGGATGTCGAAAGAAACATGGATGATTAGGGATGTGGAACATTTAGTCACTGGAAGAAAGAAGCTCACTTAAAGTTGGGGACTGAAGGATCTGGAAGGGTTTTAGACGGCTCGAAGATTGCCAGGTAGGAACTGAAGAATTGACTCAGGAGAGCTGGAAAGGGGAATGAAAATGCTTTAGCTGGTAGGATTAAGGGAATCTCTAAGGTGTTCTACACTACTGAAAGGAACAAAAAGAATAGCCAATCAAGGCCAATCAAGGTTAGTGGAGGGAACTTCAGCCTGGGGCTGGAGGAGTGGGAGCTCATTAATGAATTATTTGTTTCAATGTTGACTATTGAGACAGAAATTGATGTTTCTGAGGACAGCGTGAAAAGGACTAACATCCTCGAACAGGCTGTTGTTAGGAAGCAGGATGTGCTAAAAATATTGAAAAAAAAAGTAAGGTTCGATAGGCCAGATGGGATATGCACTTGGTTACGAAAGGAAGTGAGGGAAGGGATTGCTGCAACTCTGGCGATGACCTTTGTGTTCTCACTACATCATCTTCCGTCTTGGGATCTCCCCCGCAACCACACAGGATCAATGTTGACTTCACCAGTTCGGAGTCGCCCGTCCGCCCACCTTATCCCAGATCAAACCCTCTAAATCTGTAGTCCCCTATTGAACTGTCCAAGCTGTCGAGCTTCCTTACCACTTGCCATTACATCCTCCTCAGCGACCTCTCGCCCTCACCCCACCACCTTCAATTACCTACTGCATCCCCAGCTACCTTCCTTCCAGCGCCACACGCCCCCCTCCCTACAATTCTCTCTCAGCCTTCTTCCCACTCTCCCTCCCACTGCGTTCGTAATAAAGATCCTATGCTGGAAATGTCGACTCTCCTTTTCTTCAGATACGGCCTGACTGTCTGTGCCTTTCCAGCCTCACACGTTTTGACACTGGATTAGTGCCAGGTTATTGGAGAATGGCAAATGTTATTCCCTCTTCAAAAAACTGCTGGGAATTGCAGATCAGTCAGGTTTAGGTTAGTGGTGGGCAAAGTATTGGAGAGGATTCTGAGCGACAAGAATTTAGATTAATTTGAAATCCATGATTTGATTAGAGATAATCGGCATGACGTTGTGAGGGGCAGATCATGCCTCACAAACTTATTTGAATGTTTTTGAGGATGTGATAAAACACGTTGATGAATGTAGAGCAGTAGATGTGTTGTCCATTAATTTTAGCTAGGTGTTTAATAAATGTCCTCATGGTGGGTTCATTCAGAAAGTAAGATGGAATGGGATATATGGAAACATGTCTGGACACAGAATTGATTGACCCATCTAAGACAGAAGGTGATGGTAGATAGAAAGTATTCAGCCTGGAGCTCGGTGACCA
>NC_057753.1:6208960-6220320 GCF_004010195.1 Chiloscyllium plagiosum
ATTTTCAAGCAGTATGGTTACATGCTGGGCCATGGCAGTTCTCCTGTCAACTGTTCAGTTTTACCTGGTCTTATACTCTGGAGCATCGGATTGTGTCATTGGCTTTTAGGATTGTCAATATACTCAATTCAAACTTGATTGGAGTTTGATATGCTTCGGGTATAATTTAAACTCATTGGCCAATTTCGATTTCTTTTTGTCTCCAGGCCACTCAGTGAGTGCTGTTTGTTTTTAGTCAAAATGCTACTTTGCAAATTCTACAGCATTGATGAACTTGCCAAATCCTTCACTCTCTTTATGGTGCACCCACATCTTCACAACAATAGCTACAGAATAGTAGATGCTCAGTGTGGAACCTTCCTGATGAATCAGTTCTGCACCCTGTCCAATGCCTCCATACACTTCTGAGAGTGTAGTGTCCAGAATTGCACGTTATATTTCAAGTGACTTTGAACCAGAATCTTATGCAAGCTCGTCTCATTTTTGTACTTGTTGTCCCTATTGTGTCAGAAGGAAGCATCTCACATGCGTTATTAAAATCATGCTAAACGTAAGCATTCAGTAAAAGAAAAAAATAGACTTGAGATTTTTGAATGCTGCATGCAAATCACTGAAGGCAGCAGTGTGAGTTTGACAAGCCAAAATTCATCACCTTTTTGCGTTATAAATCCCAGATCTCTTCCCCAAGTGTTCCATTACTCTATGTCTAAAAATGTAATGAAATTCTTCTGCTCAGTTCACAATTATTCCACCTTTTGTGCCACTTCAATGTTTTTTTGTTTGTTGACCCAGCAGTTAGAAAGTGGTTGATCTAATATCCCGTGAAGATGTCTATACTCATGTACTCCTGCACAGACCAATGACGGGAATTATATGGATTAGCTCATTCACCAGCCTGTCCATCTGCGACTTCACTTTTAAGAAACTATGCACTTGCACCCCAAGTCTCTTTGTTCGACAACACTCCCGAGTGTCCTAACAAATACTGTGTAATTCCTGGCCTGATTTGCATTACTGAAATGCGACACTTCGCATTTATTTAAATTGAGCTCCATCTGTTAATTCTCAGCCCATCTAATCAACGTCCTGGCATACTTTGGGATAACTTTCTTCACTATCCACTGTACCACCAATTTGGTGTTATCTTCAAACTTACTCACTGTTCCGCCTATATTCTCACGAAAATCATTTATTTAAATGACAAAAAACAGTGAACACTGCACCAATCCTTGTGGCACACCATTGATCACCGTCGTCCAGTCTGAAAAACAACCATTTACCACCACATTCTACCTCCTAGCTTCAAGACAATGTTGGATCAATTCACTATCAATCCACCCCCACTCCCCTCCCAGATTCTATGTGATCTAACATTGCAAACTAGACTATCATGTACAACTCCTTGAATGCCTTAATGAAGTTCATATAGATAACATCTACGGCTCTGCCTTCATTGTCACGTCTTCAAAAAACTGAATCCAACCACTGAGACACGATTTCTGTGCACAAAACTCCCCAATAACCTTTGTGCGCAACGGCATTTCCATTTTTTTCTGGTGGTGAAGCAGCGTCACCTCACACGGAAGTTTATTGATTAGTGCCTCCACAAAGTTAGAAACTTACTTAATCCCAGCATCCTAAGGTATATGTCATCAAGTCCTGCTGCCATACGAATATAGTTATAGTTAAATTACCTAGTCTGTACATCTTGCTAATAATTTGTAGTTCACGCAATCTCTATACTCCTTTCTTATAACGTTTTAACAAGAGCTGCCTCCTTGGTAAAGACGTTTACAATGTGCACATTTCATACTCCAACGATGTATCCAGCCTTCTTGCGTAAAATTCCATTGTTTGGGATAAGTGGCCCTTTATCATTCTTTGAGAGTGTGGTGCTGGAAATGCACAGCAGATCAGGCAGCATCCAATGCGCAAGATAATCGACGTTTCGAGCAAAAGCCCTTCATCAGATTCCTGTTTTGCTTTTCCAGCACCACACTCTCAACTCTAATCTCCAGCATCTGCTTTCGCCTTTATCGTTCTTTAATGATTTAAATGTCTGTGGAAGATTGTTCAAAACCCTTTTGTATCAGATGTACTCTGTTATTTGCAGCTTTAAAAAGATTAGAATGTCTTATTGTAAGCTTACTCTCCAAGATAAAAAATTAGAAGAATAGTAACATCAGTCAGGAGATGACATCTGGTCATGTGTGTTATAGTGGGATTTTTTTTCACAAAACTATTGACTGGTATCTCAGCTTTAAATTACAAATGAGACATTTATACGACTTAGTTAATTAAATGGGAATTATAAGGTGCAAAGTGTTGCTTGCTGCTTCAATTGACTTGAAACTGGGAGTCATTTAACATTATGACTATGTGGTTTAAAATGACGATTGCTCCCACCTGAAGGACATGAAATGAATCTAGCCACAAGTATCAACTACTCAGCCTTCACAATTTGAAAGCTTTCTCACTGGTATGGAACAGAAAGTAAATGAAACTGACAGTAGAGCGAACGTTGAATGCAGAACTCCAACAAATAGATTCTGAGGAATGCAATTAGCACTTATGAACATAATCATGAGTATTGACCAGATATATTGCTTTGAAAGTAGATGTCTTCAGTATCTGAAAAGTCTGGTGCTCTTCTATTCTGGCGTGGAGCTTATTGGCTAAATGGCCACGATTTTTTTCATTTTATGGTTTGGCTTCAGCTCAGGCAGGGTCGTGGCATATTAATGATTAGCAGAAACCCCGACTAAATCACCCTACAACACAGGAATACGGAGATTAATTATGAGTGCCATACTTCAGCCAAAGGTGAGCCCACATTGACTCATTTAGATCTGTACATTGTCACATTGGGAAACAATGTGACCCAGATATCTTGCAGAAGCTGCAATGTGGCCGCGGAGGCTCAGTGTCATTGTCAGTGTATCAACACAACAGAAACTGAGCTCCACACTGTATTTCTCACAGCTTGTGTTTTCACTGGGATATCGTGAAGAAGCAGCTCTCTGTCCTATCGGTGGGAGACAACTTTCACTCATTGTGATCTGGGTACAGACAAATTGTCAGTAGGATTTCAACGTGCAGTACAGATGGTAAAGGGGGTAGACACAGTACATCTGGTTAATGATAAGCATGATGCTTATTATTGGAAATGTGAGAGTTTGGATTGTCCAGTTGTGTTGCCCCTGCCTCTTGCTCAGAAGATTTGGACTGAACACTCTCTCCATGTTCGTTGTAAAATGTCTGAACAGGTTGATACAAAATAATTGTCAATGTAAATCTGAGGGGTCCTGTCGTTTATTGGTCGTGACTTAATTCTGGACAAGAAATTCTATTGGTTCAAAACACAAAAGCCACAGACGTTTGACACAACATACCTGAAATACAATTCTATACTCAGCTTCGGTCTGACCTCATGCAACTTCCTCAACTGAATATCGCCAGTCGAACAGAAGTCATTGCAAAAGAGTTCTGACATAAATTGAGGTGAAAATAAACAGATTGGGTGGCACTGAAAATAACAAGGAAAGCTCAATTTAGTCCATCAGAAACGGTTATAGAGAAAATTTCTGTAATGTCCAGAGATATGCAAGCTAGATGAATTGGTCATGACAAGGTAGTATTACAGGGACAGGGTATGGGAATGAGTCTTGGTGGTACTGCTCAGAGGGTCGGTGTGGACTCGAAGGTTGAATTCCAGACTGCATGGATTCTGTGAATAAAGGGGTTCAGATGCTTTCTATTTTACTTTAATATTGTAACACACGCTAAGTGTATCCAAGCAAACCAGTATCAGAGGGAATCCTAAGTGACAGAAAAAAGGAAGATCTGATTGCACTAATAATTACATTGGAGAAGCTACATTTATTTACATGCACAGTGCAATAGTTTTATCGGCAGAATGGGCATGTTCGCACATTACATCTTTTTACATGAGGAAAGGGGAATGGAGATGGCCAATCCATGTAGAAACCATATGAAAATGCCTGACACACCAGTCTTTTTACATGCTGGTAGCTGGGCAATTCTCCTCTCAACTGTTCAATTTTCCACAATCTTATACCCCCCAAAGCATCAGATTGTGTCTTTGTCTTTTAAGATTATCAATATATTAAATCCAAACTGGATTGGAGTTAGAGTGTATATTTAAATTGATCGGCTTAATTCAATCTGTTTTTGTCTCCAGGCAACTAACTACCCAAGCTACCCCAATGGTTGGATCACATGTTTACATTATATCTTATTGAGAACACTTGGTGCTGCCACTGCGAGGTTTTAACTCTCTTAAAAGTAAGGTACACCCACATCTTCATAACATTACATATTTCTACAAGATCCCTCATCAGTCTCTAACACTCGACTTAAGGAATACTAGCTTGCCCGCTCTGCCGAACGGAGACTGCATTTTCAATGAACAATGCCATTGTCCTGTTTGGTCCCTCTGTTGCACAACATTCCTCAGTATCTCACCATTTGCTGTTTATTTCTGACCGTGATTTGACTTTATAAAGTGCAACATTTCACACTTTTTTATATTGAATTGCATTTGCGAATCCGAGGCACAGTTCCCCATCTGATCAATATCTCCTTTATGTTTTGATGGACTTCCTCGCTATCAATATTGCCTCCTAAATTTGTATCATGTACATACATACGAAACCTGTCTTCTAAGTTCGCAAACAGATCAAATATGCAAATCAAAAAGGTCCCAACACCAATCTTCTTTCTTTTGTTGTATTTTGATAATCGTACAGAGAGAAAACGTGTTTTGTTTCAAATCCGGTAATGTGATAAATTGAATAGCATTTGGAACACAACGCCTTCGGCATGCCTTCTAAAATAAGAAACATGTCATGGTTTCAGCACTCTTGGTGGGTAAACGAGGCTTCATATTTGTGCGGTCGCTTAAACCGGGATACTACTCGGGTAGTGTCTTCCACCCGTACTCCTCCTCCCTCTCTAAACAAAACAAGTTTATGTGCGCCGTATTGGTAAGGGGACCACATTTTTTTTTATTTTTGTTCGTTTTTCTGTCGTCTCGTTGGGAATTTAGAACAGTGCAAATGGAGGTTAGGGAAGTTGAATGTTTTTCCTGCAGAATGTGAGAAGTTAGATTCCCCAGTAGTGTCCCTGCTGACTGCATCTGTGGTAAGTACACCAAAGTCAAGTTCCTTGAAAACTGTGTCAGGGAACTGAAGCTGAAGCTGGAGCTGGATGACCTTCTGATTGAGAGGAGTAACAGCGAGGTCGTCATACCTCAGGTAAAAGTATAAGTTACATGGGTTACCACTGGGGTGCAGAAAGGGAACCGACAAGCAGTGTATACAGCCCCTGTGGCCTTTCCACTCAACAACAATTTTTGGATACTGTTGCGGGGAGACAACATGGCAGGGGTAAACAATGGGGCATAGGTCTCTGGCACAGAGTCTGTCCCTGCTCAGAAACGAAGTGGCAACATGAGCAGAGCATTTGTTATTGGCTACTTTATAGTTAGTGGGGCAGAGAGCAGGTTCTGTGGGAAAAGAAAAGACTCACGATTGGTGTCTTGCCTCCCAGGTGCCAGGGCTTGTGATGTCTCTGATCGCGTCTTCAGGTTCATTGAGGTGGAGCGGCAGCAGCCCCAAGTTTTGTTCCACACATGTACCAAGGACACAGGTAGGAAGAGAGATGGGGATTTAACGCTGAAATTCAGGGACCTAGGATGGAAGCATAGAGCTAGGTCAAACAGAGTTGTTATGTCTTTTTTTTTTGCCCGTGCCACGTGCGAGCGAGGTGAGAGATAGAGGAAGAGTGCAGTTGAACACGTGGCTACAGGGATAGTGCAGGAGGGAGGGTTTTGGATTCGAGGATATTTGGTGGTCGTTCTGGGTAGGTGAGACCTTTACAAACAAGTTAAACGTTACCTGAACCAGAGGGGTGCCCATATTCTGGGGACGGGGCAGGAATTTGCGAATACTCTTTGAGAGGATTTAAACTAATTCAGCAATGGGATGTCAACCGTAAATCTAGTATACAGGAGGTTGAGAGTAGTGAGGTCAGAAATAAGGTTTCACGGTCGCAAGTGGGCACCAGCAAGCAACAAATTGGTTTGGAGTATGTCTACTACACCACCAGGAGCATCTGGAAGAAGCTGGATGACCTTGCAGCGCGGGTTGGTAATTCAGATATCAATGTTGTAGCCGTTTCGGAGACATGGTGGAGAAGGGACAGGCATGGTCATTGCAGATTCCAGAACTTCGATATTTCAGTAATAACAGAGAAAATGGTTAAAAAAAGGTGGGGGGGGGGGGGGGGGAGAGGGAGGGGGAGTGACATTGTTAGTCAAGGACAGTATTACAGTTGCAAAAAGGACGTTTGACGACTCGTCTCCTGAGGCAATATGTGCTGAGGTCGGAAATGGGAAAAGAGAGTTGGGAATTTTCTATAGGCCTCCGAAAAGGGCCAAAAACGCAGCGGAAAGAATGGCAAAGCTTATCCATGATAGGTCCGAGAGTGGCAGGGTAGTTGTTATGAAGAATTTCAACTTTCCAAATATTGACGGAGAATGCTATTGTTCAAGTAGTTTAAGTGGTTCATTTCTTGTCCAATGTGTTCAGGACCCTTGCCTGACACAATATATAGTCAGGGCAACAAGGGACAAGACCACATTAGATTTACTACCGGGTCATCGACCTAGCCATGTATTAGATTGGAAGTTGGTGAGCACTTTGGTAATAGTGACCACAATTCGCTTTTGTTTAATTTAGTCGTGGAAAGGGACAGGTAAAAACTACAGGACACGAATTATAGCTGGCGGGAAGGCAACTACGATGCGATCACACAAGGTGTAGGGTGCATGGGATGGGGAACACAACTGTAGGAGATGGCAGAAATCGAAATGTCGAACTTATTCATTGAACAGCTACAGCGGATCCTCGATAAGTGTGCACCTGTCAGGCAGGAAGGAAGTTATCGAGCGCGTGAGCCATGGTTTACCAGGGAAGTTGAATCTTTTATCAAGAGTAAAATTTCTGTTGGGATGAGATGTGATGGCTCGGGTAGGGCGCTTGAGAGCTATAAGTTAGCCAGGAAAGACCGAAATAGAGAGCTAAGAAAAGCCAGGATGGGACATCAGAATTCGGCGGATAGGATCAAGCAAAATTCTAAGGCTTTCAATAGGTATATCAGGAATAAAAGTATGATTACAGTAAGATTAGGGACGGTCAAGCATTTAGTGCAAAGTTGTGTGCGGAGTCGAAGGAGATGGGGAAACGCATTAAATGAATACATTTCTTCTGTATTCGCACAGGAAAAATAGAATGTTTTCGCGGAGAATATTAAGATACAGTTTACTCGACGAGATGGGATTGAGGTTCACAAGGAGGAGGTGTAATAAATTCTGGAAAGTGTAACAAGTAGCCACGTCCCCTGAGCCGGATGGGAGTAATTCTAGGATTCTCTGGGAAGCCAGGGAGGAGATTGTAGAGCCTTTGCCTATGATCTTAATGTCGTCATTTTCTACGAGAATAGGGCCATAAAACGGAACGATAGCAAATATTGTTCCTTTTTTCAAGAAGCGGAGAAGGGACAACGTTGATAATTGTAGACCAGTGAGCTTACTTCAGTTGTGGTAAAGTCAGTACGGTTTTGTGAAGGATATGTTGTGCCTCACAAACCTTATTGAGTTTTTGAGAAGGTGAATAACCACTGGTTGAAGTTAAAGCAGTTGATGTGGTGTTTATGAGATTCCCCACGTAAACTACTACACAAAATATGGAGGCATGGGATTGCGGGTGATTTAGTGGTTTGAATGAGGAATTGCCGAGCTGAAAAAAGGAAGAGGATGGTGGTTGATGGGAAATAGTCATCCTTGAGTTCAGTTCATATTGGTGTAATGCAAAGATCAGTTTTAGGTCAACTGCTGTTTGTAATTTTTATAAAATATCTGGATGAGGGCAAAGAAGGATTGTTTAGTAAATTTAAGGAGAACACTAAGTTCATTGGGGTTGTGCGTAGTGACGAATGATGTTGCAGGTTACAAAGGGACACAGATAAGCTGCGGAGCCTGGTTGAGAAATGGCAACCAGAGTGAGGTGATAAACTTTGGGAGGAGTAACATGAATGCAGGTTATTGGGCTGATGATAAGATGCTTGCCATGTAGACGAGCAGAGGGATCTCGGTGTCCAGGTCCATTGAAACTTGAAAATCGTGCCCAGGTGTATAGGGTTGTTACGAAGGCATGCAGTGTATTACCTTTTGTTGGTATTGAGTTTCTGAACCATGAGGTAATGCTGCCAATCAACAAAACGCTGGTGTGGCTGCACTTGGAGTATTGTGTCCAGTTCTGGTCTCCACATTAAAGGAAGGATGTGTAAGTTTTAGAAAGCTTTCAGGGGAGATTTAGTAGGATATTGCCTGGTATGGAGGGAAGGTCTTACAAGGAAAAACGGAGGGACTTGAGCCTGTTTACGTTAGGGAGAAGAAGGTTTTGGGGGATGACTTACTTGAGACATATAAGATAATCAGAGGGTTGTAATGGGTTGACAGCGAGAGCCTATTTTCCTCAAATGGTTATGGCTAGCACGAGGGAACACAATTTTAAATGGAGTTTTGATAGATATAGGACATATTTCAGAGGTAGTTTCTTTACACAGAGAGTAGTAGGGGCGTGGAAAGCACTACCTGCAACAATAGTAGACTCGCCTGCTTTTGGATAGACATATGGACGTGAATGGAATAGTGCAGGTTAGATGAACCTCAGATTGATTTTACTTGTCGTTGCAGCATCGAGGGCAGAAGGGCCTGTAATGTTCTATGTTTTAAGATTCCTTCAGCCTCCGGCAGTAGAGACAAAACAACCAGGGATTTAGTAACTTTTTTTAATTAGCTCATAATCTCTCATCCAGGCAACATTCTGGTAAGCCTCATCTACAACCTTTCAGAAGCCTTCACATCATTTCCGTGGTGTGGCGTCCATCAATGGCCATAATACTCTTAGTATGACATAACCAAAGGCTGATAACGCTGCAATGTGACATCCTCGCTGTTGTAATGAATTCCCCAAATAAAGAAGTCAACCATGTCATTCATTGTTTTTATCACCCTAACTACTTTCAGAGAGCTATGGACTTGAACCCCAAAGTCCTTCTGCACATTAATGCCTTTCAGGCCCTGCCTGACGTATATACTTTTCCTTAGCAGTGATTTCCCCAAAGTGAAGCACCTCACACTGACCTGGATGAAACGTCGTCTGCCATTTATCTGACCATACTTGCAACCGATCTATATATGTTACCACGTGGTTGAAGATGCCCTCCAAAGCATCTCATCCAAATCCCGCACCTCCGCCCTCAAATCCCACCCCTCCAACGGGAACAAGGACAGGAACACCCGAGCCATCACCTTCCAACCGACAAACCTTCGCATAAACCGCGACATTTCCGCCACCTCCAAACGCCAACCCTACTACAGGGATATATTTCACTTCCCACCCCTTTCCGCTTTCCGCAAATACTGTTCCCTCCATAACTACCTGGTCAGGTCCACGCCCACTAACAGCTCACACTCCCCTCCTGATACCTTCCCCTTCCACCGCTGGAATTGCAAAACCTGCGTCAACACCTCCTCCCTCACCTCCATCCAAAGCCCCAAAGCAAAAGTCTACATCCATCAAAGTTTCACCTTCACATCCATCAATTTCATTTATTGCATCTGTTGCTCCCAATGTGGTCTCCTCTATATTTTGGAGACTTGATGCGTTCTTACAGAGCGCTTTAAGTGACATCTCACTGACACCCGCACTAAACAACCCCACCTCACCGTGGCCCAACATTTCAACTCGTCCTCCCACTCTGCCGAGTACATGCATGCCCTGGGAATTCTCCACTGCCTGTCCCTCACCACCCCATGCCTGGAGGAAGGACATCAATGTGGACTTCTCCAATTTCCTCATTTCCCCTCCCACCACCTTATTGCAGTTCCAAGCTTCCAGCTCAGTACCATCCTCATGACAGGTCCTGCCTGCGAATCATCACTCGCACCTAACCGCTTCACCTTCCATTCTGACCTATCACCTTCATCCCCACTCCCATCCACCGACTGTACCTTGTCCCCAGCCCGACCTCCCTCCCATTTATCTCTCCACTCTGGAGGCTCCCTGCCTTCAGTCCTGGTGAAGGGCTTTTGCCCGAAATGTCGATTCTCCTGCTCCTCGGATGCTGTCTGATCGGCTGTGCTTTTCCAGCACCACGCTAACCTAGATTATATACATTATGAGAATAATCTATGCTTTCCACAACTGTACGAGTCTTTGTAACATGAGCAGACATACTAACCCACCCTTCTACGTTTTCATTCACGTCCTTGATAAAGATCACAATAAGCAGAGGTCTTAGTACAGATTCCAATGTAACACCACGAGTCATGCATCTCTGGCTAGAAAACAGAACAAATCCTTCCACAACTACCCTGCGATGTCTGTGGGCAAGCCAATTCTGAATCCATGTGGCGAACACACTGTGCATTTCTGTGTTCTGGATGAGCATTCGGTGAAGGACCTCGTAGAAGGCCATAAACTCCATGTGGACAATACCTAATGTTCAATGCTTATCCATTACCTCGTCACCTCTGCGAGAAGTTCAACAAAGTTAGAACATCATGACGTGCCGAGTGCAAAGAAAAGCTGACCCACCCTAATTAGGTCCTGCTTTTCCAAATGAGGGCAAATCCCATCCCTAAGAATTCTCTGGAATGGCTTCCCAATGACCGATGTGAGACTCAATGTTCTATAGGTTGTTGAATTATACCGATTATGCTTCTTCAAAGAGGGTCAACATTTGCTACTTGCTTTCGTTTTCACATCCCCAGGATGCATTTATCCATGTCCAACAACATGGCCAAGGAAGAAAACTTCGATTTTGGCAAATTCACTTTTAACAAGGCTTACCACCAAGCCTGCCTTCAAAAGTCGAACGAATAAGTCCGATAAATGTTGTAAGTGTTCCTTCCATGACTGCCTAAAAATCACCAGGCCATCCAGGTAAACAACACAATTGGCTAACCCGGCAATGATCTTATTAGTAAGTCTGAAAAGTGGCTGGAGCTGTTTTTCATACCAAATGGCATTTCTCTGAACTGATATAGTCTATTTGGCGTTACGGGAGCCTAAATTGTCTTTGGTCTCTCTGACAGAGGTACTGGACAGTAGCCTCTGAGCAAGTTCAACTAAGAACTGTGAATTTCTTGTCCCGCTTTTTCAACACAGCCCTCTAACCGTTGAATTGGATACTCATCCGTCTTTGTAACAGCATTGCCTTTGTGATCATCCACACACAACCATTGGTTACATTCCGGCATTGGCAGCATG
>NC_057753.1:6220731-6228096 GCF_004010195.1 Chiloscyllium plagiosum
TTATGCCATCTTGGAGCATGCGCTCTATCTACAACTGGACCTGTGCCAACTTCACAGAGTTATGCCTTTTCGGATGTTGCTTACTAGGAACAGCGTCTCCTATCTCTAAGTCATGCACATTAAGGTATGTACTTCTCAGTTTATTTCCGCACATCTCCCCATGTGTTCGTAATAAATATTTGAGGTCATTTCGATTTTCTTGCGGAAGGTAACTTAATAATTTATCCCAATGTTTGACAACCTCCTCATTTTTCAATCTGATTTGAAGAATGTCCAATTCAGAGTCCTATGAACTTAGTTCCTCTTTCTGTATTATAATCATTTCCTTTTCCTCTCGGCTTCCTTCCCTGTCAATATACCTTTGGAGCATATTCACATGACACACTCGTTCCTGTCTGGAGTCCTTATCAAGTAGCTCACTTCACTCAAATTCCTCTCGATTTGTTACGGACCACCTGTTACTGGAAATAATACCAATAACTTATCCCAAATTGCAAAATTGCGAATTAGGATTTCGTATTAGCTTCATGTTTCATTGTATGCTGTGATAATTTTAAATGTTGTCTATACAACTCTATTTACTCGTTCTCTAAAAGTCGACACGTAGTCCAAATAGGTAGTCACTGAATTCTGACTTATTAATTTCACCTTAATCAATTTTAACTGTCCTCTTACTTCATGTCCAAAAGGTAATTAAAAGGGACAGAATTTGAGTCTCAAATCGTGTACTGAGATCAACATAGCTCACAATGCTGGCAAGACCGAGGACTTTTGGCGGCATGTTAAAGTATCAAGCTCCTGGCAGTGGTCATCCACAACAAGCTTTCTTGGACTCTTTAAAGGACGCAGTGGTTGCAAAGGCCCAACAACGTCTCTTCTTCATCAAGTAGCTGAGGAAATTTAGAATGACGCTGAATACCCTTGCCAACTTTGCGCCATAGAGAGCATTCTGTCTGCATGTATCGCTACCTGGTACGTCAGCTGTATCGTTCAAGATCAGAGACGGTTACAGAGCGTGCTGAGCTCGACCCGGGCAATCACAAAGGCCAACCTCCCATCTCCAGAATCCATCTAGATGCCCGCTGTCAAGGAAAGCCCGCCAGTATTCTCAAATATCCATCCCACCCTGGCAATTCTTTTACACAACCCCAACAATCGGGAATAAGGTACAGCAGCCTGAACACATGCATCAGCCGGTTTCATAACGGTTTCTACCCGACTGTTGTTGCAATATTGAATGGACTCGTAAATTCTTAACATTCACTTGTACCTGTGCTGTGTTTTGCCGCTATTTAACTAATATTAACTTGTCTATGGTACTTAGCTCTTTGATCTGCCTGTATTGCTCGCAAGACAACGTTTCCACTGTGCCTCGGTACATGTGACAATAAATTCAATTCAATTCAATTGAGTTCAAAATCCATTATTGTGAATAAATACTGATTTCCACTTTGTACTTGAGTTAGGCGACCTACGTGTTCAATTAAGACTCTTGTGAAAGGTTCCTGAAATGCTGAAATAGGTATTAAAGGCGCAACTTACATTACTGCCTGTGTTTGTTCAATTTGCTGACATGTATGACATTTTTAGCAAATTTCAAACACATCCTTGTGTTGTCCAAGCCAGTAAAAATATATTTGTATTTCAGCATAAGTTTCCTTACCCTTGATTGAGCTCCAAGTGTTAGCTCACGCACCACTCGCAGCATCGCCTTTTTTTGACCTCCTGACAAAGCAATCTGATGAACGACTACCCATTTTTCATCTGCTTGAATGTGTGATGGTGTCCATTTCCTCATTATACTGTAATTTGTTAATTAATAACGCAGAGGGATGCATTCATTCTCCTACTCTGCGTCCGCCTTTTGATGCAACTGTTTTAACTTCTCACCTTTCTGCTGTAATTCAATACGTTTAGCAGAGCTAAAGATACTTACATGTTTACCGAGTTGCTCCTGCTTTGTCCCACTTACCTGATCAAAAAAAAAATGTCCCTGATAAAGCTATGCCAGCTTCCTTATCTATGCCTATGGATCTCTATTGCTTCAACTTTTGCCACTGTGGTTTTGTGATCGCACAATCTGGGAAAATTCCTGGATAAACACCCTTCATTTCTTCAGTTGCCTGTGTCTCCACTGGCTTTTCAACTAGAGTAGGCGGTACGCCTACTGGTGAATGAGTTGTGTCATTTGCAAGGACAAGTTTTATTCCTGGAGCTGCGAGTTTGACCGGTACCCCTGCCTCAATTTCTCCACTCTTCTGGGGACTCTCTCGCCTCACTTTACATAATTGAGCAGTCTTTATCTTACCATGAGTCCCTGTTACCTGTACATTTTCTGTCAATAACCCAGTGGGATACACATTTCCTCATTCTTTAGCATCACAGACTGAGAGGATCCTGTGTCCCTTGATATTGTAACCTCTTTACCTGCTACTCCTGGCCTATGTGAGTAAACTTTACCCTTCCATGTATATTGTAAGCAGATCTAACACATCCTCCTTAATCAACCTCTAATCATATTGTGCAGACAGAAGTTTGTGTCTAACTTCCCTTTCATGATTTTTGTTTTGTTACTCGCCAACAAAACTCCCATACTTGTCCGATTTTCCTACATCTGGCTTTCTCCTAGCCCACCAACACTGTGATTTCCTGTGGCCCACTTTATTACAATATATAACTGGAGCTTTACAACATCTTTGTCCCCCTCACGGGATTGTTTTCTACTTTGTGGTAAGTTATCTTTATGATCTTCACTGAGATCTAACTTTCCCCTTACACGTGAGGATTTCTAGTTTTCCCTCTTTCTATCTTTCATAGACTAAAATTCATTCTGGAAGCCAAACGTAGTTTTATGGACCAACTCATAATCATCGGCCACTTCAGCTGCCACTCATGCCATTTTAACACTCTATTGTTTCCACTGAGTTCGCACTACTGCCTCGCTAATGTTACCTTCTGCTTTTATCTCCAGCTATTTAAGCTGACTTTCCTTTTTAAGTATCAGTTTCTGAAGTTCAAACGCTCTCTCTTTTCTCTCTGTCTGCTACTCTGCCTTTTTCTTTCTGTTTTGCTGCTCTCTTTTTTCCCTCTCTTGAGCTGCTCTCCCTTTTTTCCCTCTCTTCTGATTTTAATCGCAACACAAAGTGGTTCAATGCTGCCCTTTCCTTATCTTTCGCCTCTGACTCAATCTGTTTAATTTGCAATTGAATTATTGTCGTCTCTACGGAATCTGATAGTTTCTCTAGCAAGTTTAAATGCTGAGCTTTTTTTGTAATTATCTATCCTTTCCTCACAGGAGCAGGCACTTCCAATCGCAGCTGGTCTCCTCCGTCTTGCAGCTTGGTGTTATTCATCTTTTGAAACTTTTCCAAAGTCACCGCATTCTCTTCCATAAACGTTTTGGTGACTGAAAGGGCGATGACTATCACAAAGTTTTTTTTCTGCCGAACCAAACCAACAACCAGGATAAAACATCAGGATCTACTACTCACTCTTTTAAATCCTGCAAAGAACCCCCAGTCTGTTGTGGACGAGGCCAGACCACTCAAAATATTAAGCAGACATCCGAGACCCTAACTTTGCAATTTGTTTCGGTAGGTGTCCAGTGAAAATTACCCAGAGTTAGTTCGTTAGGTTCATCGCCAGGTTTTGAAACAGAAAAAAAAAATCATGCAATTACGCAAGGAAACATGAAGAAGAGAATGAAGTACCCCTATGGAACGCAGTCTTTTCAAACTAGACTTAATTATACTGTTCCGAATATACACAGCAGTTCCAATAAGCAAACTTCCTTAAACAGTACAAATGCAACAAATGCTCATTATGAAGGCACAAGAGACAGAGTTTCGCAACGTGTTTCCACACTGTTCACTTTTTAATTCTTAATCAGTTCTAGACTGAACTGCTGTAACTTAACTTTTGCTTCCAAAGCTGACCACTCCCATTGCATTATACAGGTCACTTCTGAAACATGACCATTGTGGTCTGACGTTTCATTTGTTTACTTTTCTAAAAAGGTCCTTTTAATACCCTTGAATCTCTGTACCAAACCAGTTTAATTGGAAACAGAAGTGGTTTACGACTCCTCTGAAAATAACCAAAGGCACAGTACCCTTGAGAAAAGAAACAGCTTTTAGTAAAGAATAAAGTGACCAGGTTTGTGACACTGAGATTGTGTGGAGACTGAAAGTTGTCCCTCTGCCTGCTGAGGAACAATGAAGTATTGTTCTTCAGGATATTGGGATCAATTTTTGGCAGCACTGTTGTTCAGTATTTAATAGGGTTGCTGCACAACTCCGGTGACCACATTCGATACCAGCCTGGGTAATTGCCTGTGTCTAGGTTGTACGCTCTCACTGTGTCTACATGACATTTCTCTGGCTGCTCCAGTTTCCACCCAAGTCCATAGATGTGCAGATTTGGTAGGTTGGCCATGTTAAATTGCCAAGAACGACTGGACATGTGAAGGTTTGTCGGGTTAGCCGCGGTTACCTTTGGCTACAGTTTCAGGGGTAGTGAAGAGTGCGTGTCTGGGCAAGTGATCTCTGAAGGGTCAGTGTCGACTCGAATCAGAATGGCTTGATTCCACACTATTGGGATTCTGTGATCTCATTGATGAGTCGACTGGTTTACTTCTACAACTACGTTTCATGTCTCAATCTATGTCTGAACCAGGGAGAAGAGGGGTGGGGGGCGGGGGGGGAATCATTTTCCCAAAGCTGAAAAGATCTCTGTGCGCTCATGCGAACTGCATGCTCAATTTGTTGCAAATAGGATGATTTAGAGATTGGATTTGAACCAGGACCGTCCTGACAGACTCTGATTTATTTGCAATCACGATACTGGGGGCAATTTGTGGTGGCGCTGTGGCTGAATGTTTAGTAATGCTGCCACATTGCGCCACTGACCAAGATTCAATACTAGACTGGGCCATTGTCTTTGGGCGTTTGCATTTTCTCTTGGAATAAGCATCGGTTTCCAATGGCTGCTCCAGTTTCTGCCCACATTCAAAGATGTGCAGGATGGTCACATTCAAAGATGGTCATGCTGGATTCCCAATAACGTCCAGGGTTATGTGGGCAAGCTGGGGCGGTCTTGTTTAACCATATATGCCGTTGCAGGGATTATTTAGGTGTGTTTCTAGGTGAATTTTCCATGGAAGGTTGGTGTGTTCTCGATGGTTTGAATGGTCTGTTTCGACACTAAAGGAATTATATGATCTAAATGATGGGTCGACTGATCTACTTATGCTAAACCATCTCATGTCGTAAAGCATCTCTGAAACGGAGAGCGATGGCGAAGAAGTAATGATTCCCGAAGCTGAACAGCTCTCTGGACGTCCAATCTGCTGTTACTGGAATGATGTACAGATTGAACGTGAACATGTCCCTCCTGAGGCACACTCATTTATTTTCATTCAGAATATTGGGGACAATTTGTGGCTGTGCTGCAGCTCAATGATTAATACAGCCGGCAAACAGAGCAGAGGCCTGAATGAATTCTAGGCTCAGCTGATGGTCTGTGCGGAGTTTTCACATTCTTCCCGCGTCAACATGGATTTCCTCCGGCTTCTCGAGTTTCCTCCAACATCCAAAGATGTGCAGGGTTGGTGGATTTCCCACGCTAAGTTGCCAATAGCATCCAGGGATATGCAGCACAGGTGGATTACCTATTTTATCCATGGTTATGGGACGGTGATAGTGGGGTGTGTGTAGTTAGATATTATCTGAAGGGCTGTCGTGGATTCGATGGTCTGAATGGCCTACTTTCACATCGTAGCGATTCTGTAAGCGCATTGATAGTTGATTGGTCTGCTTATATAATTTATATTTGAAACAAGTGGAGTGAGGGGAGAAGCATTGTTTCTCAAAACTGGATAGCTCTCTGGGCGTCCATACAAAATTCAGAATCCAATTTGCAGGTACTGGACTGATGGGAAATTTGAATATGCGTCCTGGCCCTCTTGTGGCATTTTTAATTATTTTACTTCTGAGTATTGACCCAGTGATTTATTGGTTTCCTGTTCTGAACGTAGAACCTGCCAATCTATTTGTAATGCTGAATCTATTGGGAACATTCACAACCTCAGAGAAATAAGGAGAGAAAAGAAAAGTCGCAGAGTTAAATAAAATGATGCTATTGGATGAAGTCGTAAAACCACTATAGTGTGGAAGCTGGCTCCTGGTCTATGACCTTCACTTCAATCCTTTGAAGAGAAACCTACTCAGGATCAGCCCCTTACTCTATCCATGCATTTACAACGGCTAATCCAACAAATCTACACATCTTTGGCCTATGGTACAAAATTGGAATAGTTGGAAGAAAAACAAGTATAAACCAGGAGACTATGCAACATCCACAAAGACGGTTGCTCAGAGCTGCACTAGAATTCAAGACTGTGGTAGTGTGAGGAAACAGTGTTAACCACGAAGCTTTTACTTCGGTGTTTCCCTACTTGTTTTTCAATTCTAGCGTCATCATCCTTTCAATAAACCTTGATGACATCGCCTGAGCAGATTATTCTCCCTTCTACAAAACCTGTTTCCTTGCGAACTTCTATGAACATTTCATCATGCCTCAAATCACTATCCGTTATTTGAGGTCGATATTTGTAACACTGCAAGCAGGTATCCGCCCCGTCACAGTGTTGAAACGCTGTTGTTACAAGCAAAGGCGTCCCTGAACATGGCTGACGCTAAGATAGGCTACGACTTCTCACTCTTTTGGACCAGTCTGCAGTCACAGCCAATGTTGAGCTTCAAGACAACTCCACTATTTTCCAGCACACTTGTGGTTTGACTGTTCTATCTCAAATTCTGGCTTTTAGATCACTGACTGTTTGCCTTCCCATTTCAACAAGGCTTTGATGTCCCCAAGGATGTTTTGGCTACTTCTTATTTCTCCTGGACATGTTGTGAGGATGCTGTAAATTTAAGAAGAGATTTTGTCTCGGTTTCTTTTACGTGAGTGATGGAATGAGAGGTAGATAGATGATTAGTTAAGAGCATTTGAGTAAACATTTTTTGGCGAAGTGGGACGTTTTTGGAACAACCTGAATGGGTGCGGTCACCTTTCACAGATTATAATTCCTTGATTTGGGGTTTCAAACGAATAAGATGCTATTGGTGTCTGAACAGAGTTGGAAGTTTCAATGAATGACTCCTTACTAATATAATCTCAGAGTTTTCTCATGATGATTTTTGCCTCTTCGATCGGAGAAATGCATGTCAGCATCAGTGTCCGAATTTACCTTCTTTTGAGAAGGGTTGTGTTTATGGGATGGTAATATGTAGATTAATAGACCAATGAATGATTGAATAAACTCGAGAAAAAAACAAACAAACAAACAATGGTGTAAACAGTCGA
>NC_057753.1:6229178-6230411 GCF_004010195.1 Chiloscyllium plagiosum
ATCTTTGTAAGTTGCCACCCAGGTAAATAGTGCGGTGAAGAAGGCATATGGCGTACTGGCTTTTATTGGTAGAGGAATTGAGTTCCGGAGTACTGAGGTCATGTTGCAGTTGTATAAGACTCTGGTGCGGCAGCATCTGGCGTATTGTGTGCAGTTTTGGTCGCCATACTACAGGAAGGATGTGGAGGCACTGGAACGGGTGCAGAGGAGGTTTGCCAGGATGTTGCCTGGTATGGTATGAAGATTATATGAGGAAAGGCTGAGGCACTTGGGGCTGTTTTCATTGGAGAAAAGGAGGCTTAGGGGTGACTTGATAGAGGTGTACAAGATGATTAGGGGTTTAGATAGGGTCATAGCTTTATAATAAGGGTGGTAGGTATAGGACAGATGTTAGGGGTAGATTCTTTACTCAGCGAGTCGTGAGTTCATGGAATGCCCTGCCAGTAGCAGTGGTGGATTATCCCTCTTTATGGGCATTTAAACGGGAGTTGGATAGGCATATGGAGGATAGTGGGCTAGTGTAGGTTAGGTGGGCTTGGATCGGCGCAACATCGAGGGCCAAAGGGTCTGTGCTGCGCTGTATTTTCTATGTTCTATTGTGCACGTAAGAAGTCTTTAAAAAAGTTTCAGAAAGCTGGATTTTTAAAAAAAAACAGAATTGGCAACATGCCGTATTTGGACTTCTGTAAAATTTGGGAAATTTTGAATTTTGGAAATACAATTCTCTTTGAACAAAATTCTGATGCTATGTTCTGAATACTGAGAACGATGAAAAAGGAATTAAGGAAGGCAAATTTAACAATAAAGTTATGCCTTTTTTCTCAAGTATAACTTCATTTTGCTGGAGGAGGAGCGACGGATGACGTAATTCCAGACAAGTTTTACGACCCTCTCCTTTCTTTCTCCATATGAGAATGCAGAGTAACATTTCCCGCTTGAAATGATAGTTAGTTTCTTTGGAATTTTGAGCCTGTTTAGGATGTTATTTTATTGTTACTGGATGAAATAATCTGTGCAACGGGAGCTGGTGGATTTTAAAAAAAGGATTAAGGAAGGGTGAAATCGGCGAAGATCACAGAAAATAAATAAGGTAATATTAAGAAGCTGGCAGCAATTGTTACAAGGAACATACATAAACAGGAAGATGTGGCTTCATCAAAAAGAAGTGTTTTACGTGTGGAATAAAGGTGGGCATTATGCCAGCAACTGTCCCAATCAGATTATCAAATGTTA
>NC_057753.1:6230911-6260485 GCF_004010195.1 Chiloscyllium plagiosum
CTCTTTACTTTTCACTTCGTGCGGTGAATTATGATAGTGGGATCTGATTACCACACAATCTGGGAAAATACCAGGATATTTCTGTTTTAAGTCCTCAGTTTCTTGGTCTTCCTTGGGCTTCTCCACAACAAGGGGTGTCACTCCCATCTTCGATCATGCAAAATCAATCCCAAGAACAAACTGAATTCCTGGAACGGATACTCTGTCAATCACTTCCACTGTCACTTCCCCAGTCTTAAGTTGTCACTCCAACCTGATCTTAGTTGGGGAACGCTTTATTTCTCTCCATCTGTTCCATAAATTATCACACTCTCGGGTAACAGATCAGAAAGAGTGCATATTCGCTCATCCCCTTTTATTATCAGCGACTGATTAGTTTCTGTATCTCTCAAAACTATAAGTTCCTATCCTTCTTTCCTCCTGTTTTTTCAGAGTAAATTTTACTAACAGAGGCGAATACTTTGTAGAGGTCAGGTACTATTTCAATCCCCAGCCCTACCTAGACTGTCCACTCTCCTATAGCTCCTCGGCTCTTCTTGGGATGTCCTTTACTACCTTCATTAATGCCACTGCTTTAGATTCTTTTACCAAATCTTTTCCCACAGCGCCTTCCTTTAACGACCAGCACTGTGACTTTACATGTCCCACCTTCTGGCAGTGAAAACATCTTTCGCAGTGTACTTCTGAAACTACCGGCGCTGTAATGTTCTGTGACCTACTCCATTACAGTGAAAACACCTGAGGCCTTTTACGTCTTTTCCACCCACTTCCGCTTCTTTTTTATCCTATTGTAAATTCTTACCAGTTTCTCTATTCTTGGATTAGTAGTGTAGGAGCTCCCCGATCTCCCAACTTGCATCTCTCACAGGTCAAAATTCTGTCCGGAAGCTTGTCTTATGCACCACCATGTACTCATCTGGTAATTCTGCTGCCCTCCTTACATCCTGAAATCGATGTTCCTCTACGTGCATTCTTACTATCTCTGGAAGTGAGTTTTTAAACTCCTCCAGCAGAATAATCACTCTTAGAGCCTCAAATATCGTATCCATTTTCAAAGCACGCACCCATCGATCAAATTGACTGTGTTTAATTCTTTTGATCTCAACGTAAGTCTGACCTGGTTTTTTCCTTAATGTTTCAGAACCACTGCCTATATGCTTCTGGTACAAGCTCATAGGCACTTACAATAGCCAGGGTAACCTCTCCATAATCTCTTGACTCCTCCTCTGACAATGCGCCAAATATCTCACTAGCTCTGCCGACCAATTTAGTCTGAACTAGCATTACCCATTACCCATTCCGACCACCTCATCTGCCTAGCCAATTTACCGAATGAAATCAAGAAAGCTTCAACATCTTTCCCATCAAAATGTGCCAGAGCTTTGACATTTTTAAAATTTATATATCACTACCTTCTCTTTTAATCTCTATCCATGTAAACGTGACTTTGCTGACTAACTCGCAATTTAGAATGTTTAGAGAAAAAAATTGTGAATGTTAGTTAGTTTATTATTCTCTGTTTTATCTTAAAAAAATAAAGTTTTTTTATTTTATGTAGTTCTCGGCCACTCGAATGTTTTGCAGATTACTGCACGGGATAAACCTTTTCTGTGTTGCTGGCTTTAAATTAAGCAGGAGAGTTCACACCGTGTTGTAACATTATATTGCAGTTGCAAGAGGTAGCATCTTTGGAGAAGAAAAGATTGAAAGGAGATTCAATAGATTATTTCGAAATAACGAGGAGACTCGCCGTAGTGGAAAGAAATATACTGGAAATCAAAATCCAAACCGAAATTGCTCGCAAACCTCAGCAGGTCTGTCAGCTTATATGGAGAGAAAGCAAAGCTAAACTTTGTTTGCAGCGCTAACACCCTGCAAGGGTAATTTGGCTGGTACTATTCCATCTTTCTTCTGTCTAAGTCCAATTTTTTGCCTTTTCTGAGAATTGAAAACTTCTTTTTTTAATTCGATTGTAACAGCCTCCATCACACACGCAGATCCTCATCGAATGCTATTTTAAAATATTTTCGTCGTGTTAAATTGGTTACATTACCGATTCCTTTTGGTCATTGTGCGTTGGTCAGATCATTTGGCCAAGTGGAACTCTGTATCTATTCTGTTCAGGAGTTTGTTGTATCTTAAAGGTTTGTCAAGAAAGGCCGAATTAATTCACTTGCAATTGTTTGAGGATCTCAGCCAATTATTAAGTGTAACTCCTATTCGTTTGAAAATATGTACTTTAATATAGGTGCAGGAGTAGGCCATTCTGCCCTTCGAGCCTGCACCACCTTTCAATATGATCATGGCTGATCAACCTTAATCAGTATCCTGTTCCTGCCTTACCTCTATAACCCTTGATTCCACTAACATTGAGAGCTCTATCCAACAATTTTTTAAATGAATCCAGAGACTGGGCCTCCACCACCCTCTGGGGCAGAGCATTCCACACAGCCACCACTCTCTGGGTGAAGAAGTTTCTCCTCATCTCTGTCTTAAATGGTCTACCCCGTATTTTTAAGCTGTGTCCTCTGGTTCGGCACTCACCCATCAGTTGAAACATGTTTCCTGTCTCCAGAGTGTCCAATCCTTTAGTAATCTTATATGTCTCAATCAGATCCCCTCTCGGTCTTCTAAACTCAAGGGTATACAAGCCCAGTCGCTCCAGTCTTTCAGCGTAAGGTAATCCCGCCATTCCAGGAATTGACCTCGTGAACAGACGCTGCACTCCCTCAATAGCCAGAATGTCTTTCCTCATATTTGGAGACCAGAACTGCACACAGTACTCCAGGTGCGGTCTCACGAGGACTTTGTACAGCTGCAGAAGAACCTCTTTGCTTCTATACTCAATCCCTCTTGTTATGAAGGCCAGCATGCTATTAGCCTTCTTCACTGCCTGCTTTACCTGCATGCTTATCCTCATTGACCGGTATACAAGAGCACCCAGATCTCTTTGTACTGCCCCTTTACCTAAATTGATTCCATTGAGGTAGTAATCTGCCTTCCTGTTCTTGCCATCAAAGTGAATAACCATACATTTATCCACATTAAACTGCATCTGCCATGCATCTGACCACTCACATAATCTGTCCAGGTTACCCTGTAATCTCCTAACATTCTCCTCACATTTCACCCTGCCACCCAACTTAATATCATCAGCAAATTTGCTAATGTTATTATTAATACCATCTTCTATATCATTAACATATATTGTAAAAAGCTGCCCTCCCGGCACTGATCCCTGTGGTACCCTACTGGTCACTACCTGCCATTCCGAAATGGAGCCTGTTATCACTATTCTTTGTTTGCTATCAGCCAACCAACTTTCAATCCAAGTTAGTACTTTGCCCCCAATACCATGCACCCTAAATCTGCTCACTAAACTCCTATGCAGGACTTTATCAAAAGCTTTCTGAAAGTCCAGATACAGTACATCTACTGGATCTCCCTCGTCCAGCTTCAGAGTTACATCCTGAAAAAATTCCAGAAGATTAGTCAAGCATGATTTCCACTTCATAAATCCATGCTGACTCTGACCTATCCTGTTACTACTATCCAGATGTGTCGTAATTTCATCATTTATAATATCCTCGAGCATCTTTCCCACCACTGAGGTCAGACTAACTGGTCTATAATTTCCTGCTTTCTCTCTCCCACCTTTCTTAAAAAGTGGTACAACATTAGCTACCCTCCAATCAGCAGGAACTGATCCCGAATCTATCGACCTCTGGAAAATAATCACCAATGCATCCACGATTTATCGAGCCACCTCCTTCAGTACCCTGGGATGGAGACCATCAGGCCCCGGGGGCTTATCAACCTTCAGACCTAGCAGTCTCTCCAACACCAATTCCTGACAAATATAAATTCCCTTACGTTCAGGTCCTTCAGCCTCTGTTACCTCAGGGAGATTGCTTGTGTCTTCCCCAGTGAACACAGATCTGAAGTACCAATTCAATTCTTCTGCCATTTCTTTGTTCCCAGTAATATATTCCCCCGTTTCTGTCTTCAAGGGCCCAATTTTAGTCTGAACCATTTTTTTTGCCTTTTGCATACCGAAAAAAGCTTTTGCTATCCTCCTTTATATTTTTGGCCAGTTTACCTTCGTACCTCATTTTTTCTCTGCGTATTTCCTCCTTCGTAATCCTCTGTTGTTCTTTAAAAGGTTCTCAGTCCACCGTTTTCCCACTTATCTTTGCTATGTTGCACTTTTTCTCTTTTAACTTTATATGTTTCTCAACTTCCCTCGTCAGCCACGGCCACCCATGCCTCCTCCTAGGATCTTTCTTCCTTCTGCATTATACACAGAGAGATATGCTATTGTTCCTCCACTGTCATCCCCGCTAAGGTATTGCACCATTGAACATTGGCCAGCTCCTCCCTCATAGGTCCATAGTTCCCTTTATTCAACAGAAATATTGTCACTTCCGATTGTACCCTCTCCCCCTCAAATTGCAGATTGAAGCTTCTTGTATTATGGTCACTACCTCCCAATGGCTCGTTCATTTCGAGGTCCCGGATCAATTCTGGTTCGTTGAACAATACCAGATCCAGAAATGCCTTTTCCCTCGTAGGCTCCAGCACCAGCTGTTCTAAGAATCCATCTCGGAGGCACTCCACAAAGTCTCTTTCTTGAAGTCCAATACCGTTCAGATTCTCCCAGTATACCTGCATGTTGAAATCCCCGATAACAACTGCAGTAACATCTTTTCGACAGGCCAATTTCAGCTCCTGATTCAACTTACATCCGACATCCAGACTACTGTTTGCGAGTCTGTAGATAACTCCCAGGAAGGTCTTTTTACGCTAAGAATTTCTCAGCTCTATCCATAGTGACACTACATCCCCTGATTCTAGGTCCCCCCGTGCAAGGGACCCAATATCATCCCTTACCAACATGGCCACCCCACCCCCTCTGCCCGTCAGTCTGTCCTTACGATAGCACGTGTAGCCTTGAATATTCATTTCCCAGGCCCTGTCCACTTGAAGCCACGTCTCAGTTATCCCCACAATATCGTATCTGTCAATTACCAAAAGAGCCTCAAACTCATCCATCTTATTTCAAATGCTTCGTGCATTCATGTATAGTATTTTTAATTTGTTACTACCCTCAACCGTCCCATCAACTCCTATTTCACTAAACTTTACAGCATGATCCCTTTTTGAAACAATTCAGACAAAGAAAACCCGAAATATGAGCTCTAAGAATCTTTTATTGATAACTAATGCACGATGCACATTAAGGAGTCAATCAGTTATCAGGGTTCCTAGATCTAGTAGAGTGAAAGGAGCAGAGTTAACTAATGTGACGAGAACGAAATGGAGTCTTAAGGTATCAGTGAACAATTTATCTTTGATATTATCATTGAGCTTGCAGAAGGGAAGGGAAGACGAGAGGTTTTGTTTTCATGCAAAGGAAGGCAATTACAAGCATATGAAGTTGGTCAATAGAGATGTCTAAGAAGTAGGTCTGTAACTGAGTAAAGTCGCCTATACCCCAAGAACCAGATGATTGCTCTCTCATTTTATTAGACATCCGGTGGTAGTTTAATTTCGTAGAAAATCACCGCATGTCAGGCAATGAAAATGTTGAAAAGGTAAGCGCAGTAAGCGCAGCCCGTGTGGGTATTAAACTGACACAGTTGCCTTGCTCTGCATTACTACTTAGCTGTCCAGCCAAATTAGCGAGCTGATTGGGCAGACATTTAATGAGATATGTCATAAAATACCGCAAAGCTACATTTCTATGAAAGGAAGACTTAGACTGACGAATAAATTATCCTCCGCACAATGATTTAAAGAACGGCATTAACGTGAAGGAAAAAAAAAGGCTTAAGTCTGAGAAGATACCTGCTCGCTCTGAAGATCGGAGCCAAAAGCGTAAAAAATTCAGTAGTGGAATTAATTGAGAATTTTCGACTCTGGAATATGGCAGTTTAGTGTGATTAATTTCGCAATTGACTGATACTGAAATGACCAGGATGGAAATACATACGGGCATGATATGAGAACGATGCATTGAAGTGAACAGTAAAGCACTATTCAATAGACTTGTGCAGTAGCATCGAAGACTGAATAGGATTTTGTTGATCTTTGGGATAATCATGAACATAGAACATAGAATATAGAATGAAGAACATAGAACAGTACATCACAGTACAGGCCCCTCGGTCCTCGATTTTCTGCCGCCCTTATATCATACCCTAAGTTGTGATGAACCTACGTCCCCTTCTTCAGGGGACTTCCATGTCGTTGACATGTCCCTAATGTATCTGACTCTATTATCACAGCTAGCAGCGCATTCCAAACACTCACCATTCCCTGAGTAAAGAACCAACCTCTGACATCTCCCCTGAATCTTTCTCCAATTACGTTAGTGCTGTCGACCCTCTTGATTGACACTTCCGTCGTGGAAAAAAAATGTCTCTGCCTATCCACTCTATTTATGACGCTCAACATCGTGGATTCCTCGATCAAGTCATCTGTCATCCTTCTTCACTGCAATGAGAAATGTCCGAGCTCGCTCAACGTTTCTTCATAAGCCAAGGCTATCAGTCCATGCAGCATCCTGTTAAATCTCTGCACCCTCGCTAAAGTTTTCACAACTTTTCTAAAATGAGCCCACCAAAAGTGAGCATAATATTCCAATTTTGGTCTAATCAGAACTCGATTGAGCTGCAGCATAACCTCGTAGCACTTAAATTTAATTCCCCTGGTAATGAAAGCCAACGGAACATCAGCCTTCTTAACAACTCTATCAATATAGGTTACAACTTGGAAGGATCTATGAACATGGAGATCAAAATCCTTCTGTTCTTGCAAACTGCCAAGAATGCTGCATTTAACCTTGCATTCTTTATTCAAAATCGACCTTCCAAAGTAAACATCTTCATACTTTTCCAAGTTGAATTTATCTGCCAATTATCACCCCAGTTCTGCATCCTGTCAATGTTGCATTGCAAGCCACAATAGGCCTCCTACCATCCAATAATCCAACAACCTTCTAGCAAACCTACTCACGCACCCTGCCATTTCCTTATCCAAGTCATTTATACAATTTAAAAAAAAAAAACAGAGGTCTCAGAACCGATCCCTGCGGAACACCATTGGTCACCGAGTTCCAGGCTGAATACTTTCTATCTCCCATCACCTTCTGTCTTAGATGGGCCAATCAATTCTGTGTCCAGACAAGTTTCCATATATCCCATTCCATCTTACTTTCTGAACGAGCCTACAATGAGGACATTTATTAAACACCTTGCTAAAATTAATGGACACCACATCTACTGCTCTACATTCATCAACGTGTCTTATCACATCCTAAAATATTTCAATTGAGTTTGTGAGGCATGACCTGCCACTCACAATGTCATGCTGATTATCGCTAATCAAATCATGGATTTCAAATTAATCTAAATTCTTGTCGCTCAGAATCCTCTCCAATACTTTGCCACTACTAACCTAAACCTGACTGATCTGCAATTCCCAGCATTGTCCCTACTCAGTTTTTTTTGAAGAGGGAATAACATTTGCCATTCTCTAATAACCTGGCACTAATCCAGTGTCAAAACGTGTGAGGCTGGAAAGGCACAGCCAGTCAGGCCATATCGGAGGAAAAGGAGAGTCGACATTTCCAGCATAGTTTCTTCATTACGAACGCAGTGGGAGGGAGAGGGGGAAGGGGGCTGAGAGATAAATTGGGGGTGGGGGGGGGGGGAGGGTGGTGGCGCTGGAAGGAAGGTAGCTGGGAATGCAGTAGGTAATTGAAGGTGGTGGGGTGAATGTGACAGGTCGCTGAGGAGGGTGTGGGTGTAATGGGTAAGTGGTAAGTAAGATTGTCAGCTTGGACAGTTAAAGAGGGGACTACAGATTTAAAGTGTTTGATCTGGAATAAATTGGGCAGACGGGCGATTCGCGAACTGGTGAAGTCAACATTGATCCCGTGTGGTTGCGGGGGAGATCCCACGATGAAAGATGATGTCGTGAGAACACAAAGGTCATCGCCAGAGGTGCAACAATCCCTTCCCTCACTTCCTGTCATACCTAAGTGTATATCCCGTCTGGCCTAGGGAGTCTATCGAACCTCATTTTTTTTTCAATATTTTTAGCACATCCTGCTTCCTAACAACAATCTGTTCGAGGATATAGTCCTTTACACGCTGTCCTCAGAAACATCCAGGTCTGTCTCAATAGTCAACATTGAAGCAAATAATTCATTAATGAGCTCCCACTCCTCCAGCCCCAGGCTGAAGTTCCCTCCACTAACCTTGATTGGTCTTGATTGGCCCTACCCACACTTCAGCTATTCTTTTTGTTCCTTTCAGTAGTGTAGAACGCCTTAGATATTCCCTTAATCCTACCAGCTAAAGCATTTTCATTCCCCTTTCCAGCTGTCCTGAGTCAATTCTTCAGTTCCTTCCTGGCAATCTTCGAGCCCTCTAAAACCCTTCCTGATCCTTCAGTCCCCAACTTTAAGTAAGCTTCTTTCTTCCAGTGACTAAATGTTCCACATCCCTAATCATCCACGTTTCTTTCGACATACCATTCCTTTCTTCATTCAGTGGGACAAAACTATCCAGCACTATCAGCAAGTGCTTCCTAAACAACCTTTAGATTTCCTGAGAATGTCTATTCCCAATTAAGGCGCCCCAGTTCCCATCGAATAGAGTTGTAATTCAGCCCTCCCGCAATTTAATACTTTCCCATGCAATCTGCTTCTATCACTCTCCATAAGTGTAGTAATGGCCATGTAGTTGTGATCATTATCACTGAAATACTTTCCCACCGAGAGATCGGAAACCTGGCATGGCTTGTTGCCAAACACCAACTTCTAATATAACCTCCCATCTTGACAGACTAGCTACATATTGCGTCAGTAACGCTTCCTGGGCACACCTGACAGAAACTAATCCATCCAATCTTTTTGAACGAAGGAGGTTACAATCAATATTAGTGAAGTTAGTCACCCATGGCAATAACCCTGCTACTTCCACACATTTCCAAAATCTGCCTCCCAATCTGTTCTTCCGTGTCTCTGTTGTTATTGTGGGGTCTGTAGAAAACTCCGAATAGCTGACTGCTCTTATCCTGTTTATGATGTCCAGCCATACTGACCCTGTAGTTAAACCCGCCTCAACGTTGTCCCTTCCTACAGCTGTGATACCATTCTTGACTAACAATGCCATTTCTCCACCTCCTTTACCTCCTCCACTCCATTACTTTAGATACATGCAACATGCCCCATTACTTGTTGGCACAGTGGCTAAATGGTTAGCACTGCTGCCTCGCAGCACCAGGAACCTGGGATCGATTCTCCTCTTCTGTGTGGAGTTTGCAAATTGTCCCTGTGTCTTCGTGGGTTTCCTCCGGGTGCACCGGTTTTCTCCCACAATCCAAAGGTGTGCAGGTCAGGTAAATTGGCCATGTTAAATTGCCAATAATGTTAGGTGCGTTAGACAGGGTAAATATAAGGTAGGGGAATGGATTTGGGTGGGTTTTCCTTCGGAGGGGCGGTGTGGACTTGTTGGGCTCAAGAGCCTGTTTCCACACTGTAGAAAATCTAATCTAATAATTAAAAATCTAATCCGTGGAACATCCAGCAACCATTCCTCCACCTGTGATATCCAAGTCTCCTTAATGGTCACAACATAAAAGTTCCAAGTATTGATCCATGCTCTGAATTCATCACCCTTGTTCCTCTTGCATTAAATCTTGCATTAAAATAGACACAAATCAACGCATCACACTGGCTGTACTTTTGCAATATCAAGTACCAATTCCTCCTCACAGACTCTGTGCGAGCTGTATCTGGCTGTTGACTGCCCCTTCCATCATCTGATCCGTAGCTCAGGTTACCACCTTCCTGCCAACATAGCTTCAACGATCCTGAAGACCCCTAGCACATCTATGGAACAAGATTTTGTTACTGCTCCAGTTCAGATGTTAGCAGTCTTTATTCTCCAGTTCCACCGCCAGCAAAAAGTATCCTAATCGTCCACATATCTGAAGCCCTACCTCCTACGCTGGGCTTTTAGTATTTTAGTGTAGTCACAATAAAAAAAAGTTTATCCCAGAAACTGAGAAACATTGCGATTGATGTTAAAGGTTGACACATGAAAAAAATCGAACAACATATGAATCCGGAGCAGAATAAAACCACTTTAACCTTATCATCCTTCTTAATTGTTAAACACGATCATGGGCATTCTTATAATTGGCCTAATTCCACTTTTATGTCAGAATTATTGTAATCTCATCACCACACATACTTATTTACACATTTTAAAATCAATTCTGAGTCAGTCACGAGTTTAGTCAAAGGCAAAACAGCGATTGTTCTTCTGGTGTAGAGTTCCTAAGCTTGTAGTAAACTGGTAAAAACTGTTAACCTTCAAATATGACATGACTGGGTCGCCCCTTTAGGCAGAAATCACATCCATTTATTTTAACATCGTCCTGGAAGAGAAATATCCTTTCAGCTCCCAACCTGCCAATATCTTCAGAATCTTTAAAACTACTCCTTTATATGACTTAATACCAATATTAACCGGATCCTGAGTACCTTGACAATGCAAATCAGTCATGAAATTTTTAATAATCCTACATAATGCAAAGTTCTATGGAGATAGCAGTTAAGTTTAATAACATGTTCGAATTTCTTGTTTCAATATGAAGTACTTGCAATCAATAATTCAAGTTGGAACATATTTAGTGGAACAAACAGTCAAGGAACAACATTGACAAGGCATAATAAAATAACCATTCACAGAAGACAAAACGAGAGAAAGGTTATCCCTTTAGAAACTTAAAATAAACTTGACTTATAAATTCGCGCTGAATACATTTGATTATAATGAGTTCACCAAATAATTACAGTCCCGATACAAAAAAATCTCCAGTTCCAATGTGCGAACATTTCTTTTTTTGGCGGAATTGTAGCTTTGAGTTGCCATCACAACATACTTCACACCGGTTATGTCCATTTTAGTGAGTTAACGTTATGATCTTGACAGTGCAATTGTTCTCCAGTCTTTAGTTTGAATTAGGATATATTTCCTCTCCCGATGGCGATCACCGCGTCATATTCGGCTCAGTAGCTGACAGAGTGACAAACTTTCTCTGCTGTGTTGGCAACACCAGATCATAGTGCGGTAGATGCTGAAAGTCGCCCTTTGTGAACACGGATTTTCTCTACCATTTTGAGGATATGATCTTCTCAATGTCTAAACCACTTTGACTTCCCACGCCATTGAATTCGTCGACAATTTCCAGCCCCATTTGGAAATCATAGTATTTTTTCTAAGGATGTCATATTAATGTTTTCAGAACTTGGGCGCCACCCTCCAACCCAACAACTCAACAAGCCATAAGTTACACTTTTTGAGCAGGTGGAAATGCCAATCATATTACTGAATCATGCTGACTGAAGTGAGACCAAGAGTTGGCTTCTCTGTCATTATGTCTTATTATTTTCACGTTGACAATTCCATCATTCTGATTACTGACACGAACTGTGTAGTTCACAATTTGGAATCATGGGTGTCTCTTAAATGTAATGCAAGAGAATCAGTCTTAGTATCTATGGCATTAGTTGATTGTATTATAAAATTCATTACAATACGATATGACAAAAAGATAATTGATTTCACGGAGGGTGGTCTCCAAATTCCATTGCCCCTAGGCCAGCCTTGAAGAGTATGGCGTGGCAATCATTCTAATTGTTTTTCGTCCAGTCCAATCTAAATCAAACCCTTACCATCTCACACAATTTCCAACGATTCGCCTGTCTTTGTCAAGTCTGTGTTGAGAGTTTGGAGCTCATAGTTTACTGGTGTATGGAAAACACAGAAATTAATAACTGACTACTCCCAGTTGATTATTTTTTCAAATAAATGAAAAGGGAATTTTATGTAACCAAAAATTTCACTGCGTTGGTGAACTTCGCTCTGAACTTGGACTGTGTTGCTGCATAAATAAAGGTGTTTGTACAGCAACTTAAATTCCGCAACATAATTCCAACTTGTTGAAATATATATTCAGAAAAATAGTAACTATAGGGATCAATTCCTAAATCTTGGTAATAAAAGAATTCAATAACATTCACCAACCACAGAAGTATGAAGCTGCCAGATACGCAGAAGAGTAAAATCATAGACTTTCTTCTGCTCTCCATCTCTGGATCACTGTCATTCTTTCCCTTGTTCCGACATTTCAGTCCTTTACGAACCTGACTGACAGTTATGATGTGCCTGATTGTCAGAGCATTGACCAGCAGAATTAAAGCAAATGGAATCAGTGGTGTCATAATCTTAACAAACCAGTCAAATCCCAACCAGCCAACTTCGGTATAAAATGTTTGCTTATCAATGCATCCCCATGGTACATTGTTGACTATCTCTCCAGGTTCCTGAGTGAAATAAAATGGAATGTTTTTTAAAAGCAGCACGATGCTTGTCGTTGCAAGAACCACAGCTGCAGCTTTTTCAGTGCAATATTTTGTTTTAAACTTCTGGCAACAAATAGCCACAAATCTATCAAAAGAGAAAATGATTGTAAACCACACAGAACAGTCTATGGCTCCACCTCGCAGGACCTTGCAAAGACTACAGATTGGTGTGATGTCCAAAAAACACACAGGGAAATAATAAGTGTTGATCTGGTTGAGTATGACCTCTGTGATAATGACCAGTAGATCTGCTATTGCCATTGCCAACAGGTAACGAGAGGTGCAGTTGGAGAGGCCACACTTTCCACGAGAGAGGATCAAGATTGACACTAAATTAACTGCAAGGTAGTAAAGGGAAATGAGACTGAGAATTATTGATCAATGAACCTGTGTGTCTCACTAAACTAGTATGAAATGTCAAGATTGCACTTAAAAATGATGGGACAGAGTTGGGTAAGAAACTAAAATGTCAAATTCCATCACAGATCTCTGGAATCCCTACATTGTGGAAACAGGCCAGTTGGCCGAACAAATCCACTCCGAAGAATAATCCACCGAGACCCAATACCCTACTCTATTACTCCGCATTGATCCCCAACTAATGCAGCTAAGCGACAGATGTTTGATCACTTTGGGCACTTTAGCATTGTCAATTCATCTGACCTGCACGTCTTTGGATTGTGAGAGGAAACTGGAACACCCAGAGAAACACACAGACACGGGAAGTATGTGCAAACACTGCACAGATAGTTGCCGGAGCCTGGAATGAAACTCAGAATACTGGCGCTGTGAGGTAGTAGTGCTTACTAGTGATCTCCCGTACCTACCTGCAAGTAAAGCTCCCAACGTGCGTTTATGTGTTTAATGAACTGTGAAAGTTATCCTCGAGACAGTTATTTATAGGGGGCTGCTTGGCAATTTAAACACATCAAGTAGTCTTAAAGTCTATGATTTAATCACATTTGTAGGTTTATACATGACAACAATGGCTGCCACATTACAACACACAAAATATACAGATAGTGTTGGGGTGAATAATTTGGGTCACGAGCATTGATGCTCACTACCTAAAAACTCCTGTTCAGTACAAAAACACGCTTATCTTTACAGAAACATGTTACGTTCTTGTCTGTCCTTCAAGTCCTTGCGAAGGAGAAGGGAAGCAGCTATATTAATGAAACGAATGCACATTAACCATCCGTACCATGCTATCACTTTTATTAACAGGGGATTCAGTATCAGAGCCATGAGGATTCGCTGCAACTCAATAAAACCCTGGTTATACCACACTTGGAGAATTGTGTCCAGTTCTGGTCGCCTCATCACAAGACGTATGCAGATGCACTAGAGAGGAAGCAAAGAAGATTTACCAGGATGCTGTCTGGATTGGAGGACATGACTTGCAAATAAAGTTTGAGTGAGCTAGGACTTTTCACCCTGGAGAGAAGAAGAAAGGTAGCTGACTTGATTGAGGCATGCAAGTTAATTAAAGTCATAGATGTAGTAGATAGCCAGAGACTTTTCCAAGGGGCAGAAATTGCAATCACGAGCAATCATAATTTTCAGGATACTGGAGGAAGGCATAGGGGTGATGTGAATGGCCAATTCTTTATGCAGAGGACGGTGGGTGCGTGGAATGAACTGCCAGCGGTGATAGTAGACTCAGAGTCATGAGGTACATTTGAGCGACTGCAGGACAAGCATATTGATGACAAAAAATTGAGTAGTGGGTAGGTCAGGATAACAGTGCATTATGATAAAAGCTTGGCACAACATCGTGGGCTGAATGGACTGTATTGTGTTGTACTGTTCTTTGTTCCATATCTTGTTGCTACAATCACAGCTACAGCGTTCTTTATCCATTGTTTGCTGACATCGCCTTACACATAGCTTCAAAGATTTGCAACTTAGGTGAATCGGCCATTTTCAATTGCGTAACGTGTTCAGGGAATTGTAAGTTACGTGCAATAGGATAAATGTTAAATAATATGGAAGGTGTCTGGGTCTATGTGGGTTGGTGTTTAGATGGTCAGCATGGACTTGATGGGCCAACTGTCTTGTTTCCACACTGTAGAGGTTCTATGAATAAGGGGAAAATGAAAGAAAAGTAAAACATAAATCATAGAACATAGAACAGTACAGCACAGAACAGGCCCTTCAGACCACGATGTTGTGCCGACCACTGATCCTCATGTATTTACCCTCAAATGTCTGTGACCATACGCATGTCCAGGAATCTCTTAAATGTCCCCAATGACCCTGCCTCCACAACTGCTGGTGGCAACGCATTCCATGCTCTCACAACTATCTGTGTAAAGAACCCGCCTCTGACATTCCCTGTATACTTTCCTCCAACCAGCTTAAAACTATGATGCCTCGTGTTAGTCATTTCTGCCCTGGGAAATAGTCTCTGGCTATCGACTCTATCTATGCCTCGCATTTTTTCTATACCTCAATTAGGTCCCCTCTCCTCCTCATTTTCTCCAATGAAAAATGTCCAAGCTCAGTCAACCTCTCCTCATAAGATAAGCCCTCCAATCCAGGCAGCATCCTGGTAAACCTCCTCTGAACCCGGTCCAAGGCATCCACATTTTCTTATAATAGTGAGACCAGAACTGGACGCAGTCTTCCAAGTGCGGTCTAACCAAAGTCTTATAGAGCTGCAACAAGAGCTCACGACTCTTAAACTCAATACCCTTGTTAATGAAAGCCAAAAACACCATATGCTTTCTTCACACCCCTGTCCACTTGGGTGGCCATTTTAAGGGATCCCTTTGTTCCTCCACACTGCCAAGAATCCTATCCTTAATCCTGTACACAGCTATCAAATTCGACCTTCCAAAGTGCATCACCTCGCATTTATCTAGCTTGAACTCCATCTGCCACCTCTCAGCCTATCTTTGCATCCTGTCAATGTCCCGCTGCAGCCGACAACAGCCCTCTATACTGTCAACGACAGCTCCAGCCTTTGTGTCATCTGCAAACTTGCTGACCCATCCTTCAATCCCCTCATCCAAGTCATTAATAAAAATTGCAAACAATAGAGGCCCAAGGACAGAGCCCTGTGGAACACCACTCACCACAGACTTCCAGGCAGAATATTTTCCTTCTACTAACACTCGCTGTCTTCTGTTGGCCAGCCAATTCTGTATCCAGACAGCTATATTCGCCTGACTTCCATTCCTCTTGATCTTCTGAATGAGTACATGATGATGAACAAAACAAAACAGCCAATACCTTCACCTCAGAAAAAATTGTAAAGGTTACATACAGTGGGATCTTTCAGGAAACTCACTGTAAATTTCAATCATATTTCAACTTTGTCGGTCTGATCGACATAACCTCTCAATGTACCACTGCCATTCTCAAGAAAATGATGTATCTGGCCAACCACTGACCAGACCCTTCAGTAGTTTGGTACCCGTTTCAGAATTTGGACAGCAAGGGAACAGAATTGGCCCAGGATCAGAAACTTGCCCATTAGGATCCTCGCAGAATTTCCTACCGAATACGCTTGGACACTAGGCTGAGTTAAATATTTCTCGATAGCCGATCCAAATTATAGGATCTGTAATCCCTCACGTTAAATAAATCATCATGTGTTCAAAAATCCTTCGAGATTAAACCATTTTCATGGGACTGGATGATAACTTCATCTGGAATCCCGCAGTTTGAAATTCTAAATTGCTCATGGATAAGGAAATCCTCAACATCAGTACCCAATACTTACTCTCTTACTATAGTACTAAATGAATTCACGTTTGGTGGCCACATCGCACTCTAACTTTCTTTACAATTTTGTTGAGAACACCATCTTAATAAAGTGGTTCTCAAGCAACGTTGAGACTGAGTGCATGAACGAGATAGACAGCTTAGTGACATGGTGTAAGGACAGCAATCTCTTCATTAACGAAGGAGCTGATAATCTTCTACAGGACACACCCCTTTCTGAAATATGGATGCTGAGATAAAGACAATGAAGAATTCCTATGAGTACCGATCACCAACAATCTGTGCAAGTTCTTTCACTTCGAAGTTACACTGAAGAAAAGCAGACACACAGATGTATCTACTCCCTAAGAAGGCTAAGACTTTTTAACATGTGCATAATGAGTCTTACCATTTTTGTGTAGTTGAACCACGGAAGGCATCCTATTCAGATATATCACAGCTTGTAATCCCCACTATTTTTTGCAAGATTGTGAAAATTACAACGAGTTCTGAGCTTCGACCAGACCGTCATGCAAATCAGTCTTCCATCTACAGATTCAGCCTACAGTTATGGCTACCTCAGGAAAATAACCAATACAATCACTGACCCCTCCCACTTCCCATATATTCGTTTAGAAACGTTACAAAGCAAATTCCCACGGATTTATTGGCAACATCTTCAACAACGTATGAAACTTTTGAACGAACATTCAAATACGAAAGTTGACCTCTCTTTAAATCTTTCCTTTAGGTGTAACACAATCTTCTTTATTTTACTCTGTTAGCCTAATTAAGTTGAATTGAATTTATTGTCACGTGCATTGAGGCAGAAGGAAAAGCTTTGTCTTGCGAGCAATACAGGCAGATCACAGAGTAAAGTAACATAGATAAGTAAATATTAGGTAAATAGCGGCATCAGCAAAAACACAGGTACAGGCGAATTATAAGAGTTTGTGCGTCCATTGAGTATTTTAATAACAGTCGAGCAGAATCTGTTTCAAAACTGGCTGATGCGTGTGTTTAGGCTTCTGTATCTTCAATTATATTCTGCCTGAATAGCACACAATGATTTTCACTGTATTTCAGTACATGTGACAGTAATTAATTTGATCAAATAAATTAAACCAAATTTGATAAGATAATTGGGACAGTATGTTGCGGTTGGACAGGACATGGGTTGAATCACTTCTGAATTGTTGCATTCAGTTCTGGTCTCCCTGTGATAGAAATGATGTTGAGAAACTTGAAATCGTTCAGAAAAGATTTCAATAATATTGTGAGGCCTGTAGGGTTTGAACAATAGGGAGAGGCTGAATAGGGCTGTGTCGATTTTCCTTGGAGTATGTGAAGCTGAGGATTGATATTACAGAGGTTTATAAAATCATGAGGAGCATAGATGCCATGAATAGCACAGTTTTTTTCCCCCGGGGTTGGAGAGTCCAAAACTAAAGGGAATAATATAATGTGAGAGGGGTAAAACTTAAAAGAACCTAAGCAGCAGCGTTTTCACGCAGAAGGTGGTGCTTGTATAGAATGAGCTGCCTGAAGACGTAATGGAAACTGGCGCATTTGCAACATTTAAAAGGGAACTATTGGATACATGAATAGGAATGGTTTAAGGGGAAATGGATCAAAAATAAACTGGCAAATGGGACTACATTTATTTAGGATATCTGATCAGCATGAGCAAATTTAACTGAAAGACATGTTTCCATGTTGTACAGCTCTATGAGTGTATTTCTACGGACTGACTTGCAATTAGCTGAGAGATAAGAGGCATTTCTTTCTGTGTGCATGAATCTTATTGAATTGCAACGCTGTAGAAGAGCATGCCAGATAGCGATGAGCAGAAAACTAACGGAGGCGATACTTCTCTTAACAGTTAAAGTAAGGAAGAACAGGCATGAATTCCAGAGGTGTGGGCAAAACTGGCATTAGCGCAATAACCGAATCTCCGAGGAAAAGGGCCAGTCCACAATCCAAAGTCACTCCATTGTCGCTATTTTCGATTATGCTGACTGTCCAAAAACACTAGAGTCTTCGCTATAAACTGAAGTTTTTAATGATTTATGAAATAGTCATTTTTACAAATCATAACATTATCATCATAATGACTATTTATTGGAAGGATTTAGGAGATAATGAGAAAAATGGTTAAATTATGTACAATTAACGTGACAATTGAGAGAGACTCAATGTCAATCTTGCAACTTGAAATGAGTGATTCAGCAAAGTGTTCAACTAGTCTGATCATTGTTGTTTCCCATACCTCCGAAGATTCTTTTCTAAGGACCGATTGTAGTTACTAGCCAATAGCAAGTCCATTGAAATATCCCTTCATTTAGAAGACATATTGTATCTCGTGGAAAATAGATGGAGTACATTTTAAGGATAGTCTTACTCTTTGCACGGGGTTTACTGATGTTTGTCGTGACTAAAGAATGGGCATCAGTACCAATGCCAACGCAGCAGTGAGAAAGAGGAGGAAAATACATGATTGGTGCACGTTCTACCTGGATGTGGCCGATGATTCCGAAAATTATGTAATTATAGTTCTTTTCTTGAGGCTGATGTTAAAGCATCAATATCGGAAACAGCACTGGAATGGTCAAACATCTTGATAAGCAATGTGAAAGATAATCCAACACCTTGTATTTGTTAAGATATTTGTGAACAGCTGGTGTTCTTTGGCGAATCAGAGCAAAACAAAATGTATTACGACTCAGATTCTTAAAAAAAAAGTAGATTTGTTGGGGGTAAGAGCAGAACAAGTTGCCGTGTAACAGTAGGCCAATAGGGGAATAAAACGTGAACACTTTTAGGGTACATTTCAATTTAACTATCAAACAGGAATGAAAACTTTGCATTGACAGTATTGTCACCACAAACAGAATGTCGACAGGAAGCAACAGGAAAGCCATTCAACTAATTTCTAATGAACAGAATATCCATTAACTACAAAAATATGGAGAACGTTATTCTTGTATTTAATCAGAAGGCAAAACAAGTTCAATCGACTATGCACTC
This sequence comes from Chiloscyllium plagiosum, assembly GCF_004010195.1. NCBI lineage: Eukaryota > Metazoa > Chordata > Chondrichthyes > Orectolobiformes > Hemiscylliidae > Chiloscyllium > Chiloscyllium plagiosum. The sequence continues at coordinate 6,250,092 of NC_057753.1, forward strand.
GTTAAAGTAACTAAATTGATGGGAAAATAATTAAGTGAAACATATATAAAAAGTGAAAGGCCGGAAGTATAACATAAGTAATACATGTGCGGGATGTGGTTCAGAAGCATAACAATACTTGTTCAAATATATGCAGATATTAGAATAACAGTTTGAATAATATTATAAATTGAAAACTAGCTGAGTAAGATAGTTGCAGAATCCTATGATTGAGTCAATTATTTGTAAGAAGTTCTACACTCCTCGAAGCCTTACTCGAACGTCAGATTTCAGAGCAAATAGAACATGTGGCATAAAGGGCATCAACGTTTTTAATATTAAAATGAAAGAAATGACAGTGAAGTGTGGCATCAACTTTAAAATAATTTATCAGATGATTGCTGGAATGTGTGAATCATTTTTCGACAAGGAATAGTGATAACTCAGCGTTCTTTAAATTTTTAAGTAAACACACCGGGGCCAAGAAATTGTGTTTGTTTCAAAATTGTTGGCAGCACCGATTTTGTAGTACACTCAATCAGATAAAGAATTCCACAAAATAACTGAAAACATTTGTATTAATTAATGTTCGCTCCAATTTGATGCCATTATGAAATTTTGCTGATTTTTTTTTTAATGTTCGTACTGATTTGTTGTTGCATATAATTAATATTCAGCTTTATATATAATTAAAATTAATGTACATAATTTTCGGGATCTGTGTTTTTATGTTTCTGGGGCAAATTTCACAAAGGTGAGGACAGATTGAGATAGGAGAATAACCGTTTTGAAAAAGAAAACTGCGCAAACATTGGTATAAGCTGGTATTTAACTAAAACTCCAATCAGAATTCTGCAATGAAGTACCCACAGCCGTACATTTGACCTGAATAACGGCATGTCAAACATGTAAAAACTCGTGAACAATAGATTCTCGCTGTTGACTTGAGGTAATAATCAATGCGACAAAAAACATTATTCCGCTGCAAGAATATGCATCTGGTTTCTAAATGCATGAGTTTATGTATCGTTTTCGTGAGTCGAATGACACTTCTTCCACAATTATTGCTGAGAGAAAGGAAGCAGATGCGTTCCGGATAGCGTTTCCTACTTCACTCATCAGAATACATCACAAGAAATATCGAATCAAAGAGAAACAGCGTTTGTAATGTATGAAAATATAGGGCTGATATGTTACAAGTCGATACTCTTAGTAGGGTTACTGTCATGGGGAACACACATCAGTCAGTAATAACTGTGAAATAACAATTTTTTTTAATCTGAAACCATACTGATTGGTAAAGATGTTGGTGTAAGCAAATAAACAAAGAATAACTGGCAAGCATTTTCTGATTTTGGAAACGTTGCACTTTTGTGTTTTGCCTTTCTGCAAAAAGCATGCCCGTGATTATACACAGAATTCACAGGCAGTGCATACAAGACTGCCTTATGTGTTCTTACCAAATGTGAGGCTAAATTATGGTGCATCGATAACATCCTGTATTATCATACCATGTGTCATCATATGTCATTGATAATAACGAACAGATAGATTTCAGACCATTATTCTTGGCCAGCAAACGTCTTCAATCTATCCAAAGTTACACTATACTTGTTAGGTATCTCAACATGTTTAAACTACTAATGGAACTAGTTGTCTCTCATTGCTGTTACGCAGTAAGAACACGAGTGGGCTTTGTCAGTACCAGAGTGCTATCATCAGGCCAAATAGTCCATCCACACGACATGCGAATGCACAGCTTGTTTTACAATTTTGATTCAGATACGACACAATGTACCTGGCGTTACAACTGCGGTTAAAACACCACTAGCTGTTTTTCTCCATCACGGGAACAGCTTTACAGTTTAATTTAGGGCGACTTTTGATCCTTTAATGTGAAATTATTATTTTTCTTTTCTGTTCCAGTTAATCAATTCGACAGAAAACCGAGAAACATAAAGATATTTCAGTTTGCACATTCTTTGGCGAAAAAATCCTAAAAGCGCAATACTTTTCCCCTTTACATTGTTAAACTCTGAGACAAACGCATGAACTGAAGAGAGAAAAAACCCAAAAATGACAATTAGGTAAAATTAATCATTTGCATATCGCGACAGCCACTCAGTACAATTTCATAGTTATAGATCTTCCAAAAAATTATATGTTCACTTGAGTTTTCCACTGCACACTGACCATGCTCAGTAGAATTCTACAATGAAGGTTTCTCCCTTCAATATATCAGGATTACTTCAGTAATTAGGGTAGCGATTAAGATAATTTCATGTAAACGTGCTCCACAGATTATAAAACAATGCTGACAGTAAGACAGGGTCGCTTAGTTCACAATATAACCATGTTTATAATGGCCTACACTCTCGCTTCTGCCCTACCGTTAGACTCTATGTAGATTTCCGCTCATCAGTAAATTCAGGAATGGTTCTCTGGTCAATAACCTACAGCCAGTGTGATCATACTCGAACTCTGATAAACTCTTCCTACTGACAGCTGATCCAAAGTCGCATAATTTTTGACAAATGAAATCATTTTTCACTTCAGAGAGCCTGTGTATGCCAGACAACCTGTTACAGGACAATACATACTTTAAAAAAAAAACATCTATAGTTAACACTTACCAGGAACGCCGATGATGGCAAGAGCTGTATAGAATATTTTATCAATATTGTGAAATGTATCATGCATTATTAGTACTAATTATCAATTCCTTCATGCTGCAAGCATTCTCACTCTGTTATAAACTGTACTTACTAAGAGTCTCTAATATATACATTGTGTAATCTCCACGGGACTGATGAGATTACAAAATCATTCTATTCTGTTTTCCAATAATTGTAATGAGCATATTATGACATTGGGTGCAGACGGTATTATGATAAAATATATTAATATACGAGATTGAATTTGAAGTAATCAGTAACTGAACAACTTTACTTATCAAGTAACAAAAAAAATCAATTACGCTTTCAATCAACAATTATCACCTCACTCAAAGACCATTAGTACCATCCGTCATTTTAGTATTTTTTTCTCATTCAGCAATGACCACGCGATGCAAATTAGAGACTGTCGACCTCATTGCTGTTCTGCTGCACTCTGGGATGTGGCTGCCTTCTTTAAAATTGAATATTCGTTTAAATTGTTGAAGAGATTTATTTTTGCCATTATCTATTATACTGTACAAAAAAAACGGCTTGATTAATTTCACAAGACAAATAATTACAATATCTCTATCTGCTGCACCTCAAATTCGTGATAACAAAAGTGAATGAAGACTCTGCAAAAGTTAATTGATGCCTAGGCTCTTATAAATATGGAGCCTTCAACTGACATATAACCGCTTTCCTACTACCAACATATTTCATAGAATAGAATCAATACAGCGTGGAAGCATGACATTCAGCCCATCAAGTTTATACCAACGTTCTGAAGAGCATCTCATCCAGACCCACTTCATCCCTGTAAACGTGCATTGCCTATTGTCAAACCCACCTAATCTGCACAACATAGGTCAGTTTAACCTGCATATCTTTGAAGTGTGGGAGGAAATCAATGCACCACGAGAAAACCCAGGTCGACACTAGGAGAATGTGCAAACTCCAAACAGACAGTTACACAAAACTGAAATTAAACCTAGGTCTCGAGCACTCCGAGCCTATATTGTTAGCCACAGAGTCACCTTGATCAATGTCCTTCGTAAAAGTCGTGATAGCAAGACAGCAATCATGTTTTTTTTTTCAAACCGGCCACCTGGGTAACTTTCAAATTGAATGCCTACAGTAATATTTCCCCTTAAGCAGAATGGATTCTTTTTCCTGAAACATCTCCAAAAACCTTAATGCATTGCATTCAAATTATAATATATTGTCATACCCAATATTGGCCATATAAATGTTAAACGATCATAACGCTAACACAACTCTTGAGGTTTCCTTCCCACTCTTGGAATACTTCTGTTGATGAGAACTCATTTTTTTGAAAACAAAACAGCCACAAAATATTTCTATCTTATTGCTGAATTCTTAGAAGAGTGCAGCACTGACACCCACAACACACATACTGAAAACCATTTTGAACAGATTTGCTTAAGATGGTTAAATGGATGCGACAGTCCATCCTTCACTGAAATTTTCTGCATTTATTAAATAAAGCAGTTGGTTGACAAACCACAGAGATAAATTTTAGTAGAAATTTCGAAAGAATGATCCATTTCCAAGAACTGTAGTGCTGCCCCCTGTTCATTGATTTTATTTCACATCCTTTGTGATCGTCCGTTCATATCCAGAGATTTGGCTTCAGAATGTTGCTTAGGCTTTCGTTCATTTACTCGAGGCAATTTAGCATCCAAGCCTCCATCTCGAAGTCAATCAAAAATTGCAAAGATGCAGTAAGTACTCCTTCCATGTGTGAATGCAACTCACCATGTCAATGACATACACCACAGACTTTTATAATTACTTCATTGATTAATAACTGAAATTGAGCTGGTTCATTTTTCATGTTGTCTGACATGACGTTAAAATGGTGCAATCCATTGTTGTCACGATACCGAAAGTTGTTTTCTCTCCTCTTTAGACAAAGCAGACTGCCAGTATTCTCTGAGTTAGCCCAATCAAAAATATAAATTACTTGTTCCAAATAATCAATGCAGTCTTTCATATGAGTAACAATGCCTTACAAATTGCTTAGTGTTCTTCGATGAAGTGACCAGGAAGTTTGATGAATGAAGGGCAGTAGATGTAGTCTATGTGAATTTCAGGAAGGCCTTTGGTACGGTTCCACATGTTGTACCGCTCTGGAAGGATAGATTGCATGGCATCCGGGGGAGCTGGCAAATTGTATATATAATTGGCTTATTAGTTGGACACGGTGCTTAATACTAATGAATGCTTGTCAGACTGGAGGCTTGCAACGCGTGGGATTCCTCATGGGTTGATGCTGGGCATATTGCTGCTTATTATCTACTTCAACGATTTGAACGAGAATGTCTAAGGCATGACCAGTATGTTTGGAGGTGACACTAAAATAGATGGTATCGTGGACAATGAGAAAGGTTGCCAGAAAATTAAGCAGGGCCTTGATCAACTAGGGAAGTGGACCAAGAAATTACAAATGGAGTTTAGCATAAATAAATGTGAGGTCCTATATTTTGGAAAGTCAAATTAACGCGGGATTTCAGTGGTGAATGGTAAGAACATAAGGGATGTAATGGACCAGATGGACCTTGGATTCCAGGTGCACAATCCTCTGAAAGTGAATCACGGTTAGCCATGGCAGTGAAGAACGCTTTGGAACACTGGCCTTCATCAGTCAAGGCATCGAGTTTAGAAATTGGGAAGACATGATTCAATTCTACAGGACGCTGGTGAGGCCACACTTGTATCACTCTTTTTGTCCCCTTGCTATAGGAAATTCGTTATTAAACTTGAAAGAGTGCAGAAGAAATTAGCAAGGATGTTGCATGGACTCAATGGTCTGAGTTATAGGGAGAGGTTGGATAAAGCTTTGACTTCATCTTTAGAGCGAAGGAGACAGAGGAGGATACCTTAAATAAGTCTATAACATCATGAAATGCAGGGCTAGGTTGAATGCACACAGTCATTGTTTTTTCCCAGGATTGCAGAATCAATGTCTAGATGACATCAGTTTAAGGTTAGAGAGGAAAGAAAAAAGAGACCCTTTGTACGCAGAGGGTAGTGTACGTACAGAATTAGCTGAGAACAAAAAAAAAATGTTTGAGGTGAATACAATAACGACATTTAGACAAATACAGGGTTAGGAACGGTTCCGCAGAATATTGGCCAAGAGCAGGGTAAGTATTGATGGACATTTATGATTGGCATGGATCTTTTTGATACAATGAACCTGTCTCCATGCTGTAGGATACTCTGCCTCTCCGAGTCTAAAATATACTTTGCTGTAGACTGACTCTGTGATAGTCCATATCTAATAATTGTTTGCTCAGTTTTTTGCCACTTCTGTTATGGGTGACCTCCAGGTGTTGCAACTCAGTTCGATTTTTTGAACACTTGTTCAATCTCTTTTCGAATATGTGTCACCTGTAGAAGGTTAAGTTCATAAGGATGTTGCTTAAGTGGAACTACATTTTGCGTATCAACAGCATGCATAATTAGATTAGTTTTTTTTTTACTTGCTTATTCCTAATTAACTATCCATCTGATTGCAACAACCCTTTCAGGTTACTTCTATTTTCCTTTGGAAGGTGAATCAGTAATTTCTCAATTTTGACAACTTACTCATTGTCCAATTCAATTTGAGAACTGTCCAATTTGGTATTATCCCAACTTGGATCTTCACTCTATTCTGCAACAAACAAAATATTCACTTTTTGCTTTCCTTCCTTGGCAAAGTACCTTTTGAGCGTATTCACATTACACGTCTGTGATGTTTCTGTCCATCTGACGTTCTTATTAAATAATTCAACTCCTCCTATCTAATTCCGAGTTAGAACCCTCACTCCACTGATTACCACACGCTGAGAAGCCCGCCTCGTCTCGTAATCTGTTAAATATGTAAGCGATTGTAAGAAAATTCCTGTTTTCCACTATTTCAGAAAAGAAATTTGTTCGCAAAACCTTATCAATTAATCAATCATTATCTGATCGGAAGTCCATTTTAATACTCCTCAAATTAAACAATTTAGAAACGATAAATTAACTCAGTCTCTCAAAGTCCATTGAGTCCCCGATTCTTCCTTCTTTCCGATTTTCCAAATCTGCTGCCTCCTTCAGTTCATATGATTCCCCTTTCTCTGTCTGGCCTGACTTGTATTTTTTAAAAATATATTCGAATGTCTTTGTATGAAAATCTTAGGTATGTTTAATGGAGCGTGCTTTCTGAAATTTCTTTCAGAACTGTTCAGAGCTGTTGGGTCTCTTTCTGTGCAGTTGTTTTTCTCCGATTTTCAAAAACACTCGTTTTTATCCCCTGGGTAACATCTGAAGTTCTTATCATCGGATTGTTTTTGGTCTGTTACGACATCTTCAGATATTAAATTCGAATGGCTTTGAAAGGGCTGAGTGTTTGATTAAAATCATTTGGACAGGTTTGAACTGTTGTCAAAACAACAACCAAAACTCAGATATCCATTTCAAGCCAATTGTTACATGCGTCCATTTTGGAACAGCCTGTCGCCCAGCTGTGCTGTTTGCTGTCAATGATTGCTACACCTGAAACTCAGAAGAGCACTTACTCTCTTAAAGGGAACTCGACTTCCTTTTTGATCCATTATTATTCTAACCAGCTTCGTAATAATGAGGCTCAGTAAACCTTACTTTTAAAGATTGACCTACTGTTGGAAGTAATACTAACACTTTATTTCTACTTGCAAATTAGCGAATTTTTACTCTTGTCTTTTTCCTGTTTCTTCCCATCCTGACATTCGTTTACATGTTACCAATCCAACTTACCTACTTTATTTAATCTCATCCAAAAACTTGAAGCATAATGCAAATATGTGGTGTTAAGCTCTGAATCACCAATTCTCCTTCATTTCTTTCAGTGATATTCTCACTTCATGCCCAACAACTAATTCAAGTGAAGTGAATTTGAGAGATGCATTTGGTGAATCTCTAAATATAAATAGTGCAAATTGTGACGATTCTCCCGTTTTAAAAAAAGTTTTATCTGTTCTTGTTTTTATTCAAGAGATGTTGTAAAGGCAGGGATGCTAATATGTCTGAAAATGGCTACTGTAAGCAATGGCAGGCAAGTGGTCAGTTGTCCCAGTTCAGGATTTTGTATGGGATTGGTTTGCTTCGGCAAGCAGTCAGAAACGTTTGCAAAGCTGATGGAATTGACAGACAAGTGGAAGATGGAGTTGACTTCACCTGTCAGGCAAATGAAAAGACAATAGCAAACGAAATTAAGCAACTTGTATTTCAATTAAAAGTGGAGGAAAAAGAAATAAAGAACGAAAGGCCCCAGCAGAACAAAAAGCACAGAATCGCTTCAACAGAACACAAAGAAGATGAGACAGAAGGAAAGGAAAAACAAGTGAAAAAAACAAGCGAAAGGAAGAACGAAAGAGTTTGAACTCCATAAAGTGGCATTCAGAGACCAAAGTCGGTTTAAAAGGATGAAGGTGAAGGTAGAACTGAGGCAGAGTGAGGAAAATAGTGAGAATGAGCAAATGCATCGTAACCAAACGCCAGACAGGGATTTGTTTCAATAATTAAAAGATTACCCAAAGTAGAAGAGAAAGTTTAAAAGATGTTGCGTCTCATTTGAGAAGATAACTAAACAAATACAGTGGCAAGTGACCATGTGAGTTTTGTGGATTCAAAGAAAGCTGGTAGGTAGAGCTCGTGGGGTACTTTCACTACTATCAGAGGATGTATAGATAACGGTTCAGCAAATCTAAGGATTAAGACTGATCAACGTACATTGAGTTTGAAAGGATATAGCAAAGTAATTTGATAGGTGGATAAGGGCATTAAAAAGAGCAAACTTATGATGCTCTCAGAGAGGCGATTATTTTAAAACAGTTAAAGAATTCACTTCTGGAAGCAATGAGAATTCATACGGAAGAGCACCGAGTTAAAACGGCAAGATTAACAGCTGAAATGGCTGACGATTATGAATTGGTTCATGAATCAAAAGTTGGCCTCTAACATCAATTTGCGTTCGTGACAGATAAAAAATTGGGAAAAGAGAAATCTTCATTGATAAGTGAACAGTGGGTTTCGGCGAAGATAATAAGGATAACCTATCACAGGGTTAAAAGGAAACCTACGAAGGGAAATGAGAATTTAAAATTTGTTGTATTGTCCCTGCAACAAAATTGGCCATATGAAATCACACTGTTGGTGGGTTTAAAAAAAACACTAGGAAGGCGGATGTCGGAAAAAGGATCAACCAGTGAATTTTGTTGGAGTTGTAAAGGAAAGCACAGTGGAGGCTACAAAGCAGAATGAACAACCTTGTCGTAGGTTAGTTGAAGAGGAAGTGCAAGATCATCTAAAACCATACTTGCAAAGGTTAGGTTTACTTAAGAGACCAGGAGCAGCAGGTAAAACGGTAATATTATTAAGGAATGCAGAATCATGTCAATCTTGCATGTTGAGAGGTGAAGAGATATTTTTATCAGGATTATTGCAGGAAGAATAAAATGAAGTACCAGTACGTTGAAATCTTGGGGGGAGAAACGAAGTGCTCAATTACGTAGAGTGAGGTTAGAGTGTCCAGTAAAAAGTGGAGACATAGAACATAGAACAATACGGCACAGAACAGGCCCTTCGGCCCACGATGTTGTGCAGAACTTCTAACTTAGATTAAGTACCCATCCATGTAACTATCCAAATGCCGCTTAAAGGTCGCCAATGATTCCGACTCTACCACTCCCACGGGTAGCGCATTCCATGCCCCCACCACTCTCTGGGTAAAGAACCCACCCCTGACATCTCCCCTATACCTTCCACCCTTCACCTTAAATTTATGTCCCCTTGTAACACTCTGTTGTACCCGGGGAAAAAGTTTCTGACTGTCTACTCTATCTATTCCTCTGATCATCTTATAAACCTCTATCAAGTCACCCCTCATCCTTCGCCGTTCCAACGAGAAAAGGCCGAGAACTCTCAACCTATCCTCGTACGACTTCCTCTCCATTCCAGGCAACATCCTGGTAAATCTTCTCTGCACCCTCTCCAAAGCTTCCACATCTTTCCTAAAGTGAGGCAACCAGAACTGCACACAGTACTCCAAATGTGGCCTAACCAAAATTCTGTTGAGTTGCAACATCACTTCATGACTCTTGAATTCAATCCCTCTGCTAATGAACGATAATACTCCATAGGCCTTCTTACAAACTCTATCCACCAGAGTGGCAACCTTCAAAGATCTATGTACATAGACCCCAAGATCCCTCTGTTCCTCCACCTGACTAAGAACCCTACCATTAACCCTGTATTCCGCATTCTTATTTGTTCTTCCAAAATGGACAACCTCACACTTGGCAGGGTTGAACTCCATCTGCCACTCCTCAGCCCAGCTCTGCATCATATCTAAGTCCCTCTGCAGCCGACAACAGCCCTCCTCACTGTCCACAACTCCACCGATCTTCGTATCATCTGCAAATTTACTGACCCACCCTTCGACTCCCACATCTAAGTCATTAATAAAAATTAAAAACAGCAGAGGACCCAGAACTGATCCCTGCGGAACTCCAATTGTAACTGGGCTCCAGGCTGAGTATTTACCATCTACCACCACTCTCTGCCTTCGACCGGTTAGCCAGTTTTCTATCCAATTGGCCAAATTTCCCTCTATCCCATGCCTCCTGACTTTCCGCATAAGCCTACCATGGGGAAACTTATCAAATGCCTTACTAAAATCCATGTACACTACATCCACTGCTCTACCCTCATCCACATGCTTAGTCA
>NC_057753.1:6260699-6268102 GCF_004010195.1 Chiloscyllium plagiosum
AAGTACTTGTTCAAGACCTCTCCTATCTCTTCCGACTCAATACACAGTCTCCCACTACTGTCCTTGATCGGACCTACCCTCGTTCTCGTCATTCTCAGGTTTCTCACATACGCATAACATGCCTTGGGGTTATCCTTGATCCTATCCGCCAACGATTTTTCATCGTAGTAAGAGTACTGGAAGACGTCGTAGTAAGAGTACTGGAAGAATTCTCGGCTCCAGAAATAAAATTTCTCCTTGCTACCGATATAGCTGGGTCACAGGTAGGAATGCTGCCTACTATGTTTAAAAGCCAGTGAAAACGCTGGCAAACTAATATTACAGTTAATATAACCTTGGATTTTTCCTGGTTGGGTGGTAACGAGGTCACAAAGCCATCAGCTGAAGTAGGAGGTGAAATAAGAGAATATAGATACGAAAGTTGAAGTGCAATTATCAAAAAACAAACAATTGATAAAATGGTTGATAGAAAACAGGAATAATTGAAGGACAAACTGGACAGCTTTACTTCAGAAAGATAATTGAGGTACAACAGAAAGAGGAAAAGCTGAAGCAATAGTTTGAAAAAGCGGAGATGGAAGAAGAATATGAATATATCTCTAGGTGTTGCGAAGTTAAAAATGATGGCTTCATGAGGAAACGGAGACCACGACATATTCAGGCAGATGTGAAATCTGCAACAGTTCATGAAGTCATCTTACCAGTCGGTTATAGAAAGGAGTGTTGCGAGTAGCGCATAAACTCACAAATGGCGATCACATTCGTGTAAAACTCAAGTTAAAACGCAGAAACATTTGTATTGATCTGGATTGCACAAGAACGAAGCTAAGTTTTGCCAGTCATGTTATATATGTCAGCTAATTGTAAAACCGAAGGCAGACGTAACATCTACAACTTTAATAACCATTCCTGCATTTGAGCAATCTTTTACAAGAGTCTTAACTGATGGTGTAGCATCCCTACAGTAGAACAATAAATTGGAATCAGTATTTGTTAACAATAATGGATTTATCCATTTGATGTCCAGATATCATACCATTATGCAAGTCAAAAATAAAAGGATTATAGAAGTTCTTCTCAAACCTTTCAGAAGATAGGGATTGGTCACAGAGATACAATCAGATCCTGGGTCAATCATTACATCAAATTTATTCAAGGTAGTGATGAACAAGTTATGAATAAAACAATTCACATCCACTGCGTAACATATAGAAATGCAGGGCGTGCTAGGAATGTATGATCAGAATCTAAACACCACGTTGAATGTTTATGCTCAAGATTCTCCAGACCATTGAGATAAAGGATTCGGTTTGTGCTTTCTTTCTATTGCAGATGCAACAAATTAATCAAAAAAAATTCTATTTCCATTCGATTTACGACGTGATTTGAGAATACTACTGAAATTAATTAAGAAGACATTGATGAGTCAATGTTCAGAGACTACATATGTGGACTGAGTATCAAATTTTAAGGATCTTTTAGATAAAGTAGGGGAGTTGACTGGACAACATTTAAAATATCACAGCATATGACAAAAAATGAGAACAATGAATTCAAAAATTCGCAATTTCGCTAAATGTGGTAAAATATTAGTGTTACTTCCAGTGATGAGTGAACATTTAAAATCAAGGTCTAGTGAACTTACCAAGTTGGAAAGAGACTGAATGAGCTGAACTATTTGATAAGAACTCCAGACAGAAAGAAAGAAAACTCACAGAGTGTGTCATGTCAAAAAGTTAAAAGATATTTTCCTAGGGAAGGAAAGCAAATGGAGAATGCGTTACAACACAGAGTGACAAGCCAAGGCGAAATGGCTTTTATTTGGACTTTCTTCCATTTCAATTGAACAATGGGGACGTTGTCACAAATCAGAATAAACTATTGAGTTGCCTTCGAGAGGAAAATCAAAATGATCTGAAAGAGTTATTGATATCGCACAGGGAGATATGTGGATTTATGCTAGAAATACTAATCTAAGTATATGTATAATGTACACAACGGAAGGATATTGCAATTAACCAATGTTCTTGCAGCCTTAACTATCGAAAGTTGGCTAAGATTCAAGAAGAGACTGAATGCATGCTCCAAGACAAAGTAATCAAAGTGAGTTGCAATGACTTGTACTCACCCATAGCAAATAGAGCCAAAGCAAGACAGTACCCAACTGTTATGTGTGTACTATCGCAAAGTCAATAGATTTACAAAGTCTGACTCAAATCCGAATCCATGTTTAGAAGACTTTATTGAAAAGTTGGGACAAGCATCTTGTACATCTAAGTTGGACCGGCGCAGACAATACTGCCAGGCAACTTTGTCCAAAAGAGCGATGTCAATTTTGAAAGTCCTAATGGTCATTGGACTGACTCAAATTAAAGTCATGCCGTTGTGATGGTACTGCTTCTTTCCCAAGGTTATGCTCTCCTGTTTTCTAAGAGGTTATAGAAGACACTTGCTCCAGTAAATCTGGCTGTGGATGGTTTGGACCCAGTTTGATACTGCCTCAGTCAAAAGGTTTTCTAGTTTTTTTTTGTAAAAAGTAAACACTTGTGCAATGAAAGAGGAGTGGCCAGCTCTCCCAGCTCAGCTAATCTCTGGTTTGATTTTATTTTTGTTTGGCTATTCAATGAAAGCAATCAGCAATTTTAATGCTGCTTGATCCAAAGGAACAGGTCCATGCTAATCGTCCCCCTCTCTGACTTGTCTCCTGTAAAACCGTGTATTTGATTTTAGCTTTTGTGCCAAGAGATGTTTTGCAAGTACTGGAACACCAATATTAAGTTGGGATAATCTGCCGTGTGTTGTATAGTCTAAATTATTTTGGTTTCTGTTCTCTTTTGTTTATGTTTCATTTGATGACCATGAAACTAACTGGATTAACAAGTCAAATCACTCCTGTCATATCCGTGTTACACCTGCTTAACACTAGCAAAGTTAGTGTCTTGGCCACATTCTTGAAATGTTTTTGGGCTTTTACAAGAGCTGAGAAATGTAAATTTGCTGGAATTAGCAAACAAGCGTGTGTCGGAATTACATCCTTCTGTGTTGAAGGGACAGATAATCTCAGCAACTGCCCAGCATTTAAATTTTCTGGAAACGCCATCAGAATCTTTTGAGATGGTTAAAATTCATTTCAAAATGAAGCAGCTTCAGTTAGAAGCAGATGACAAGGAAACGGCAACAGGAGTTAAACCGTTTGAATTACAATGAACATCAAAGAGAAACAGAAAAATAAATGAGAGAAGAGAAAAGGGAGAAAGAAGAGAGCGAAAAGGAGAGGGATGAGGAAAAAGAAAGAGAGTTTGAACTTGACAAATTGGCACTTAGACAGGACAATCAGCTTAAAAGGATGGAGATGAAGACTGAAGGTAATATTAATGATGAAGAGAGTGAGGATGACACATCCATGGTCTGTTGAGAATCTGTTTAGATATCTTCAAAGCATTGCGCATATTTGATGAAAGTATATGGAAGATTTTTCTCATCTCATTTTAAAAGGTAGCCACAGAATTGCGGTGGCTCATGAACATGTGAGTTTTGCTAATGCAAACAAAGTGTTTAGGTAAGGCCAGTGAGATATTAACATAACTATGAGAGGACGAATCTGGGGTTACGAGAAGATGAAGAAATCTCTCTTACGTGCACATGAGCTTGTGCCAGAAGAATACGGGCATCGTTTCAGGAATCCAAGGAGGGACCCTGGTTAAAAGTACATTGATTTCCAAAGGACCAAACAAAGAAATTTTGATGGGTGGATAAGGACATTGTAAATGAGCAAACCTATGACGCTCTTCGAGAGATGATTATTTTGGAGGAGGTCAAAAATTCAGTCTGAAAAGTCGTGAAAACTCATATGTAAAAGAAGAGAGGTAAAAGGGAAAGAATGGCAGCTGAAATGGCTGATGAATATGAGTTGATCCATAAATCAATGTTAGGCTTTCAAAGTTATTTTTAATTCTTCAGGGATATAAATCGTGGAAAAGTGAAATCCTCACCTGGAAAGGGAAAGGTCGATCACCATAACGGATATGTCTGGCATTTCTCAGCCCCGCTCTGCATCCTGTCTATGCCGCGCTGCACCCTGCAATAGACCTCTATACTATCGATTCACCTCCAACCTTTGTGACATCTGCAAATTTACTAACCCACCACCCAACCTCCTCATCCAAGTCATTTATAAAAACTACAAATAGAAGAGGCCCAAGAACAGCCCCCTGTGGGACCCCACTCAACACTGACCTCCAGGCAGAATACTTCCCATCTACAACCACTCTCTGCCTTCTGTCAGCCAGCCAATTCTGAATTCAGAAATCCAAATCTCCCTATTTTCCATACTTACTGACGTTATGAATGAGCCAACCATGGGTAACCCTATCAAATGCCTTGCTGAAGTCCATATACACCACATCCACTGCTCGACCATCGTCGGCCTGTCTTGACACCTCCTCAAAGAACTCAATACAATTTGTGAGGCGTGACCTGTCCCTCACAAACGATTTTTGACTCCCTTTACTCACACAATGCCTTGCTAAATAGTCATAAATCCTATCCCTCAGAAATCTTGCCAAAATTCTGCTGACCACAGACGTAAGACTGACTGGTATATAATTGTCAGGGATTTCCCTATTACCCTTCTTGAAAAGAGAAACAACATTTGCATCCTTGCAATCCTCCGGTACGACTCCTCTGGAGAGTGAGGAGGCAAATATGCTCGCCAGCGGCTTGGCAACCTCGTTTCTCGCTTCCCGGAGGAGGACGGCATAAATCTGGTCTGGCCCTGGAGACATATCAATCTTAATGTTTTCCAAGATTTCTAGCACATCAACTTCATCAAGCTTGATCTGGTCAAGACTGTATCCCAGCTCCTCTAGGTTTTCATTTACAACAAGTTCCCTTTCCTTGGTGAAAGCTGAAGTAAAACAAAAACTTATTTTGGGCTTCCCCTATCTGCTCAGACTCCACGCACAAGTTCCCTTCGCTATCCCTGATCGGCCCTACCTTCTCCATGATCATTCTCTTATTCCTCACGTATGTATAAACTGTGTTGAGGCCTTATAGTTAAGATTATACAGATGATTTGGATAACGGAATTCCATTTATGCATCTTGCGATCAGAGATATGACAAATGAATCGACAAAATACAACTCTGTACAATTAGTTTTTGGACAAAAAGTAATAGATTGATTAAGGAGAAAATTATAAGTCAGAATTCAGACATTAGATATTGGCATATATGCCGACGTTTCGGTAACAAGTAAATAAATGGAACAGAGCAGATGGAGCTGTCGAGACAATTCAAAAGTATGAGAACAGACAATGAAATGGGAATGCGAGAAGAAAACAGAAACTCCCAATTTTGCTGTCGGAGATAAGGTGATTTGGAGATGCCAGTCTTGGACTGGGGTGTACAAAGTTAAAAATCACACAACACCATGTTATACTCCAACAGGTTTAATTGGAAGCACGCTAGCTTTCGGAGCGACACTCCTTCATCAGGTGATAATGGAGGGCTCAATCCTAACACAGAATTTATAGCAAGAATGTATTGTGTGATGTAACTGAAATTATACATTGAAAAATTGATTTCCTGTTAAGCCTTTCATTTGTTAGAGTACAGTGATAGTTTCAGTTATTTCATGCTTAAATCACAAAACATTTTTTTAAACGTTGCATTCTCGGGTTAGCCATTAACAATGGTGATAGCAAGACAGTATGTTGAAGGTGTTGGCCCCCAGTGTTCTCCGTTATGCCATGATGTTTAGATTGATTGTAATCTAAAAAGTGAGATCACGGAGTTTTTCATAAATTCATGCAGTTTTTGAGCTCAGAGTTCTACATGAATACATGCAGTTTTTGAGCAAAGTACAATGCAAGTACAAATATATGTGTGCATGTGGGTCTTTGTCTGTCTGTCTGGTTTGGGGGTTGTGAGTGTGAGAAAGTGTATGTGTGTGGTGAGTTCAGAGTGTCTTAAGTCTGTGAGGGAGTGCATGTGTGAGTGTGGGAGAGTGTGTGTCTTTCAGGGTGTGTAAAGGTGTCTGTGTGCACCTCTGTGTGCATGTGTGTCCGTGTGTATGTGTGTGTAGAAGTGTCTCTGTGTGTGTGAGTGTGCAGGAGTATCTGTGAGTCTGTATAGTGCAATGGTGGTCACCTGTAATGTGACATGAACCCAAGGTCACGGTTGAGGCCCTCCCTATGGGTACCGAACTTGGCTATCATCCTCTGCTCGGCCACTTTTCTCTGCTGCCTGTCCCGAAGTCCACCTTGGAAGATGGTCACCCAAAGGTCCGAGGCTGAATGTCCAGGAGCATTGAAGTGTTCCCCAACTGGGAGGGAGCCCTCCTGTCTTTTGTTTGTTGTGCGGTGCCCATTCATCCGTTGTCGTTGTCTTTGCTCGGTTTCCCCAATGTACCATGCCTCTGGGCATCCTTGCCTGCAACTTATGAGATAGACAACGTTGGCTGATTCACATGAGTATCTGCCATGTACATGGTGGGAGGTGTCCCCAAGTGTAATGGTGGTATCTATGTCCACACTCTGACACATCTTGCAGCGCCTAAAGTGACAGGGTTGTATGGAGTTGTCCTGAGAGCCGGGAAACTTGCTACGAAAATGAACGTGGGATATGGAATTTGCAGAGGTATTATTGCGTTGCTCACTCATTCCGCGTGTGTCAATTTATCTTTGGTTCAGTGATTCAATTCATGAGCATTTATGGAAGTTTTGACATTTGTAACATCACAAGAATTATCCCTCTCGACATAAAGTCATTATAAAACTCACGTGTTTGAGTCTACAGGATTACCTTATAGAGTCATCGAGTCCGACAGCACAGAGACAAGTCCTTTTGCGTAAACTGGTCCATGCTGATTAATTTGGTCACTCGCACTGACCACATTTTTACACACTTGACCTATATACTTATCATTTTTTACTATACATGTATTTGTACAAATGAATTTAGAAGCTGTTTATGTACTCGAGTCAAGAAATTGACTGGGAGCTCATTCCTTTTGCATACCAAACTCAATGTAAAAAGTTGTCCCTCAAATTCCCTTTTATTCTTTCCCTTCTAAACTTAAACTGATGCCCTCTCGTCCTCCGTTCCCCAACCCTGGCAAAACAACTGAGCGCATTCACCCTATTCATGCCTCTCATCGTCATATAAACTTCAATAAGATATAGAAGAATACAGCGCAGTACAGGCCCTTTGGCCCTCGATGTTGCGCCGATCCAAGCCCACCTAACCTATACTAACCCACTATCCTCCATATACCTATCCAATGCCCGCTTAAACGCCCATAAAGAGGGAGAGTCCACCACTGCTGCTGGCAGGGCATTCCATGAACTTACGACTCGCTGAATGAAGAACCTACCCCTAACTTCAGTCCAATATCTACCCCCC
>NC_057753.1:6271679-6280521 GCF_004010195.1 Chiloscyllium plagiosum
ACCCATCTCTCTGCCATCTTTGGAGTTACTACTTCCCTGTAACTCTGATCTATGACCCCCTCTGCCTCCCGAATGATCCGAAGTTCATCCAACTCCAGCTCCAGTTCCCTAACACGGTCTTGGAGGAGCTGGAGATGGGTGCACTTCCTGCAAGTGTAATCGGCAGGGACGTCGATGGCATCCCTCACCTCATACATGTTGCAGGAGGAACATTGCACTGCCTTCACTGCCACCCTCTAAAGCTAACTTTTATTTAAAAAAAAAACTGGGTCTAAAGAATACAACAAGCAAAATTCAGCACTTACCTACTTACCACAACAGGTGTTATTATTAGGTTAGAGGAGGAGGGCGGGTGGGAGGCACTACCCGTGTTCCCTCAGTCTCCTGAACGTGAAATAAAGAAAAGCTCCTGGCTTTCCCAAACTCTCCCTGTAACTCCGACCTGAGTCTGGATAATATCCTTGTATATTTCTTCTGCACTTTTTCGAGTTTAATAACATCCTTCCTACAGCAAGGCCACCAAAACAGTGCTCCAAGTTAGGATTGAATAAAGTTATGTACAACTGCAACATAACGTCAGAACCTCTATACCGAGTGCCCTGACTGATGACGTCCAGTACACAAATAGCCTTCTCCACTGCCCTATCTATCTGAGACTCACCTTACAGAGAACCGTGCACCTGAACTCCAGGTACCTTCTGTTGAATTACATGCCTTAAGGCACTACCATTTACCATGAACCACGATATTTATTTGGCTTTCCAAAATGCGAGACCTCACACCTACGTATATTAAACTCCATTTGCCATTTCTCAGCCCAGCTGATTTACTTTCTGACAAACTTTCTGATAACCTGCACTGTTCACGATACTGCCTATTTTAGTTTCATCTTCAAATTTAGTAATTATGCCTTGAACATTATCATCTAATTTATTGCTATAAGTATCAAACAGCATTGGTGAAGCACCAATCCCTGGGGTACCCGAACAGTAACACACCTCCATTCTGACAAGCATCTTTACACTATTTCACTCTGTTTCCTACGATCAAGACAATTGTGTGGCCAAGTTATTGGCTCCTCCTGAATTGCATGCCATTGGACCTTTCATAGAAGCCTGCCATATGCAATCTTATCAAAGGACTTACTGAATTCCATATAGGCGCCTTCTAACACCCTGCCCTGTTACAACACGGACTAAACTATCTTGCTTAACTTGAAACCAGCAACACAGAATGTATTTATCCCGTGCAATGATATTTAAGCATTCAAGCGGCGAAGAAGTACATGATGTGAAAAGTGGCAGTTTTATTTCTTCAAATATAAAAGAGAATAGTTAACTAGCCACTATTTACAATTTATTTCTCTAACTTATTGTTACCATTCATTCTATAAAGCTACTCCGATAAATCTCCCAATTAAGATTCACAAAACAATATTTTTTTATCTCAAAAATACAGTTTGGAAATGCCAGTGTTGGACTGGGGAGTACAAAGTTAAAATTAACACAACACCAAGTTATAATCCAATAGGTTTAATTGGAAGCAAACTAGCTTTCGGAGAGACGCTCCTTCATCAGATGATAGTGGATGGCTCAATCCTAAAACACAGAATTTATTCAAAAATTGACAGTGTGATATAACTGAAATTATACATTGAAAAAATGATTGTCGGATGGGTCTTTCATCTGTTTGAATACCATGATAACAAACAGAAGAAAGACTCAACAGACAATCAGTTTTTCAATATATAATTTCAGTTACATCACACTGGCAATTTTTTCTATAACTTCTGTGTGTTAGGATTGAGCCCTCTGCTATCACCTGATGAAGGAGCGACGCTCTGAAAGCTAGTGTGCCTCCAATTAAACCTGTTGGACTATAACCTGGTGTTGTGTGATTATAACTTTGTTGATAAGGTGTTAGTGTTACTTCTAGTGATCAGTGAACCTTTAATACGAAGTTTTAGAAGATCTTATCAAACTGAAAGAAGATTGAGGAAGTTGCACTGTTTGATAATGAATCCAGCCCGAAAGAAATCTCTCAGAGTCTGTCAAATAAATAGATTCAAAATGTAGTTTTGAAGGGTAAGAAAAGCCAAAGGTGACTGTGTTATTAGGTGCAACACAGGAAGAAAAAGCAAGTTTAAAGGATTCTGAATTGGGTATTCTTCAAAGTAAATTGACGAAAGAGCATGTTGGCAATAATTGGTGCAAATTATTATGTCACATTCCAGAGGAAAATCGAAATGACCGCAAAGATTTACTACTATCGCATGGGAAGATATGTGGAAATAAGTTGGGACGTACTAACCTAATTATGAATGATGTAAATATAGGATATGCTGTTCTGATTACGTAACATATTTGTAGGAATGACCTTCTAAAGTTGGTACTTTAGGGTTCAAAAGGAGATTGAATGAATGCCCCAAGACTTCATATTTGAAGTGAGTTATAGCGACTGGAGTTCACCCATAGTTATGGTGCCAAAAGTATATGGTATCCAACAGTTACATGTGGATTATTGCAAAGTCAATAGAGTTTCAAAGTCTGATGCGTATCCGATTCTGTGTCTGGAAGACTGTGTTGAGAAGGTGGGAAAAGCACACTTAAATTTCTAAGGTGGAATTGCTCAAAGGATACTGGCAGATACCTCTGTCAGAAAGATCAAAGGCACTTTCAGATTTCACAGCTGAAAATTGATTAATCAGCTTAAAATCATGCCATTTTTAATGGAAAATGCGTCATCCACATTTCACGAGTCTATCCAGAAGTTCATTGCTGGATTATCCTATTGTATTGTACATACAGAGAACCTCGTGATTTTTAATTAGACATGGAAGGAACATTTGCAAAATTTATCAGAGTTGTTCCAGCGACTTCAGAAAATAGATTTGTTGAGAAACGAGACGAAAAGTGAATTTGCCAAGGTTCAAATCACCTTCCTGAGCCATGTTACTAGACATGGACAAGTAGACCCACGACATGCAAAACCAAAGGTAATTGGGGAGTTTTCCATGTCATTGACAAAAGAAAAGTATTCCAGTTCTTCCACTGAGTGTAATATTTCCACGGTTCGTTCAAAATTTTAGCAGTGTGGCTGCTCCATTCACTGAGTTGCTGAAGAAAGGCAAGAGGTTTCCGAGGGCAGCAGACTTTCACAAGACATTTAATACCCTGAAAGCTGTGTTAAACAATGCCGCAGTAATAGCCACATAAAATTACAGAAAGCCATTCAAGGTGGCTATTGATGCAAGTGATGCCTGTGTTGATGCTGCACTGTTGCAGGAAGATGATAAGAAGATAGAAAGACCTGTTGGGTATTTTTCCAGAAAATTGAAAATTCATCAGCAGAAATAATCAACAATTGAGAAGGAGACTTTGAGCTTGTTGTTGGTGTTGCAACATTGCAATGTTTATGTTATCACTAACGTAGTTGAGGTAATCATACAGCAATTGACCACCCATTTGTTTGTTGAGAAATTTAAGGGAAAAAAAGGCCATAATGTAATCTATTGGTGCAGCCCTTGAATTTGAATATGGTGCATGCTTCAGGACGAGAAAATGTAATTGCTAATACATTGTCGAGACTTGAATGGCAAATGGATCCGTTCAATGGCAGGAGTAAAACAGACTCAAACTGATATAGCAATGCATGTTTGCATGTATCTCGTCAATGTAGTGTATATGTATGTTATAGAGTACTTACATTTTAGAACTCCAGTGTTTTAAAATGAAACCATCTTTGAATATTGATGGGTTTACATTTATTTAAGGGGTGACGTGTGATAATGGGTCTCCTTTAAAAAGGTTATTTTGCCCTTGCTTCCTTTCAGGAGATTTTAAAAGACACAGTTTCCAAATGATCTGGACTTGGATAAGTGTTCAGCCCAATTTGATTATCACTAACCTAACACAACCTCACGCAAAAAGGTTTCAAGTTAAAAAAATACACTTGCACAATGAAAGAGGAGTGGCCAGCTCTGCCAGCTCAGCTCTTCTCAGGTTTGATTTTGTTTTTGGCAGTCTCACTATTTATTGAAATCAGGCAGGCTGTCTTGAAGCTGCTGGACCCAAAGAAGCCTATCCGTGCTAACCCCTGCTGTCGCTCACTTCTCTTCTGTAAAACTTTGTTTTTGATTTTATCTTTTGTGTGAAGGCATATTTGTGGGAATTGTTGAAATTATTGGGAATATCGTCAGTAATTTGGGATAATATTTTCAGGTTTCGGATAGGTTAAGTTATTTCGTAATCTGATCTCTTTTGTTTGCGTTATTTTAGGTGTTATTATAAATAAATTATGTTTTGTTTAGAACTAAGTGGTTTAACCAACTGCATCACTATTGGTTTATACGCATACACCTGCTTTAAACAAGTGGATTTCGGGGTTGGGCCACTTTCCAGAAATGTTTAGAGGTGATATTGACTGGCAAATAGCAGCGTTTGTTAAGAAAAATCCACCAGCTACATTTCACAGACAAACCAATGAAGTCATTTCTGATCACTCAGTTATTTTATATACATTAATGTCCTGGTAATTTTCAGTCAGATTAGTAGAGTTATTAGGCATTTTCGATCGACTTCAAGATACAGGCTTGGTGATAGACCAGGCTAAAACTGAAATTGCCAAAACCCAAGTGACCTTCCTTCATGTTATCGGATATGGTCAGACGGCCCCATGGAATGAGAAAACGTTGAAGATCCTAGTGTTTCGCATGCCATCACCGAGACGAGCAGCAGTACGCTGCAATTAGGTAAATTGTTCCGAAATTCCTCGCTAATTTTAACAATGTGGCTGCACCACTTTTGAAGTAGTAATGAAATGCAAGTAGTGTAAGTAGACAAAAAACTGTTATCAGTCATTTGACAGCCTGGAACCTATGTTAACCATTGCCCCAGGACTTGGCAAAAATAATAAAGCAAAGCCATTAAAAGTAGTTATCAATATTAGTGATATAGGTCACGTTGTTATACTACTGCAAGGAGATGGTGAGAAGATAAAAAGAAACTTTCGTATATATACTCAGAAAATTGAACATTAATCAATAGAAATACTCGATAATTCAGAAGGCGAGTTTGAGCTTTGTGTTGGCGTTTTGTTGCTAGTAATTGTCTGAAATGATCATATGCATTGATCATTTCAGTATTTACAGAAATTTAAGGGCAAAAATTCCAGACTGTATAAATGGAAACTATTTTTGCACCTATTCGGTTTGAAACTGCACATTTGGCAGGGCAATAAAACATAATGTCCGATGCAATGTCGAATCTTGGATGACAAACATATCTTCGTTAGCAGGAGTAAACAGAATGAAACAGAAGGTAGTGGAGTGTTCGCATTGTTATGGCGAATTTATGCAGGGTAAGTCTAGCGGATTTCCAAATTTAGCAATCTTTCTCCATTGAGGGTTTATTTGTAAGAAGTGAGGTGGTATGGCGATGCTGTCCCCTTAACAATATTATTCTGTCCTTGTGTTTTTTCTTTCAAGGTGGTAATAAAACAAAGATCTTGGAACGAATGCAATTAGGTATTTTATACAATTTCATGGAAATGGTTGGTTCTCACACTTCAGGTTTTGTTTTCTGGATTGGTTTGATTTAGCAAGTCAGAAGCTGCTACAATGAAAAGAGATTCCAAACTTCAGATGATGTTCCTTGTCTAACTCTCTCCCTGCAATCTCTTCTAACGGAAAGAACCTATGTTTGAATGAAACTTTTTGTGAACGAGTGTTTTTATAGGATGTTGCAGGAATTGGAAGAACTTTGTAAAGATGTGATATAATGTCAATTAGGTTTACACATAGTTATGACGTTTTAATTCCATTTTTCATTTGTTCGTGTATTAAACATCGTGTTTAACTAAATTCGGTCATAGTTGGGGTGGCATGGGAGCTCAGTGCTTTGCGCTGCTGTCTCACAGCCCCATGGTCACAGGTTTAATTCCAGTTTGGGGGGCCTGAATGTGTACAGTTTTCACGTTCTCCTCGTGCCTGCGTGGGTTCCCTCGAGGTGCTCTGGTTTACTCCCAAAGTCCAAAGTTGTGCGGGTCAGGTGAATTGGCCATATTAAATTGCACATAGTTTTGGGTGCTTTAGTCGGAGGGAATTGGGTCGAGGTGGGTTCCTCTATGGAGGGTTGGTGGGGCCGAAGTGCCTGTTTCTGTACCGTACATAATCAAATCAATTACCAGCCAAAATGTTTGATCAACTGCATCTCACCTGGAATACCGACTGTACATCTGCGTAAAAAATACCAAATAGTTAAAGTCTAGGCTACCTTCTTAAAATATTTTGAGAGCTCTGGACTGGTTCATAACAAAATGTAAATTCGTTCTCCAAATCCACCAGATCGTCTTTACTGTAAGCCGTCAACATAGCCATTAAAATTTGATGTCAATGTTCTAAGCTCTCTGGGAGTATAGCTGCTACGTGGTGGCATGCATTGTTTTATTCTTATTCTATCCATAACTTCTCTAACTAATTGTGATAAAAGAAAACTGAACCCTAACCCGATTGTATCACTGTGGTAATCGATATTTTGTGAAACTACTCAATAACTCTTCTACTTTCCTCTTAGCTTTGGTATTGCATCAATAAATTTTCGCTGAAAATCTTGGGGACATGTTCATTATGATCAGCATATACTTATTCTCAAGTTTTATTTTTGGTTGGATTTCCACAGAATCATTTAAGACGCTTATGAAAAGTTAATCAGATGCAGGAATGGCAATTAGCAATAATGGTTTCAACGGTCTATGAGGTTTTCTTTTTACCTGGCACATTTAACAAATCCAGCAAAATTAAACTACATCCTTATGTGGTCCAGACAAATAGATTTTTTTTTTTGCGAGTTTTGCCTTATGTTTTCCTTTCTCCCAAATAGTCACCTTTTGATAATTCACGTAATATGCTCAAAAATGCCTCTCTATGAAACACCAGTAAAACAACTTGATGAGTTCATGCGTATTTTGCATCTGCCTGAATATGTGATGATCTCCTTTCCATCGTCAAGACTGTATTTTTAAGACGATATTCCAGAATACACACAGATTCTTATTTGATGTACGCCTTTTGATAGAACTGTTCAGTTTTTCATCTGCATATTTGAAGTCCGGTAACAACACTGAATTAAAAATACACACTTTGTCCTCCTCCAGATTTTTTAAATTTTCTCAATCGTTTGACTAAACATGGTCTTTGATTGTTGTACTTCGACTGCCTTAACTTTATTCTTTGAGTCTCCTTCTACATCACATTGTGAATTTGTGACCTTGATTTCGCAGTCAGAAGATATCTCAGGGTATACATTCTGAAGTACTTCATTTGCCTGATATTCCACTTGCTTTTATTCTGCAAGAGGTAGGACACACACGTCTAATCCAGTTTTATAATTACCAAGGACATCTCTTAAATTGTCAGTTCTTCACCTTCTTCTCCTGGCATATACGAGTAAAAATCATCATCACAATTAAAATCTTTGAGGATTAGATTACTTACAGTGTGGAAACAGGCCCTTCGGCCCAACAAGTCCACACCGACCCGCAACCAACCTCTACCCCAACATTTACCCCTATATCTAACACTACGGGCAATTTAGCATGGCCAATTCACCTGACCTGCACATCTTTGTGACTGTGGGAGGAAACCGGAGCACTCAGAGAAAACCCATGCAGACACGGGGAGAATGTGCAAACCCCTCACAGTCAGTCGCCTGAGTCGGGAATTAAACCCAGGTCTCTGGCGCTGTGAGGCAGCAGTGTTAACCACTGTGCCACCGTGCCGCTCACATCTGCTACTTTCTTCCCAATCAACCCCTGAATAAGTTGCATATTTTGGTGCAGTTTCCTCTGTAATTTCATTTGTTAATTAAACAAAACTTACTGATTTTTCCTATTTTTCCACATCCGTATTCTCTGTTCTTTTTTTTACTAAAACGTCAACACTGCGACTTCATGAAGCCTACTTAATTGCTGTGGAAATAGCTGAGCAGGTTTACTTATCATTCTTGCAAATGATTTCGGCTTTACCCTGTGGTAAACTAGCTTTAATATTCTTTTTAGACAAGATATGCCAGGCAAGTTGGTACCGTTTACTTTTTATCTCTAGCTGGTAACGTTAGGTTCTGTCTGCTCATTCCTGAAGAAGTGCCTGTGCCCGAAACGTCGAATCTCCTGTTCCCTGGATGCTGCCTGACCTGCTGTGCTGTTCCAGCAATAAAGTTTCAACTTTGATCTCCAGCATCTGCAGACTCACTTTCTCCTCCTTCTAATGTTTTATAATTACAATGAAATCTATATCTGTGATTATTTAAATAATTGATCAATATTGTAAATAATTTCAGAGAGACAGATAATATCTGCAAGATAACTTAAGATGCAGTTTCCCAGGTTGAACAAATTTTTAATGAGACCAGATGTAATTAGTTGCTCTAGTTTTTCTTCACAATTTTTCAACGTTTTTACTTAACGTGTTTTTTCTTAACGTCATAATTTCCTTTATGCTTGCCAACAAAACTTCCAAATGCTCTTTTTATTAATTTTTGTGTCTCTGTCTTTGCATCCTTTGGGATCTTTCCATTCAGATAACGCTTTCTGTTGCATCAGATTAATCCCTTCCTCAAATGTACATAGAACATATAACATAGAAGAATACAGCGCAACACAGGCCCTTCGGCCCTCGATGTTGCGTCGATCCAAGCCCTCCTAACCTACACTAGCCCACTATCCTCCATATGCCTATCCAATGCCCGCTTAAATGCCCATAAAGAGGGAGTGTCCACCACTACTACTGGCAGGGCATTCCATGAACTCACGACTCGCTGAGTAAAGAACTTACCCCTAACATCTG
>NC_057753.1:6280593-6304273 GCF_004010195.1 Chiloscyllium plagiosum
ATAAAAGCCAGTACGCCACATGCCTTCCTCACCGCACTGTTTACCTGGGTGGCAACTTTCAAAGATCTGTGTACATGGACACCAAGATCCCTCTGCTCATCCACACTACCAAGTATCCGACCATTAGCCCAGTACCCCATCTTTTTGTTACTCTTATCAAAGTGAATCACCTCACACTTAGCTACTTTTGGTTTTGTTGAAGAAGGCTTTTACAATTTCGGCTACTGGTGTCCCTTAAAAATAGACTGTTCCAGCAGACTCTTCTGTAATTTGTAGCAGCTTTTATGGAAAGAAAGCAGAGTTAAAGAATTGGTTGTAGTGCTAACGCCCTGCGAGGATAATTTGACTGTTGCTATTCCACATTCCTTCTGAATTAGTCCCACATTTTAGGTTTTCTGCTAATTGATTTTTTTAAAAATTCGATTGTAACAGCCTCCGTCACATATGCAGATCCTAATCAAATGCTATTTTTAAATGTTTTTGTCGTTTTAAATTGCGTATATTATCAATTTCCTTTGGTCATTGTGTGTTGGTTCAGATCGCTTGGCCAAGTGGAGCATTATAACTGTTCTGTACTGGAGCTTGTTGCATTTTAAAAGCTTTGCCAAGAAAGATTGAATTAATTCACCTGCAAGTTTTTGAGGATCTCAGCTAAAAATAATTAAGTAGAACTCCTATTCATTTGAAAAGGTATATTTTATTATAGTTCAACAAAAGATACACCGGTTCTTATAAATGTAAGTCGCATTAAGTCACACTCAGACAGTTCTTGAAATATAAAACTTGAAAGCCACAACAACAGAGGTTTACCCCACTCAACCCTCGATTCAGATGAGATCGCCCTGCCGTCTATTTACTGCTAACATAAACATTTCGTCGAAAGTAAGTCGATGTTTATGAATTAACTCCGTTATATGTTCATTGCCACAACAAATTGACCTGGAGTAAATATGGTACCGAAATTGAATGCATATCTCAGAGACTGGCGTGTGAGAAATGGGTGTTCTTGCATAAGACAAGAGCAAGAAACGTCTGTAAGGATTCAGACAAAGAAAACCCGAAATATGTGCTCTTAGCATCTTTTATGGATAATTATTGCACGATGCACATTCAGAAGTAAATACGTTATCAGGGGTCCTAGATTTGGTAGAGTGCAATGAGCAGAGTTAGTTCATGTGACTGGGTAGAAATGGAGTCTTAAGGTATCAGTGAACAATTTGTGTTTGATAGGGAGGGAAGGGAAGGGAAGACAGAAGTTTTTGTTTTCATGCGAAGAAAGCCAAATTGCAAGCATACAAAGGTAGTTAAAGAGAGATGAATAAGAATTCGGTCTGTAACCGAGTATAGTCGCTTAATTCCAAAGGACCACAGGGTTGCTGTCTCATTATAATGAGACATCTGTTGGTGGTTTAATTTACTGGAAAATCAGCACATCTCAGGCAACGGAAAATGTTTAAAAGGTGAGCCCTGCCCGTAAGCACAGCCTGTGTGGTGATTAAACTTACACAGTTGGCATGCTCTGCATTACTAACCAGCTTTCCATGCAACCTATCGAGCTGAGTGGACAAACATTTAATGAGATATGTCAAGCAATGCCACAAAGCTACATTTCTCTGAAAGAAAGACTGAGACTAACGAAGTAACTATCCTCAGCTCAATAATGATTTAAAGAATGGCATTGACTTGAATTAAAAAATAAGTTCAAGTCTGCGAAGATAGTTGCTAGCTCTGAAGATCGGAGCCAAAATCATAAAAAATGAGTTGTGGAACTAAATAAGACTTTTGGACTCTGTAATATGGCCGTTTAGTATGATTAATCTAGAAATTGCCTGTACTGAAATGATCATGATGCAAATTCAGATGGGAGTAACGTGAGAGAGATGCATTGAAATGAAAAATAAAGCACGATTCAATAGACTGGAACAGTAGCATCGAAGACAGAGTAGGATTTTATTGACCTTTCGGATAATCATGAATTTAGAGCATAGAATGTAGAATAAAGAACATAGAACAGTACAGCACAGTACGGGCCCCCGGGGTCCTCGATTTTCTGCCGGTCTTATATCATACCCTAAATTCAGATTAACCTACTTCAGGTAACCTCCTCACCTAACTTCCAAGTGCCTGTTCAAAAGTCGCTTAGATATCCCTAATGTATCTGACTCTATTATCACTGCTGGCAGCGCATTCGAAACACTCACCATTCTTTAAGTAAAAAACCTACCTCTGACATCTCCCGTGAACCTTTCTCCAATTGCGTTAAAACTGTCGATTCTCTTGAATGACATTTCCGTCATGGAAAAATGTGTCTTCCTGTCCACTCTATCTATGCCTCTCACCATCACTGGTACTTGTATCAAGTCATGTCTCATCTTTCTTCGCTGCAATGAGAAAAGCCTTAGCTGGCTCAACCTTTCTTCATAAGCCAGTCCCTCCAGCCCAAGCAGCATATTGTAAAATCTCTGCATCCTCGTTAACGTTTTCACATCTTTATTATAGTGACGCGAACAACAGTGAACATAATATTCCAATTTTGGTCAAACCAGGATTCCATAGAGCTGCAGCATAACCTCGTAGAACTTAAAGTTCATCGCCATGGTAACATCTGCCGTCTAAGCAATTCTATCAACCTAGGTGGGAACTTGTAGGGATCTATGAACATGGACCACAAGATCCCTCTGTTCTTCCACACTGCCAAGAATCCCGCATTCAACCTTGCATTCTGCATTCAAAATCGACGTTCCAAAGTGAACGACTTCACACTTTTTCAGGTTGAAATTCATCTGCCACTTCTCAGCCCCGTTCTGCATTCTGTCTATGTTGCATTGCTACCCACAACAGGCCTCCCATCGTCCAATAATCCAACAACGCGTCAGGAAAATTGCTCAGGCATCCTTCCACTTCCTCATCCAAGTCATTTATAAAATTAAAAAAGAACAGTGGTCCCAGAACCGATCCCTGTGGAACACAATTTGTTATTCCAGGCTGAATATTTTCCATTTACCATCACGTTCTGCCTTCTATGGGCCGACCAATTCTGTGTCCAGACTGACAGGTTTCTGTATATATCATTCCTCCTTACTTTCTGAATGAGCCCACCGTGAGGACACTTTTTAAACGCCTTTCTAAAATCCATGGACCTCACTTCCACTGCTCTACCATCATTAACCTGTTTTATCATAGCCTCAAATAACTCAATAAGGTTTGTGAGGCATGACCTGCCTCTCACAAAGCCATACTGACTATTTGTAGTCCAATTATGGTTTTCAAAGTAAGCAGAATTCCTGTCTCTCAGAATCCTCTCCAATACTTTTTCCACCCCTAACATTAAACTGACTTGTCTGCAATACACAGGATTGTTCCTATTCACCTTTTCGAACAAGGGAATAACATTTGTCTCTCCCCAATAATCCGATTCGAATCCAGTATCAAACCGCATGGTGTTGGAAATTCACAGCTGGTCAGGCAGCATTGGAGGACAAGGAGAGTCGACATTTCGAGCACGGGATCTTCATTACAAGTGCAGTGGGATGGAGAGTGGGATGTATTCTGAGAAATAAATGGGAGGGCATGGGGCTGGGAGGAATGTAGCTAGGAATAAGCAAAGTAGATGAACCTGGGAGGGTGATGATGACAGGTCTGAGTGAAGGGTGAAGTGGATAAGAGGAAGGGAAAGGACAGCTAGGACAGTTCAAGTAGGGAGTACCGAGTTGGAGGGTTGGATCTGGAATAAGGTAGGGGGAGGGGAGATTAGCGAACTAGTGAAATCAACATTGATCCTGAGTGTTTGTGGATTTCCAAAGCGGAAGGTGATGTAATGAGGTTCCAAAGATCATCGCCAAAGGTGCAGCAATCCCTTTCCTCGCTTCCTATACTAAACCAGTGTGTGTCCCGTCTGGTCCAGGAAATTTATCGAACCTTATGTTTTTCATAGTTTTTAGCACATCCGGCTTCCTAACATCAACCTGTTATAGGATTTTAGTCTGGTTCACGCTGTCCTCAGAAACATTAGGGTCGGTATCAGTCGTGAATACTGAAGCATAGATGCCTTTAAGGACCTACTCTTCTCCTCCGAGCCCAAGCTCAAGTTCCCTCTACTAAACCTGATTGCTCCTGATTGATCCTACCCACACTCTAACCATCCTTTTGTTCCTTTCATTAATATAGAACGCTTTCGGGTTTTCATTAATCCTACCAATGAAAGCTTTTCCATTCAGCTTTCCTGTTCCCTGAGTCGATTCTTCAGTTTCTTCCTGGCAATCTTCCAACCCTATAAAACCCTGTCTGATCCTTGCCTATGTAACCTTAAGCAATCTTCTTTCTTTCTCTTGACTAAATGTTCCAAATCCCTAGTCACCCTAGTTTATTTCAAACTATCATTTCTTCCTTGACTCAGTGCGACAAAACTATCCAGCACTATTATCAAGTGCTTCTTAAACAACCTTCACGGTTCTCTGACATCGTCTATTCCCAATTATGCGTCCCAGTTCCTGCCCAATAGCGTTGTAACCCGCCGCTCCCAATTAAAGGCTTTCCCATACCATCTGATCCTATCCTTCTACATACGTATAGTAAAGGTCATGTAGTTGTGATCACTATCAACCAAATTATTACCCATCGAGAGATCTGACACCTGACATGGTTCACGGCCAATCACCAACTCTAATATGGCAGCCACTCTTCTCGGCCTAACTACATATTACACCAGGAACCATTTCTACACATATCTGATAGAAATTGCTCAATCCAAACGATTTGAACGAAATAGTTTCCATTCAACATGAGTGAAGTTAAAATCACCCATGACAATAATCATGTTACTTCTACACATTTCCAAAACCTGGCTCCCAATCTGTGTATTGGTTGCTATTATGGGGACTGTAGAAAACTCCGAATAAACTCTTATTTTGTTTATGATGTCCAGCCATGCTGACTCTGTAGTTAAACACTCCTCAACGTTCTCCATTTCTACAGTTGTGATATAATCCTTGATTAACAATGTCGTTCCTCCACCTCTTTTACATCCCCCACTCCATTAATTTTGAAACATCTAATCCCCGGTACATCCAACAAATATTCCTCCACCTGTGATACCCAAATCTCCTTAATGGCCAGAACATCAAAGTTTCAACAATTGATTCATGCACTGTGTACATCACCCTTGTTCCTAAATCTTCTTGCAATAAAATAGACACAAATAAACCCATCATATTGGCTGCACCTTTGCCCTACCAAGTACCAATCCCTCCTCACAGACTCTCTGCACGCTGTCTCTGACTGTTGACTGCCTCTTCCATCATCTGATCCTTAGCTCAGGTTCCGATGACCTTTTCCACAACTCCCGACCAGGATATTGGTAGCCCTCCAGTTCAGGTGTAAACGATCCTTTTTCTGCAGGTCCCACCTCCCCAGAAAGTATCCCCATAATTAACATATCTGA
The DNA here is from genome assembly GCF_004010195.1 of Chiloscyllium plagiosum. Lineage (NCBI taxonomy): Eukaryota > Metazoa > Chordata > Chondrichthyes > Orectolobiformes > Hemiscylliidae > Chiloscyllium > Chiloscyllium plagiosum. Next base: position 6,286,034 of record NC_057753.1, read on the forward strand.
ACCCCTCCCTCCTGCTTAGTGCTTTTAGTATTTTACTATAGTCACAATAATAAAAGTTGATCTTTGAAACTGAGAAGCATTGGATCAATGTTAAAGGATTAGACATCAAAAATCTAAGAACATACTAATCAGCAGCAGAAAAAAAACCCTTTAACCTTATCATCGCTCTCCTTTATTAAATACGATAATTGGAATTCTTATCATTGCCCTATTTCCACATTTATGTCTGAATTCCTTTAATGCCATCGCCACGCACATTTATTTACACTTTATTAAACCAGTTCTGAGTCAGCCATGGTTTTATTCAATGGTAAAATATCAATTTTTCTTATGGTATAGAGTTCCAAAGGTTGGCAGTAAATTGTTAGAAGATGTTGAAATTCAGATCTGAATTGCCTGGGTAGCTCCTTTACGTAGAAATCACATTCATTTATTTTAGCCTCCTCCTGGAAGAGAAATATCCTTTCAGCACCGAATCTGCCAAAACCCTTCACAATCTTCCAAACTATTTTGTTTGACGGTAGCACCGTTTTGAAACGAACCCTGAGTATCTGGACAATGCAAATCAGTCATGAAATTGATTAAAAATCCTACATCTGGCTAACATGCATTGAGAAAGTACTCAGACCAAATAACATATTCCAATTTCTTGTTTCAATATGAAGTAATTGCAATCCATTAATTCAAGATTGAACGTACTTAGTGTAACAAACAGTCAAGGAACAACATTGACAAAGCATCACAAAATAACCACCCACAAAAGACAAAAAGAGAGAAATGTTATTCCTTTAGAAATTTATAGTAAACTTGACTTATTAACTCGTGCTGAATATATTTTGATTATAACGAGCCCTCCAGAGAATTATAGTCCTGATACAAAAATCTCCAGTTTACAATGTGTAAACATTTCATTGTTTGGCGGGATTGTAACTTTGATTTGCCGTCAAAACACACTTCATATTGTTAATCCATTTCAGTAAGTTAACGTTTGATCTTGTCAGTGCAATTGTTGATTAGATTACAGTGTGGAAACAGGCCCTTCGGCCCAACATGTCCACACCGACCCGCCGAAGCGCAACCCAACCATGCCCCTACATTTACCCCTTACCTAACACGACGGACAATTTAGCATGGCCAATTCACCTGACCTGCACATCTTTGGACTGTGGGAGGAAACCGGAGCACCCGGAGGAAACCCATGCAGGCACGGGGAGAACGTGCAAACTCAACGCAGTCAGTCACCTGAGGCGGGATTTGAACCCGGGTCTCTGGCGCTGTGAGGCAGCAGTGCTAACCAATGTGCCTCCGTGCCGCCCGTGTTCTCCCGTCTTTAGTTTGAATTAAGATATATTTGCTCCCCCAACGGTAATTACAGCTTCCACATTCTGCTCAGTAGCTGATATGGTGAGAAACATTCTCTGCTGTGTAGGCAACAGCAGATCATAGTGCGGTCGATGCTGGGAGTCCCCCTTTGTGAATAGTGATTTTATTGGTCATTTTGGGAATACTATCTTCTTAATGTCTCAGCTCCTTTGACTTCCAATTTCCAACCCCATTTGGATCTCAAAATATCTACCTAAGGATCTCATATTAATGTTTTCAGAACTCCGTTACTACTGTCCCAACCGCCATAACTAACATCTCTTGGGCAGGTAGAAATGCCAATCATACGACTGCATCAAACCGACTGCATATTGTGACCAATAGTTTGCTTCTCTGTCATGATGTGTTACCATTTTCACGTTGACATTTCCATCATTCTCATTACTGACACGACCATCGTAGGACAGAAAGAATCTGGAATTGAAATCATGAGCGTCTCTTTCATATCATGCAAGAAACTCAGCTCTAGCGTGTATGGCATTTGTTGATAGTATTATCTAATTCATTGTCAGATGATATGAAGAAAAGAAAGCTGAATTCAAGAAGTGCAATCAAAAACCTCCATTTCCCATAGCCCAGCTCTAAACAGTGGCAATCATTCTACCCGCTTTTCATCCCATCCTCTCTAAATCAAATCCTTACCATCTCACACAGTTTCAGATGATTCACCTGTCTTTGCCAAATCTGTGTTGGGAGGTTGAGTTACTGATATATGGAAAACTTAGAAATTCACAACTGACTGCTCCCCATTGATTTTTTTTTTCAAATAAATGAAGAGCACTTTATGTCATCAAATATTTCACTGCATTGGTGAACTTCGCTCTGAATTTGGACTGAGTTGCCGCATAAATGAAGGTGTTTGTACAGCAACTTAAATTTCTCAACATAATTCCAGCTTGTTGAAACATATATTCAGAATCATAGTAATAGTGGCGATCAATTCCTAAAACTTGGTAATAAAAGAATTCAATAACGTGCACCAACCACAGAAGTATGAAGCTGCCAGATATGCTAAAGAGTAAAATCATAGACTTTCTTCTACTCTCCATCTCTGAATCACTGTCATTCTGTCCCTTGCTCTGACATCTCAGTTCCTTACGAACCTGACTGACAGTTATAATGTGCCTGATAGTTAGAGCATTGAACAGCAGAATTAAAGCTAATGGAACCAATGGTGTCATAATCCTATCAAACCAGGCAAATCCCATCCAGCCAACTTCGGTATAGAATGTTTCCTTATCGATGCATCCCCAAGGTACATTGTTGACTATCTCTCCGGGTGCCTGAGTGAAATAGAATGGAATGTTTTTTAAAAGCAGCACGATGCTTGTTGTTGCAAGAACCACAGCTGCAGCTTTTTCAGTGCAATATTTTGTTTTCAACGTCTGGCAACAAATAGCCACAAATCTGTCAAAAGAGAAAATGATTGTAAACCACACAGAACAGTCTATGGCTCCACCTTGCAGGACCTTGCGAAGACTACAGATTGGTGTGATGTCCAAAAAACACACAGGGAAATAATGAGCGTTGATCTGGTTCAGTATGACCTCTGTGATAATGACCAGTAGATCTGCTATTGCCATTGCCACCAGGTAACGAGTAGTGCAGTTGGAGAGACCACACTTTCCACGAGAGAGGATGAACATTGACACTAAATTAACTGCAAGGCAGTGAAGGGAAAAGAGACTTAGAATTATTGATCAACGAATCTGTGTCTCAATAAGCCAGTACGAATTTGAAGTTAGCACTTAAACTGATGGAACAGATTTGGGTTAGAAATGAAAGTTTCCAGATTCCATCACTGGTTAATATTATCCTACATTGTGGAAACAGCCACTTGGTCGAACGAATCCACACGAAGCAGGAAACCACCGGGATCCAATCCCCTAATCTATTTCTCCACATTGTTGCCCAACTAATGCAACTAAACCGCAGATCTCTGAACACTTTGGGCAATTTGGCATGGTCAATTCATCTAACCTGCATGTCTTTGAATTGTGGGTGGAATGTGGAGCACGGGACAAACACAACCAGAGAAGGGAAGCATGCACAAACCCCACATAGACAGTCGCCCGAGGCTGAAATGAAACTCGGATTCCTGGCTCTGTGAAGTAGCAATGCTAACCATTGAGCCACCGTACCTGCCTTCAAGCAAAGCTCCAAACGGTTCTCTGTTTATTGAACTGGGAAAAACATCACCTAGATGGCTATTTACAGACGGTATTTTGGCAATTTAAACACATTAAATAATCGAGTCTCTGATTTAATCACATTTGTTGGTTTGTACCTAATATCAATGGCTGCCACATTAGAATGCGCAAAGCATACGGTTAGTGCTGGGATGAATGATTTAGGTCATGAGCATTGATTCTCACTACCTCTGAATAAAAAAAAAGTCCCACATTTGGTTAGGTCCTTCTCACATCTGGATCTTCCTGTCGAAAATGTGCATAATTGTTTACACATTGAGTGAAAGCTTCAAAACAAATGGGAAACCAGGCAAATCATAACAGCCCTGTCCAGTTTGAAAAGTGCTAAGCTTTCCAGAAATATGTTCCATTCTCGTGCATCCTTCAAGCCCCTGTGAAGGAAATGAGATTTAGCTATATTAATTAAACAAATGCACACGAACCAGGCTTACAGATGGTATTAGTAATAACATTAGCAAATTTGCTGTTGATACTAATCTGGGTGGCAGGGTGAAATGTGAGGACGACGTTAGGAGATTACAGGGTAACCTGGATAGATTAGGTGAGTGGTCAGATGCATGGAAGATGCAGTTTAATGTTGGCAAATGTATGGTTCTCCACTTCGGTGGTAAGAACAGGAAGGTAGATTACTCCCTAAATGTAATCAATTTAGGTAAAGGGACAGTACAAAGAGATCTGGCTGTTCTTGTACACCAGTCAATGAAGGTAAGCATGCAGGTACAGCAGGTAGTGAAGAAGGCTAACAGCATGCTGGCCTTCATTACACGAGGCATTAAGTATAGAAGCAAAGAGGTTCTTTTGCAGCTGTACAGGGCCTTGGTGAGACTACACCTAGAGTATTGTGCGCAGTTCTGTTCTCCAAATTTGAGGAAAGACATTCTGGCTACTGAGGAGTGCAGCGTAGGTTCACGAGTTCAATTCCTGGAATGGCGGGACTACCTTGCACTGAAAGACTGGAGCGACTGGGCTTGTATACCCTTGAGTTTAGAAGACTGAGAGGGGATCTGATCGAGACGTGTAAGATTATTAAAGGATTGGACTCTCTGGATGCAGGAAACATGTTTCCACTGATGGGTGAGTGCCGAACCAGAGGACACAGCTTAAAAATACAGGGATTTAGGACAGAGATGAGGAGAAACGTCTTCACCCAGAGAGTGGTGGCTGTGTGGAAAGCTCTGCTCCAGAGGGCAGTGGACGCACAGTCTCTGGATTAATTGAAGAAAGAGTTGGATAGAGCTGTCAAGGGTAGTGAAATCAAGGATTATGGAGATAAGACAGGAACAGGATACTGATTAAGGGTGATCAGCCATGATCATATTGAATGGTGGTGCAGGGTCGAAGGGCAGAATGGCCTACTCTGCATCTATTGTCTAATGTCTAATGTTTACGGTGCTTTGCCATTCATCCACAGGGGCATTGAGTTTAAGAGCCAAGAGGTTTTGCTGCAGCTCAATAAAACTCAATGAGACTCAGGTCGCCTCATCATAGGATGAATGTAGATGCTTTTGAGAGAATGCCAAGTAGATTTACGAGGATGTTGTCTGGATTGGAGGGCTCGTCTTGTAAAGAGAGTTTGAGTGAGCTGTGGCTTTTCACACAGGAGAGAAGAAGGAAGGGAGGTGACCTGATAGAGGTGTACAAGGTAATGAGAGGCATAGTAGATATCCAGAGACTTTTCCGCAGGGAAGAAATGGGCACCACGAAGGATCATAATTTTGGGGTTCCTGGAGGATGGAATGAAGATGTGAGAGGTAGATTCTTTATGCAGAGGGCGGTGTGTGCATCGACTGCATGCCTGCGGTGGTAGAAGACTCAGTGTCTTTACGAGCATTTAAACCACTGCAGGACAACTATATTGATGACAGCAATGTGAGTGATGTGTAGGATGGGATCATATTAGATTTTGTTAAAGGCTCGGCACAACATCTTGGGTTGAAGGACCTGTACTGTTCTATGTTCTATATCCTATTTCTGCAATCACAACTACAGTGCTCTTTATCTTTTTTGTTTTGTTTACATCTCCTTACAACATAATCCCAAAAGTGTGCAGCTTAGATGAACCGGCCATATACAATTCCCTATAGTGTTCAGGGATGTGTACGTTATGTATAATGGTTCATGAACATGTAGAATTATAGGGAAGTTGTATGGGTCTAGGTAGGTTGCTCTTCGGAGGGTCGGTGTGGACTTGTTTCAACACTGTAGCGATTCTATGAATATAAGGAAAATGAATAAAGTAGAACATGGTGATGAACAAAATAAAGCAGCCAATAGCTCCACTTTAAAAATTTGTAAAGATTACATAGAGTGAGGATTTTCTGCAAACTCACTTAAAATTTCAATCATACATCAACATTGTCAGGCTGTGCAGCATGACCTCTCAATGTGCCAATGGCATGCTCAAGAACCATGGACCAGAGCCTCGGCTAGTTTGGTACCGTTTAAGAATTAGTCATCAAAGGAACAGATTCAGACCAGAATCAGAAACTTATCCATTAGGATCCTCGCAGAATTTCCTTCCCCACAAGTTTGGACACTCATCTGAGTTAGTTATGTCTCTATATCCGATCCAAATTCTCGGATCTGCAATGCCTCATGTTAAATAAATCATCACGTGTTCAAAAACCCTTCGAGACAGCACAATCTCCCTGGGATTGGATGAGATCTTCAACTGAAAGCCAGAACTTGGAAATTCTAAATTACCTGTGCATCAGACACTCCTCAACACCGACGCCCAATAATCATCCTCTTACTACAGTTCTACATACATTCAAAATTGTGTGGCCAACTGGCACTCTAACTTTATTTGCAATTTTGCTGACAGGACCATTTTCGTAAGTCGGCTCTCAAATAATGTTGAGATTGAGTTAATGAAAGAGATCGACTCCTTAGTGACATGGTGTGAGGACAGCAAACTCTCCATCAATGAAGGAGCTTATAATCGTCTCCAGGACGCACCCCTTTTTGAAATATTGATGTTGAGATCGAGATGGTCCAGGGATTCCTATGAGTAACGATCAATAACAATCTGTCCTAGTCCATTCTCGTCGATTTTACGATTAAGAAAATCCGACACACAGATGCATCTATTTCCTTATAAGCCAAAAGAATATTAACATGTGCACGATAAGTCTTACCTTTTTTGTATAGATGCACCAGAGAAAGCATTCTATCTAGCTGCATCACAGCTTAGTATGGCAACTGTTGTCTGTAAGATCGTGAAAATGACAACGAGTTCTGAGCACAGCCCAGTCCATAATGTAAATCAGTCTTCCACCCACAAATTCAGTCTATACGTATGGCTGCTTCGGGAAAACAGCCAATATAACCACTTACCACTCACGCACCCCTTATGTCTGCGTCTATCCTCTTCTTTCGGGAAGAAGTTACAAAAGTTTGGAAACAAATACCCACGGATTCAAATGCAGCTTCTTGTACACCGTATCAGACTTTTGAACAGACTTTCAAATATGAAAGTTGACCTCTCTCTGCAGCTTTTCTTTAGCTGTAACAAAATATTCTCTCTTTTACTTTATTAGCCTAATATATCTACACATGGAATGATCAGCCAGAATAGCACACATTGCATCTCAATGTATTTCAGTATATTTAACAGTAATTAATTTAATCACACCAAACCATACCTAATTTGTATGCTTACCTTTTTTGGCCAGTAGATTGAGTATAGTAATTGAGAGTGCATGTCGCATTTGTACAGAACATGGGTTCAAACACTTTTATATTGTTCATTCAGTTCTGGTCTCCCTGCGATAGGGAGGATGTTTTCAAACTTAAAGGGTTCAGAAAACGTTTATAAGAATGTTGCCAGGGTTGGCGGGTTTCAAGTATAGGGTGAGACTGAAAAGATGGCGTCGATTTTCCTTGGAGTGTTTCAGGCTGAGGGTTGACATCATAGAGGTTTATAAAATCATGAGGGGCATAGATGTCATGAATAGCTAAGTTCTTTTCCCGTTCTGTGGGAGTCCAAAACTAGAGAGCATAGTTGTAATGCGAGAGGGCTAAAACTTAAAAAGCACCCAAGTGGCGTTGCATGCAGAAGGTTGTGCTTGTATAGAATAAGCTGCCAGAAGAAGTAGTGGAGGCTGGTGCAATTACAACATTTAAAAGGCATCTAATGGGTACATGAATAGAAATGGTTTAGAGGGATATGGGCCAAAGACTAGAAAATGGGACGAGATTAATTTAGGGTATCTGGTCGGCAAGAACAAAGTTAACCGAAAGGCATGTTTCCATGCTGAACAGCTCTATGGCTCTCTTTCTTCTCCCTGACTTGGAATTAGCTGAAAGATAAGAGACATTTCTTTCTGTGTGCACGAAATCTGATCGAAATGGAATGCTCTAGAGCAGAATGCCAGATCGGAATGAAAGAAATGAAAAGGAGACGAATACTTCTCTTAACCGTTAAGGTAGGGTGGAACAGGGATGAATTCGAACGGTGTGGGCAAACCTGAAATCGATGCCACACCAAATCTCCGATCAGAAGGACCAGTTCACAATCCAAAGTCACTCCAGTGTCGCCATTTCGATTATGCTGACTGTCCAAGAACATTAAAGTCCTCATTATATAATCAGTTAGGAGATGGTCATTTTTACAAATCATAAAATTATCATCATAATGACTCTTAATTGGAAGGGTTTAGGAGACAATGAGAAAAATGTTGAAATTGTGCGCAAATAAAGTGACAATTGAGGGGCACTCAAAGTCAATCTTGCAATCTGAACTGAGTGATTCAGCAAAGTGTTCATCCAGTCTCATCATTGTCGTTTCCCATACCTCCGAGTATTCTTTTAGAAGGACAGATTGTAGTTACTAACCAAGAGTAAATTCATGGAATTATCTTTTCAATTAGATGACATATTTTACCTCGTGGAAAATAGATGGAGTACGTTTTGAGGATAGATCTTACAGTTCGCACGGGGGTTGCAGATGCTTGTCGTGACTAAAGAATGGGCCTTAGTGCCAATGCCAATGAAGCATTGGGAGAGCGGAGAAGAATACATGATTAGTGCACATTCTGCCTGGATGTGGCCAATGTTTTAGTAGATAAGGTAATGATAGTTCTAGTCATGAGGCTGAAGTTAAAGCAAGAACATCAGCAATAGCATGCGAATGGTCATACATCACGTTAAGCAATGTGAAGGAAAATCCAACACTTTGCATTAGTTAAGCTATTTGTGAACAGCTGGTCATCTTAGTAGGATCAGGGCAAAAAAAATGCAATGTATTAGAACTCAGATTCTGAAAAAAAGGAGATTTGTGGTTAGGGGTATGAGGCAGAACACAGTAGATAAACAGGAAAAATAAAGACGTGAGCACTTTTGCGATCCGTTTCAGTTTAACTATCAAACAAAAATGAAAACTTTGCATTGGCAGCATTGTCACCACAAACAGAAAATCGACAGGAAACATCAGGAAAGATAATCTGCTCATTTGTAACAAACAGAACATCAGTTAACGACTAAAATACAGAGAATGTTATTCTTGTATTTAACGCAGAAGGCAACACAAGTTGATATGATTGTTCACTCGCTCAATAACATGATTGATTGGAAAATAATTAATTGAAGTATATATTAAAAATGAAAGGCGAGAACTACAAAATGAATAATACATATAAAACATGTACTTCAGAAGCATGATCAAACTTGTTCAAATGTATGCAGACATTGTAATAGTTATTAGAAACTGAAGACTAGCTAAGTAAAATTGTTGCAAAATCCTGTGATTGTGTCAATTATTTGTAAAAGATTCTACATTCTTAGCAAGCCTTACTCGAACCACAGACGTCAGAGCAAATGTGGCAGAATGGGCAAGGACTTTTCTGCATATTAAAAGGAAGAATAACAGTAAAGTGTAGCAGCAATTTCAAAATGATTTATAGAATGATTGTTGGAACGTGTGAATTGTTTTTTTCTGCAAGGATTAGTGATAACTCAATGTCTTTTAAAAAGGTTTTCAGTGAACACACCGGGGACAAGAAATTGTATTCATTTCCAAATTGTTGGCAGCTCCGATTTTGTAGTAAACTCCGTCAGATAAAGAATGCCACAAAATAACTGAAAACATTCGAATAAGTTAACGCTGGCTCAAAATTTAGAAGAATTGATGCCATTAGTGAAATTTTGCTAATTTAATTATTTGCTATGTTCATACTGATTATTGTGTTACAAATAATTAATTTTCAGCTTTCTATATACTTACATTTATTGAACACAATTCTCGTGATATGTTTTTTTTATTTCCCTGGGTCATACTTCACACTGCTGAGGACAGAGTGAGACAGGGGAACATCCATTAAAAAAAACGTGAAATATTGTTACAAGCTGCTATTTAATTAAAAATCCAGTCATAGAATTCTGCAATGAAGTACCCACAGCCACACATTCGCACTGCATTGTGACCATAATAGAAGTAAAAATACCTGACCAATAAATTCTCACTGTTGACTTGAGGTGATAATCAATGCGACAGCAAAACTATCCCTTCGCAAAAATTGATATGTAGCAGCTTTCTAAATGCATGAAATTGTTTTAGATTTTCTTGGAGATAATGTCACTCCTTCCGTAGTTATTGCCAAGAGAAAACAAGCAGATGCGTTTCAGAGACTTTTCGTTTTCACTCATCATAATACTTCGTAAGAAATATCAAATCAAAAAGAAACAGCGTGTGCAATATATGAAAATAAAGGGCTGATGTGTTACAAGTCGACATTGATGGTAGAGACATTGTCATTGAGAACTCAGCAGTCAGTAAAGACTGTGAAATAACGCATTGTTCAAATTTTAAACTGGACTGATTGGTAAAGATGTTGGTGTAATTAAATATATAAAGAATAACTGTCAAGAATTTTCTAGTTTTGGAAACGTTGCATTTTTGTATTCTGCCTTTCTGCATAAAGCATGTCCATGATTGTACACATAATTCACCAGCAGTGCATACTAGAGCGCATTCATTCAAGCACTTTCAAAGGTAAGCTGATTAGGAGTGTAAATCTTCACACATTCTAGATAATTTCAGTCCGTTGCTTCACCTGACCAAGTGAATGAAGATACTTTTCTTTAACATCTGCCCAACTTAGGGATATGAGCTTACATGGATAGTCATGAACTGGCCATGGTAGTCATATGTCAGATAATTGATCAGCAGAAAATCTCTTTGGATTGATCACCAAAGTTGCTTCCATGGAATAGTTGTATATTTTAAAATAAAGGTTCACAAATTCTCAATAATTTTAGGATACTTAAAACTCCCAATGGAATTTTATGTAGCTTTCAAACGCAGTTGTGCCATGCAGTATACGATTGACCTTATCATCAAGCCTATAATTAAGGCTCGAGACATATGTGCACTCAGCAAATGTGATGCTGAGTTATGATGCATCGAAAACATCCTGTAGGATCAGACGATGTGTGTCATCATATATCAGTGAGATTTCAGACAATTTTTCTTGACCCGCAAACGTGTTCAATCTGTCCAAAGTTTGACTAAAATTGTAAGGTATCTCAAAACATTTTAATAAGTAATGAAACTAGTTGTCTCACATTGCTGCTACGCAGTAAGAATACAATGGGCTTTGTGAATACCAGAATGCTACCATCAGGCCAAATTGATGCAGGTCTGACACAATGTATCTGGCGTTACAGCTGTCGTTAAACCATCGCTCGTTCTTTCTCTCTAACGCGGGGATAGCTTTACAGTTGAAGTTATAGCGACTTTAGATCCTTTAATTGGATACTGTGATTTGTTTTTCTGTTACAGTTAATCAATTCGACAGAAAACAGAAAAATATAAAGATATTTCAGTTTGCACATTCTTTGAAAAAAGAACTACCAAACAGAGCAATACTTTCCCCCTTTACAATTTAATTTACATTGTTAAAAGTCCGAGACAAACGCATGGACTAAAGAGAAAAAAGTCACGCAAAAATTACAATTAGGTCAAATTAATTATTTGCATTTCACGAGATGTACTCAGTAAAATTTCACAGTGATAGACCTTCCAAGAAATATATTCTCACTGGAGTTTTCTGCTGCACTGACCATGCTCAGTAGAATTCTACAATGAAGGTTTCTCCTCTCAATATATCAGGATTACTTCAGTAGTCAGGGTAGCGATTGAGATAATTTCATGTAAAATTTCTCCACCAAGTATGAAATCATGCTGACATGGTCGATTAGTTCAGAATATCACCACGTTTATAATGGCCTGCGCTCTAGCTTATGCCATACCGTTAAACTCTACTTAGATTTCCACTTATCAGCAAATTCCAGAATGGCTCTCTGGTCAGTAACCTACAGCCAGTGAGAGCGTACTCGAAATTTGATGAACTCTTCCTGCTAACAGCTGATCTAAAATCACATAATTTTTGACAAATGAAATATTACACTTCAGAGAGCCTGTGTCTGCCAAGCAACCTATTGTGGTGCGGTACACACTTTTCAACAACATAAATAGTTAGCACTTACCAGGAACACCAATGATGGCAAGGATTATATAGAATATTTTATCAATATTGAGAAATGTATCAATCATTATTAGTACTAATTAGCTATTACTTCACGCTGCCAACAATCTCACTCTGTTGTAAACTATACTTGTTAACAGCCTCTACTATATGCCCTGTGAAATCTCCACGGGATTGATGAGATAACAACATCATTCGATTCTGTTTTCCAAAAATATAATGAGCAAACAGATTACGACATTGGGTGTAGACAGTATTGCGATAAAATATATTCACATCCGAGATTGAATTTTAAATTTTCAGTAAATAAACAATTCTACTCATATTGGTCAAGTATCAATAAAAGGAAAATCCAATACACATTCCATCAACAATTATCTCCTCACTCAAGACCGTTCGTCCCATCAGTCATTTGAGTATTTCTTTCTCACTCAAGAATGACAACTCAGCAACGAGATCAAAATTAGAGAGTGTCGACCTCATTGCTGTTCTGCTACACATTGGAATGTGGCTGCCTTCTTTAAAATTAAATGTTCAGTTAAATGGTTGAAGAGATTTTTCTTTGCCACTATCTATTGTACTATACAACAGATAAATAGTTTGATTAATTTCACAAGACAAGTAGTTACAATATCTCTAACTGCTGCAACTCAAATTTGTGATGATACAAGAGAATGAAGTTTGCCAAAATCTAATCGATGCCATGGCTTATGTGCAGATGGTGCCTTCAACTGACATCTTAGAATCACTATAGTGTAGAAGCAGTTCATTCAGCCCATCGAGTCTACACCAACGATCTGAAGAGTATCTCATCCAGACCCACTTAATTCCTGAAAACTTGCATTACCTAATCTAACCTAACCTGTCCAATATAGGTCAAAATAACATTTTCGATCTACTTCACCAGAATATCTTTGAAGTGTGAGAGGAAATCAGTTCACCGGGAGAAAACCATGGTCGACATAAGGAGAATGTGCAAACTCCAAACAGGCAGTTTCCCAAAGCTGGAATTGAGACTATAGTGCCAACCAGTGTGCCACTTTCATCAAAGATCTTCATAAAAATCGCGACAACAAGTCAACAATGACATTTTTTCAACTTGCCACCTGTGTAACGTACATATTGAATGCATTCAACAATACAGTCCCTTAAGCAGCGTGGATTGTTTATTTCGTTAAAATCTCCAAAAAAAACTGCAATGCGTTTTACTCAGTATATACAATAGTCTCAGATGCAATACTGTCGATATAATCGTTAAAATAACATACCGCCATCACAAATCTTGAGGTTTCATTCCCACTCTTGGAATACTTCTGTTGATGCGTAACCAATTTTCTGGGAAACTTGCCACTAAGTTTTTCTATCTTCTTGTTTTCTTTTTAGAAGAGTGCAGTACAGACACCCACATCACACATATTGAAAGCCACTTTGAGCAGACTGGCGTAACGAATGGTGGCTAACACTGGGCTAATGAATAACATAGTTACCAGGTTGTCAAATGACAGACCATTGTCCACTGATATTTTCTGTAATTCTTAAATAAGTCAGTTAGTGGATAAACCACAGAGATAATGTTAAGTAGAAATTTCGGTAAGATGACCCAATTCCAAGAAGTGGACTGCTGCTGTCTGCTTCATAGTCTTTGCTTTCACATCCTTTGTGACTATCTGTTCAGGTCCAGTGATTTGGCTCCTGAATGTGGTTTGGGCTTTTATTAGTTTACTCGACGCAAGTTGGCCACAAAGCCTCCGTCCCGATGTCAATCAAAAATTGCAAAGATGTAGCAAGCATTCCTTCCATGTCTGACTGAAATTCACCACGTCATTGATATACACCACATCATTATGCCTGTATCTTCAGAGTAAGCCCAATCAGAAATATAACTTACTTGTCCCAACTTGTCAATACAGTCTTTCATATGTGTAATAATGCATCAAAATCTCGTCAGAGTTCTTCGATGAAGTGACCAGGAAGCTTGATGAAGGAAGGGCAGTAAATGTAGACTATATGAATTTCAGTAAGGCCTTTGGTAGGGTTCCACATGTTATGCTGCTCCGGAAGCTAAGATTGCATGGCATCCGAGGGTGTTGACAAATTGTATACACAATTGGTTTATTGGTAGGAAGCAGTGCGTAATACTGAAGAATGTTTGTCAGACTGGAGGCTTTCAACTAGTGGGGTGCAACTCGGGTCGGTGCTGGGCACATTGCTGCTTGTTATCGACTTCAATAATTTCGATGAGAATATCGGAAGCATGATCAGGAAGGATGCATCTGGCACAAAAATAGATGGCATCGTGAACAGTGTGTAATTTAAGCAGGGCCTTGATCAACTGGCGAAGTGGACCAAGAAATGACAAATGGAGTTTAGTATCGATAAATAGGAGGTCTTGCATTTCGGAAAGTCAAATTAAGGTAGGAAATTCGTGGTGAATGGGAGGGACATACGGAATGTAGGGGAGCTGATGGGCCCTGGACTTCAGATGCGTCGTCCTCTGAAAGTGGAGTCACAGGTAGACATGGCAGTGAAGGAGGCCTTGGCAAACTAGCCTTCATCAGTCATGTCATCGAGTGCAGAAATTGCAAAGTTATTTTTTCAGTTCTACAGGATGGTGGTGAGGCCAAACTTGTAGTACTTGCTATAGGAGGAAATATTCTTAAACGGGAACGAGTGCAGAGACATTTAAAAGGATGCAGCCATGTCTCAATGTCTGACTTATAGGAAGAGGTTGTATGGAGGTATGACTTCATCTTTACAGCATAGGAGAGAGAGGAGGATAACTTATAGACGTCTATATCACCATCAGAGGTATGGCTAGGTTGAATGCACACAGTCTTTTTCTTCTCCTGGATTGGAGAATCAATGACTAGACGTCATCAGTTTAAGGTTAGAGGGAAAATAAAACAAAAGACATTTTTATACAGACGGTAGTGCGCATATGGAATTAGCTGCCAGACAAAATGTTTGAGGTGGAAACATTAACGACATTTAAACGACATTTGGACAAATACATGGTTAGGAATGGTTCAGAAGAATATTGGGCAAGCGCAAGAAAAATGAGTAAGCATTGGAGGACATTTTGTTTGGCATGGACCTGTTTGTGCCGATGGGTCTGTCTCCATACTTTAGGATACATCTGTTTCTCGGAATCTAAAATAGACTTTGCGATAGACTGAATCTGCAAAAGTCCATATCTAATCATAGGATGTTATTTTTATCGCATTATTGTTAAGGGTGAGCTCCAGGTGTTGTAACGCAGTTCGATTGTTGGGGTTTTGAGTACTCATTCAATCTCTTTTCGAACCTGTGTCAATTGTCGAAGGTTGAATTCATAAGAACGTTGCTTAAGTGGAACTATATTTCGCATATCCACAACATGAATAATTAGATTTTTTACGCGCTTATACCTATATGTCTGTCCATCTGATTGCAACTACTGTTTCTGGTCGTTTCGCTTTCCCTTTGGAAGGTGAGTCAGTAATTTTGAGTTAGTAATTTCACAACTTTGAGAACTTCCTCATTGTCTCATTCAATTTGAGAACTGTCCAATTTAGAATTATCCAAATAAGGTTTGTCTCTTTTTGAAAAAGTATTATATTCACCTTTTACTTTCCTCCATTGGCAAAACAATTTATGAGCATATTCACATGACACATCTGTGCGTTTTCTGTCTATCTGACGTTCTTATTAAATAATTCAACTCCTCTCATCTCGTTCCGAGTTCGAACCCCCACTTCACTGATTAACACGCGTGGAGAAGCCCGGCCCATCTTGGAATCTGTTAACGATGCTAGAGATTGAAAGAAAACTCCTTCTTTCCACTGTTTAAAAAGAATAGTTAGCCAACGCTTTTCTATTAACCAATTGCTATCTCATCCTTACTCAGATAAAGCAATTTACAAACGTTAAATTAACGCAGACTCTCAAAGTCCAATGAGTCCCTTATTCTGTCTTCTTTTCCATTTTCCAAATCTGCTGCTTCCTTCAGTTCATCTGATTCTCCTGTTCCTGCCTGGATCTAGTATCTTTGTATGAAACTCCTAGGTATGTTAAATGGAGCGTGCTTTCTGAAAATTCTTTCTGAACTGTTCAGGGCTGTTGGTTCTCTTTCGGTCGCAGTTGTTCTTCTCTGATTTTCAAAAATACCTTTTATACATCCTGGATAACAGCTGAATTCGTTTCGGAGGACGGTTTTCAGTCAGTTCCTGCATCATCAGATTTTACATACGAATGTCTTTGAAGGTCTGAGAGTTTGATTTAAATCAATTGGACAGATTTGAACTGTTGTCAAAACAACAACCAAAACTCATGCATCCATTTATAGCCAATTGTTCCATGCATCCATTTTGGAAAAGCCTCTCGCACATCTGCTCCCTATGCTGCCAAAGTTTGCTGCACCTTAAGCTCAGAAGAGCACTTCCTCCCCTAAAGGGAACGAGACATTATTTTCGACCCACTATTATTCTAACCATATTCGCAATAAAGAGTGCCAGTAAACCTTGTTTTTAAAGATTGACGTATTTGTGGAATTAATACCAACACTTTATTTCCATTAGCACAACTGCGAATTTTTACTTCTTCTCTGTTTTCTGTTTCATCGCATCCTGTCATTTTTTAAAATGTTGCCAAGCCAACTCACCTGCTTTATTTAATCTTTCCAAAAAGCATGAATCAAAATCCAAAAACGTGAGTTACCAATTTCTCCTTCATTCATGTCAGTGACATTTTTCATCACACGCCCAACAACTAATTCAAGCGAAGTTAATTTGAGGGATGCATTTGGTGCATCTCTCCATACAAATAGTGCAAATTGTGACGTTGCTCCCCTTTTAACAAGGTTATTCTATCCTTGTCTTTTTACAAGAAGTGTCGCAAAGGCAGAGATGCTCATATGCCTGAAAATGGCTACTCTAATCAATGGCGGGGAAGTGGTCAGTTGCCCCAGTTCAGGATTTGTTTGGGATTGGTTTGTTTCAGCAAGCATTCAGAAACTTTTACAAAGCTGATAGAATTGGGAGATAGGTTGGAGACGGAGTTGCCTTCAGCTGTGAGAAAAGGAAAGTTAATGCTGGGCATTTGAATTTTCTGGATACACCATCAGGATTTTTGGAAATGTCAAAATCCAATTGAAAATGTAACAGCTTGAGTTCGACGCAAAAGGAAAGGCAAGAGTAAAATAAATTAAATAATTTGCATCACAACTAAAATTGGAGGAAAAAACAAAAAGAACGGACGGCCCTAGCAGAACAAAAAGAAAAGCATAGAACCGTTTGAGCAGAACAAAAAGAAAATGAGGCAGAAGGAATAAAAAACAAGTGAGAAAGAGGAACGAAAGGGAGAAAGAAAGAGTTTGAATTCCCTAAATTGGCACTTGGAGAAGAAGGTCGGCTTAAAAGAATGGAGGTAAAGATAGAATTGAGGCTTTGTGAGGGAAAGCATCATAGCAAAACGCCCGATGGTGATCGGTTTCAAAACATCTAAAGATTGTCCAAGGTTGATGAGAACGGATAGAAAACGCTCTCATCTCATTTGAGAAGATAATGAAACAAATGAAGTGTCAAATGATCATGTGTTTTTGTGGATTCAGACATGCCTGGTGGGTAGAGTTCGTGAGGTACTTCCATCACTATTAGAGGAGGTACAGACAATGGTTCAGCAATCTACGGACTGAGAGCGGTCAATTTCTATTAAGATTGAATTGATCAAACAATTTAATTTGATAGGTGGATAAGCGCATTCAAAAGAGCAAAAGTATGATTTTCTCAGAGAGGCGATTATTTTGGAAGAATTAAACAATTCACTTCCGGAAGTAGTGAGAAATCATGTGGAAGAGCACAAAGTTAAAACGGCAAGATTAACGGCTGAAATGATTGGCGATGATGATTTGGTCATGAATTAAAGGTTGGATTCCATCATCAATTTGCATCCATGATGGATAGAAATTGGGGAAAAGAGAAATCTTCACGTGATAGCAAAAAGTGCGTCTCAGTGAAGATAATGTGGATAACTGATCACAAAGTAAAAAGTAAACCCCGGAAGGAGAATAAGAATTTAAAATTTCTTGTATTATTTCTGCAATAAAATAGGCCACATGAAATCGCAGTGTTGGTGGGTTTAAAAAAATCAATGGGAAGCAGGATGTCGGAAAAAGGAACAGCCAG
>NC_057753.1:6306651-6312170 GCF_004010195.1 Chiloscyllium plagiosum
AAAAATTCGCGATTTTGCTGACGAAGGTGAAGTATTAGTGTTACGTCCAGTGATGAGCGAACATTTTAAATCAAGGTTTAGTGGAACTTATCAAGTCGGAAAGAGATTGAATGAGCTGAACTATTTGATAAGAAAACTAGACAGAAAGAAATCTTACAGAGTGTGTCATGTCAAAATGCTTAAATGGTAAATGTTAGGTAAGGAAAGCAAACGGAGTATGTGCTATTAGTTACAACAAAGAGTGATGAATCAAGGTAAAGGGACTTTGAATTGGAATTTCCTCAAATTAAATTGAACAATGGGGACTTTGTCACAAATTAGAATAAAGGATTGAGTTACCTTCCGGAGGAAAATCAAAATGATCTGAAAGAGTTATTGCTATAGCATGGGGAGATATGTGGTCGTAGGCGAGGAGTAATTATTTAAGTATGCATTATGTAATCAAAGTAAATAATCTTACCATTAACCAGCATTCTTGCAGACCTAACCATCTAAATAAGCTCAGCTTCAAAAAGAGATTGAAGGTCTGCTCCAAGAGAAATTAATCGAATTGCGTTGCAATGACTGGTGCTCGCCCATAGCGAATCGAGCCAAAGCAAGACAGTGCCCAACGGTTATGTGTGTACTATCGCAAAGTGTACTATTGCAAAGTATGCATTTGCAAAGTCTGATTCATATACGACTCCTTTGTTGAAAAGGTGGGACAAACATCCTATACATTGAAGTTGTACTGACACAAAGGATATTTGCAGTTACTTTTCTCCAAAATAGCGAGTTCAGTTTTGAAATTCCAAATGGCGGATGGACTGTCTCAATTTAAAGCCATGCCATTGTGATAATGTTGTTCCTTTCTTAAAGTTATGCTGTTCTTTTCTCAAGGAGGATGTAAAATACACATGTTCTGAAAAATCTGGATGTGGATTGTTTGGACCCAATTTGATACTACCTCTAGCAAAAGGCTTTCCAGTGTTTTTGAAAGAAGAAAACACTTGAGCAATGAAAGAGATGGGGCCAGTTCTCCCAGCGTAGCTATTCTCTGGTTTAGTTGCATTTTTGGCAGTCTGGCAATTCAATGAAAGCAATCAGGCAATTTTGATGCTGCTTGATCCAAAGAAGCAGGTCCATGCCAACCGTCACTCCCTCTGACTTCTCTCCTGTAAAACCGTGTGTTTGATTTTAGGTTTTGTGCGAAGGGATGTTTGTGGGGATTGTTGCAAGTACTGGGAAACCGAATATTTGGTCAGGGTAAAATGTTGGGTGCTCAGATAGTCTAAATTATTTTGTAATCTGTTCTCTTTTGATTGTGTTTCATTTGGTGAACTTGCAAGTATATTTTCTTTATTTTTAACTGACCGGATTAACAAGTCATATCACTCCTGAAACACCTGCCTAAAACTAGCAACATTATGGTCTTGGCTACATTCTTGAAATGTTTTGAGGGAGACTGGCCTGATCTATAACTGTATGGGAGGGTTTTGCGAGATTTATTCTATAGCTCCAAATTCGCATGAGACGAATTGGTCTCGAAGGCAGCGAGTGGCATATGTCAGTTTGTTTCTGGTTGTTGAACTATGTCGGTTGAATCAGTGCTTGGGATAGCAATGGCTCTTTCACTCAACAAGCGTTGTCTGAGGGTGGAATAAGTGACCTCAGGGCTTTTACAAAAGCTGAGAAATGCAAGTTTGCTGGACATAGCAGACAAGCTGGGGTTGGAACTGTATCCTTCTGTGCTGAACGGAGAGACAGTTACAACAGCCCAGCATTTAAATTTGCTGGAAACGCCATCAGAATCTTTAGAGATGATTAAAATTCAGTTCAAAAATGAATCAGCTTGGATTAGACGCAAAAGACAAAGACAGGGCAACAAAAATCAAATTGTTTGAATTACAATGAAAAGCAGAGAAAGACAACAGAAAAAGAGAGAAGATGCAAAGAGAGAAAGAAGAGAGAGAAAACGAGAGAGGGGAGGGAGAACAAGTTTGATCTTGAGAAGTTGGCACTTAGATAGGGCAATGATAGGACAATGACGGAGATGAAGACTGAAGGTAAGCTGACAGAGGAAGAAAGTGAGGACGACCAAACCATTGGCAGTCAAAGGCCTGTTGAGAATCTGTTTAGATATCTTCAAGCATTGCATATATTTGATGAGGAGAATATGGAAGACTTAATTTTCAACTCATTTCAAAAGGTAGCCACAAAAATGCAGTGGCCAGTGAGCATGTGTATTTTGTAAGTACAAACAAATGTTTAGGTTGAGCCAGTGAGGTATTCGCATAACTGTCAGAGGAAGAATCTGGGATTGCGAAGAGATGAACAAATCTGTCTTTAGTGTGTACGAGCTTGTGCCAGAAGCCTACATACAACGTTTTAGGAATCCAAGGAGGGACCGTGATTAAAATTACATTGAGTTTCAAAGGAGCAAACGAAGTAATTTTGATGGGTGGATAAGGACATTGGGAAAAAGCAAACCTATGACGATCTTCGAGAGACGATTATTCAGGAGGAGGTCAAAAATTCAGTTCCTGCAGTCGGAACAACTCATATGGAAGAGAAGAGAGTTAAATGGGCAAGATTGGCAGCCGAAATGGCTGGTGATTATCCGTTGATCCATAAATCAACGTTAGGATTCCAAAATCATTTTTAATCCTTCAAAGATATAAATTGTGGAGAAGTGAAATCCTCACATGGAAAGGAAAAGGTCGATCACTGTAAAGATCACGAAGATAACAGACCAAAGTGTGAAAGGGAAACAGTTGAATGGAAAGAGAAGTTAAAAGGCTTCAGTGTTTTCACTGCAAGAAAGTAGGTTTGATGAAATCACAGTGTTTGTGTATTACGAAAAAGTACTGGGAAGCAAGATGTAGAAAAACAGAATAAGGCAGTAAATTTTCTTGGCATGGTAGCGCATGGTAACAGAATGCACAGTGCAAACTAGAAGGCTGCACCGTAACGTACAAGTTGGTCGGAGGTTGATTCACGGCGAAGTGGCAGACCTTCCTAAACTATATACCTGTGAAGGAAAAGATTACTCGCTTAGGCCATGCGCAGTAGGAAAAGAGGTTATAATATTACGACATTCTGAACACTCTCAATCGTTGATGTTGAAAATATGAGCAGATGAATACCTCTGAAGAACAACTACCAGAAGACATGCGAGTTACGGGAAGTCAGGTTGTGACAAGAAGCATGCAATCATGTAAAGTGAGGTTAGCGTGTCCAGTGAAGAGTGGAGAAATCCTGGTAGGAATGCTGGACAAATTTTCAGCTACAGAAATGCAAATTTTCTTTGGTGAACGTATAGCTGGCTCACAGGTACGAGTAACGCCTACTGTGCTAGATAAACTAGAAGAAACCCAGGCAACTGAATTATTGTAGGACAGATATGCGTTTTTTTCCCCGGAATCTGTGGTAACGAGCTCAAAAATTCACCAGTTCAAACAGGAGAGAACAACGGCTTGCTTTGTTGAAGTTGAAGTGGCATTAGCAGAGACCCTGTTTGATCAGACGGTGGAGGCAAACCAGGAGTTTATGGATGACAAAGCAGATGTCTTTCGCACAGATAAATTAATGCTGAAAATCTGACGCAATTGTATGAAAAGGCATGCTGAGAAAAGAAATCCGAATGCTTCCCTGAATGTTGTTATCTTAAAAACGATGACTTGATGATGAAATGAAGACCATCACATATTGAGGCAAATTAGACCACGAGAGAAGTACATCAGTTGCCAGTGAGTAATAGGAAGGGGGTTTTGCGAGTACCGCACGAGCTGCTCACTAGGGGGTCATTAAGGAGTATGAAACCACAAGATAAGACACAGAAACATTTTGGTTGGTCTGGACTGCACAACAATGTAGTCGAATTTTGCCAGACATATTATACATGTCAGGTAATTAGAAAACAACAAGGAATAATAACACCCACACTATTAACACCGAATCTTGTATTTAAGGAATCTTTTACAAGAGTCTTAGTTGGTTGGTAGGACGTCTCCTTAAAATAAGAAGTGAGATTTAGCATTTGTTATCCATAATGCATGCGTCCATTAAAATTTCAGACTCCGTGCCATTATACATTATCACAACTAAAAGGATTGCAGATGAGTTACTCACTTTTTTTACGAGATATGGACTACCCTCAGAGATAAAATCAGATCAAGGTATATTAAAATTATTCAAGCAAGTTATGGATAGCTTCAGAATAAAACAATTCAAGTCTATTGCTTCTCATCCAGAGTCGCAAGGAAAGCCAGAAAGGTGACACCAGTTATTACAGACCATTTTGAGGATTTATAGTTAAAATAATCCAGATGATTTAGATGACA
Organism: Chiloscyllium plagiosum; assembly: GCF_004010195.1. NCBI lineage: Eukaryota > Metazoa > Chordata > Chondrichthyes > Orectolobiformes > Hemiscylliidae > Chiloscyllium > Chiloscyllium plagiosum. Next base: position 6,310,974 of record NC_057753.1, read on the forward strand.
AAATTCCGTTAGTGCGCCTTGCGATCAGAGATTCACCAAATAAATCGAAAAAAAATGAGTTCTGTCGAATTAGTTTTTGTATACAAAGAGATAGGACTGATAAATTGATGAAGGAAAAATTAGTAAGTCAGATTTCAGAGACCAGATATGTGGCCTTTATGCTAATATTTCGGAAACAATGAAATAAAGGCAGGAGAGCGGAGGGAGTTGCCGAGACCATATTCACAATTATCAGAGAATACAATGAAATGAGAAGAAAGCAAAAACTCGCAATTCTCCTATCGGAGATAAAGTGTTAGTGTTACTTCTAATGATAAGTGAACCTTTAAAAGCAAGCTTTAGTGCATTTATCAAATTGAAAGATGATTGAGTAAGGTGAACTGGGTGGGGATTATTCTGTACCCATTTAAACCACTGTTCCTGCTGTGTAACATTTGAGAATCTGATTGGGACAATTGCTGCCATAATGCCCACCTTTATTACACACGTAAAACACTTCTTTTTGATGAAGCCACGTCTTCCTGTTTATGTGTGTTCCTTGTAACAATTGCTGCCAGCTTCTTAATATTACCTTATTTATTTTCTGTGATCGTTGCCGATTTAACCCTTCCTTAATCCTTTTTTTTTAATCCACCAGCTCCCGTTGCAGAGATTATTTCATCCAGTAACAATAAAATAACATCCTAAACAGTCTCAAAATTCCAAAGAAACTGCCTATCCTTTCAAGCGGGAAATGTTACTCTGCATTCTCATACGGAGAAAGAAAGGAGAGGGTCGTAAAACTTGTCTGGAATTACGTCATCCGTCGCTCCTCCTCCAGCAAAATGAAGTTATACTTGAGAAAAAAGGCATAACTTCATTGTGAAATTTGCCTTCCTTAATTCCTTTATCAGCGTTCTCAGCATTCAGAACATAGCATCAGAATTTTGTTCAAAGAGAATTGTATTTCCAAAATTCAAAATTTCTCAAATTTTACAGAAGTCCAAATACGGCATGGAGCCAATTCCGATTTTTTAAAAAATCCAGCTTTCTAAAACTTTTTTTACAGACTTCTTATATGCACAATAGACCATAGAACATGGAAAAATACAGTGCAGTACAGGCCCTTTGGCCCTCGATATTGCGCCGATCATAGCCCACCTAACCTACACTAGCCCACTATCCTCCATATGCCTATCCAATGCCCGTTTAAATGCC